>NW_019272040.1:3203414-3715914 GCF_002738345.1 Cucurbita maxima | reverse complement strand
ATGACTTAGATATCTGAGAGGTCTGAGATGTCTGAGATGTCCGAGATGTTTGAGATGTCTAAGATGGCTGAGATTTCTGAAATTTCGGAGACGTCTGAGAGGTCTGAGATGTCTTTGATATCTGAGAAGTCTAAGATTTCTGAGATGTCTTTGATGTCTTAGATGTCTGAGAGGTCTGAGATATCTGAGATGTCTTAGAGGTCTGAGACGTTTGAGAGGTCTGAGATGTCTGAGATTTCTTAGAGGTCTGAGATGTTTAAGATGTCATAGTGGTCTCAGATTTCTAAGAGGTCTGAGAGGTCTGAGATGTTTTTGATGTCTGAGATGTCTAAGATTTCTGAGATGTCTTAGATGCCTGAGATGTCTGAGAGGTCTATGATGTCTGAGAGGTCTGGTATGTCTGAGAGATCTGAGAGATTTGAGATTTCTTAGATGTCTGAGATGTCTGCAAAGATGGGCGTGCATTTATTGTGCTTAAAATTTTCTAGAAAAATTATTAATTTCTTTACATACTTGGTTAATGGTTCCAAGTAACTATATCAATGTGACATAAAAAAAAAAAAAAAAAAAAAAAAAAAAAAAAAAAAAAAAAAAAAAAAAAAAAAAAAAAAGTTAACTACATCGATCTTAACGTCAAACAATGTTTTTTAAGTTTATATTTAAACAATAATAACTAATTAAATTTGAAAATGGTACGTTATATATTAATTTGAAATCTTTGGAAATAGTGTACTATTTTATAAAACAAAATTATGACTTCAAAATTGGACACCCAATGCAAGTCTATATCGTCATTTATTAGCGTAATACAGAACAAAATGTAGGTTTCTACCATGTACTATCCTAAGGGATTAAATTTAATTTTTTTTTTTTTTTTTCATTGTATATACATGAGTATACTTTTTCTATGATTTATGGGAAAAGAAAAAAAGCTACTATAAGGTATTAACCGGCACAATTTCTACAATTTACTCTGGTGAAAATTTCAACACTTTCTAAGTTTACGATGAATTTGGGTGTAAAATATGTGAAGAATGTGATGATCTCTTCCACTTAATTTTTGAGAAGGTCAGAAATTGATGTTTGGAAACCTATTTTTTTAAGCATGTTTTACAGTTAATGAGAATTTGAGTAATATTTTAATTAGTTGTTAAAATAATAATTGTAGAGTATATAAAGTGTTGGGGAGACTAAGCCTACTCTCTTAGTATAAAAGAATGTGGGTTGAGAATTCAGTGTAAACTAAAAAAAAATGATACATATCATCCATTACTACTTATCTATGTTTACTTTAGAGTAAAGATTTAAAGCTTCAACCACCTAAATAGGTTACTAATATTTGAATTTGAAAAATGCATGCATGCCATTGCGTACAAAACCATTGTGAGCATGTTTAAAGCGTAAAATTGTGATATAGTGTAGAAATAAAGCATTGTAATGTTGTTACTGAACGGAGAGGTGTGAAAATAGGAAACGGAAAAACAGGGTTTTATGTTATAGGGTTAGGGACAAAGTAGTTTGCGTTTTGTAAGGTTGTTTAGGGTTTAAATTGATTTGGAATGATTTTTGCCCCAAAAGCAAATGATGGGTGTGAGCATATAAAGAGGTTTGGGGGGAGGGAGAGATAAAAGAGGTATAATAGGGTAGCATAGGTGTATAGGTTCCCCAGAAGTGTTCATACTTTTGAGGACACCCTCTCTGGGTGTGTAGTATGTGTAGCGGTGCCATTGCACAACATCTGTTACATATATTTTTGTCCATGGGTTTCAGTACAACTCTTTCATTTTTATTATTTTTAATCCTCTTTAAAACTCTTCCAAAAATGTATGATAATTATTTTTATTATTTTTATTATTCTTTCAACTATAGATATGTGATTGAAGGATGAAAAACTAAACGCGAAACCAAATTCTTACAGTTTCATCCAAGCAATATATACAGTTTCATGAAGAATTAATTCTTATTCTATACCCTTTTTTATTATTATTATTATTATTATTTATTTTAGTTCACACAACACAACTCATCTCTTCTTGTAGCAGCTTTGTGGTGCGAGGGAAACATAGAAGCAGACACACATGGAACAACAACATCCATCACCACCACCAATGCTCTTTGCGACGTTTCTCCAACCAACTTTTTGTTTTAGCCTCCCACACCTATACGCCCTACCCTACCTCAATAGTTTCACTTTTCAGTTCCAATTACACATGTATAACCAATTTGGGTTCCGTCTGCATTTTGCAGATTAATCTTTTTTTGTGTTGATTTTTTGTAAAAGAGTCGATGAGTTCTCAGATTGAGTGTATACCCGATTATATGCTATTTAAATTGTCCCTTTTTAGTAACTAATTTCAGATGGATCAGGAGAATCCATTATATAAGGTGGAGTTCAGCAAGTTTTGTTTACAAGGTTACTGAAGCCCCACCCTAAAGAAGTTGCAGGTTGAGATCATGAGATTTAAAATTTGGGTTGAAAGAAATTGTTTGAAGAACATGGATAGAATTGATTAAGCAGTTGCTATGAAATGGAAGAACACTCTATAATCTCGGGTATAATGTTGAGATATGATTCAAAGTATTCAAAGAAGATATGATTTAAAGTAGTTGAGATATGATTCAAATATTCTAACTACCAAGATTTTAGGAGATTGACAATAGATTTGAATTTATTAGATTTACATGATTTACTAAGCTATAAATACTAGAATTGTATAACTCTCTAAACATCAACAATCAGTAGACAATAATAAAGCACGACAGCATTCATCTATTCATCTATTCTATCTATTCTTATCTCTTTCACTATCCCTTTTTTCCAACAATTTTGGTATCAGAGCCAAGTTCGTTCGACACGAGGGCGAGTGATTATTTTCTTTCACAAAATAAAAAATGGCAATAACTGGTTTTTCTTTCTTTGCACCGTTGTTACCAATCTTTAATGGTGAGAAATATGAGTGGTGGAGCATCAAGATGAAGACCTTGCTCAGATCGCAAGAGCTATGGGACTTGGTGGAGCACGGGTTTGTTGATATATCAGAACCCACAATTGAAGAAAAGGATAGACTAAGCGAAATCAAGAAAAATGATGCCAATGCTCTCTTCATTATTCAGCAATCAATTCATGAGATTATTTTTTCACGAATTGCAGCAGCAACCACATCAAAGCAAGCATGGTCAATTCTGCAGAATGAGTTTCAAGGAAATTCAAAAATCATAAAAGTGAAATTGCAATCTCTAAGATGTGATTTTGAAACTCTACTCATGATGAATGGCGAATCAATTGCTGATTTTTTGTCAAGAGTAATGGCAATAGTCAGTCAGATGCGTAACTGAGAAAATTTCAAACGAAACAATTGTTGCAAAGGTGTTGAGAAGCTTGACTCCAAAATTTGACCATGTGGTGGCTGCCATAGAAGAAGCTAAGGATCTATCTATACTCTCCGTTGATGAACTGATGAGATCGCTTTAGGCCCATGAGGCAAGAATCAATAGAGCATCAGAAAGGAACAAAGAAAAGGCACTACAGGTGAAGGAGACAACCTACAACGAAAGAGAAAATATTCATTTAGCAGGTAGAAGTCATGGAAGAGGAGGATTTCGCAGCTTCCATGGTGGTCGTGATAACAGGGGTAGATGGAGAAGTGATGGACAGAGACAATTCAATGAACAAAGGAATGTCATACAATGTTACCATTGCAGAAAGTATGGGCACACAAAATCTGATAGTTGGTATAAAAATCAACGAATGAATTTTGCAGCAGAGAATGAAGAAGAAGAAAAGCTGCTTATGGCGTGCATGGATACTAATCCAAAAAAGGGTGACTTATGGTTTGTTGATAGCGGATCTTTGAACCATATGACAAGCACCAAATCTTTATTCAAAGAGGTTGATAAGATGCAACTTGGAAACATAAAAGAGATGCAAGTTGAGGGAAAAGGTACAGTGAAAGTCAAAACCAGTCATGGTAAGATAAAACAATTAGATAAAGTTCAATTTGTACCTGATTTAAGGTATAATTAATTTATTGAGTGTTAGACAATTGATGACCAGAGACATTCAGTTCTATTTGATGACAACACATGTGTCATTACACATAAGAAATCAGGCCATAAAGTTCAAATTGTTAACTTCAAATAAGATGTTTCCACTTGATATTTCTAACATAGAGGATTTTGCTCTTGCTGCTAGCACGAAAGATGACTCAACATTATGGCATCTCAGATATGGACATCTTCATATGAATGGCCTGAAAATACTCAGGAATAAAGGTATAATTTTCGAGTTACCAAGAATTGACTCAACCAATTTATGTGAAGATGCATTTATGGCGAGCAGACTAGGAAGTTCTTTCCTATTGGAAAAGCTAGAAGAGCTTCACATTGTCTAGAACTAATCCATGCTGATTTATGTGGGCCAATGCAAACGAAGTCCTTGGGTGGGAGTATATATTTTTTATTATTCATTGATGATTATAGTCGCATGAGCTGGGTTTACTTCCTACAACATCAGTCATAAACTTTTCAGAAGTTCCAGATTTTTAAAGCTATGGTAGAGAACCAAAGTGGCTGTCACATTAAAGTTCTTCGAACAGACAGAGGTGGCTAGTTCATATCTAAAGAGTTCAATCTGTTTTGTGAAGAATAGGGCATCCAAAGGGAATTAACAGCTCCCTACACTCCAGAACAAAATGGAATCACTGAACGAAAAAATCGAACTATTGTGGAGATGACAAGAAGTATGTTACAAGCAAGGAGACTTCCAAACCAATTTTGGGCAGAAGCCGTAATCTGTTTATCTATTAAATATCTCACCAACAAAGACGGTTATGAATCGAACTCCTTATGAAGCATGGCATGGAAGGAAACCATTTGTAAGTCATTTACGAATCTTTGGTTGTGTTGCTTATGCTTTGAAACATCCTCAAATTCGTCAAAAGCTTGATGAAAAATCTGAAAAATGCATTTTCATTGGCTATTGTACTCAATCAAAGGCATATAAATTATACAACCACATCAGTGAAAAAATTTTAGTTAGAAGGGATGTAATATTTAATGAAAATGTGAGTTGGGATTAGAGTAAAGAACCGGAGCAGCAAAAGATTACAGCAAAAGATTACAGTTGAAGTTTTTCCAAGTGAAGAGACAAGGGTCGACTCCAGTGCATCTCCTAGTGCTTCCACTGCAACGCAAAGTGTGTCAAATTCATCATCTTCAGCATCACTAAACAACAATTCTTCTCTTGAAGAACTTTCAGATGAGACACCTCCAAGGAAGTATAAATCTTTAGCTGACATATATGCATCATGTCAATTTGCTCTTACTGTTTCAGACCCTATGAATTATGAAGAAGCAAATGAAAAAGAAGACGGGAAGAAAGTCATGGCAGTAGAGATGCAGTCCGTTAAGAAAGATGGAACATGGGATATGGTTGACCTACCAAACGAAAAGTTTTATGGAGATTTACAAGAAGAGGTTTATGTAATAACTGCCCAGAGGGATTCATAAAGGAAGACAAAGAAACAAAGGTATACAAGCTGAGACAGATATTGTACGGGTTAAAGCAGACATATTTACGAAGGCCTTGTCATGCAACTTTGAATCAAGGGGAGTGTTGAGATATGATTTAAAGTAGTCAAAATCTTACATCTGCAACTTTGAATCAAGGGGGAGTGTTGAGATATGATTTAAAGTAGTCAAAATAAAGATATGATTTAAAGTAGTTGAGATATGATTCAAATATTCAAACTACCAAGATTTTAGGAAATTAGCAGTAGATTTGAATTTATCTAAATTTACATGATTTACTATTTCTTGTGAGTGGATAAGCTATAAATACTGCAATTGCGTAACCTCTAAACATGAAGTCAGTAGACAATAATAAAACACGGCAATATTCATCTATTCTATTTATTCTTTTATCTCTTTCACTATCTTTTTTCTAACATATAAGAACTTCAAAATAATAATAATAGTAAATAAGTAAAATGAAGTTCAAGGGCTGCCAAGGGGAACAGTTTTGAGGATCCAGTATCTTCTTTTTCTTCGACTTACATGGCATTTGGTCAACTTTTTTTTGGAGTAAAAATAAAACAGAAACTGTGTTAAAAAAAATGGAAAATAAAAAAAGAGAAGAGAGAAACAGAAATTTCATATATAATGGAAGATTCCCATATCAGATTTCAACTATCATTTTTCTTTCTTGCCAAACCTTGTTCTTTTGAGGGGTTTCTGTACTCGTTTCTCTTCAATTGTGTTGTTGCACAAAAACCAACCGATCACTCATCCCAATTCAACGACAAGGGCTCTTTCCCTCTCCTCGAAGCGCCGCCGTTTGGAACATCATGCTCTCCTCCTCCACCTCCTTCTCCATCAGCTGCAGCACACTCCATATTCACTCCAAACAGGCGGAGTCGTTTGGCGGTCGTGCCGCCGGAGCCGCCTTTGTTAATCCCCACCGAACAGCCTTCATTATTTACCACAATCCCATCCCCATTCCGCATCCTATAGAGAGAGGAGGAAGTAGAAGAGGAAATGGAGGGTTGAAAATAATACATGGAAGAATTATTATTACTACCGTTACTGCCCATCCCCAAATTTGACATTTCTAAGGCGTAATTGGGATAGAGATGGTGGTGGGTTCGTCTGGGCTGCAGTGGCGGCGGAGGTGGGAGAATAAAGTGGCGGTCAGATGCCCACCGAAGAGACTGTGGGAGGAGGAGGAGTGGGTGAGGGCGAGATGTGTCGGAACGGTGGCGCCAGTCAATGAAAAGGCGGTCCTTGGCGAAATCGCCAACGCCACGCTGGAAGGAAACCACGTCGCCTGCATCCAATTTCTTGTCTTTCACAAAACGGCTCCAGCCTTTTGTCATCACGTAGCTCTGGCTGCTGTTCCAGTAGGAGTAACGGAAGCGCCAGGGTTTGCCGTTACGGTCCTCGAAGTTCAAGATGAGGCCCTTGTCGTTGGTTGTTGAGTTGAGAGGGAAGTATTTTTCGGCGTGTTGCTTTGGGATGACAAGACGGTTTAATTTTCCGACATCGCTTGGAGTGACCACTTTGTCGAACATGTGCTCTCTCTCAACCGCAAACCCATTGTTGTTGGAGTCAATTCTGAGGGACAATTCCATGGGAGGGTGCTGATTTTGGGAGTGATTTGGAGGGTGTTGAACGCAGTGGTGGTGGTTTTGAGAGTGGGAATTTGTGAAGAAATCGCATGCAACAGTCGGGATTTCTTCTTCTTCCTCCTCCTCCTCCTCTTCTTCTTCTTCTTCTTCTTCTTCTTCTTCTTGCTTTGATTTTGTGAGAAAATCCATGGGGGGTTTGGTGGAAAAAGAAGTAGAGCGAATAATTAGGAGAAAAGAAGCATATCTGTGGCGCTAGTGTTGGTAATGGAGGAGATTGTTGGGTAACCTTGTAAACCCTAAACCGGAAAACCCATTGGGGACTGAATAAACTGAAGTTGATTCTCTATTTCTTTGTTGCCTTTTTTGTTTTCCTGGCTGCTACTAAATTCCTGAGATTGGGATACACACTTGAGAGGAAATTGAGCTCCACTCACAAACGCAAATCAGAGAAAGAGAGAGAGAGAATGTGCGTGTGATGTGGTTTCTCTACTTTATTTAAACCCAACTAGATTAATACATTGCATACGCACACCCTATAGCCTTCCTAGCTCCTAAGAAGCTTCTCCAAACTAGGAGATTTATGATCAATAAAAGAACAAAGGAGATTAAACCCCAAATTTGAGAGAGAGAGAGAGAGAGAGAGATAGGGGAAGCATTTTGGGTTAAGGGGGAAAATGGTAAAATGGATAACTTGAGAAGAGATTAGGGGCATTAAGGCTAGAAAAAGGGAATGAGAGGATAGTGTGTGTGTGTGTGTGCGCGCGCTTGTGTGTGTTTGTGTGTGGGGGGAGTGAGTGAGTGATTGATTGAAATGTAATATTGTTTGTGGGAAAAACTGATAAAATGGTCCTGCGGGTGGGTGGGGGAAGAAAAGAAAGAGAGAGAGAGAGAGAGAAAGAGAGAGAACACAAATTAAAGGGCACCCAATTCTCCCTACTCCCACCTCCATATATATCTATCTATCATCCTTGCTCGCTGCAAAAGATTCTTTTTAAGTTTTTATTTGGTCCCCCAGCCCCCAGGCTGTGCCTCAATATCATGCTCCCTTAACTCCATAGCCCCAACTCCATAGCCCCCCCTTAGCTACTTCATTTATTAACCCTTTTTTCATTCACTTTCCTTCCTAACTATATATTTCTCTCCTAACTACTAACTTCGCATCTCTCTCTCTCTCTCTCTCTCTCTCTCTCTATATATATATATATATATATATATATATATATATATATATATATATATATATATATATATTTCACAGAGATTTCAAAGTGATACTCCTTGAATGGCCAAATTTCGCAAATAAAATAAAATGGTCGTAAGAGGAACTCAAAATTACCTAACAACCAATTAGTAGGGCAAATTCCTAAATGTGTTTAAGAGTTAAGAGGTAACCAAAAATCATACGAAAGTGATTAATTAGGTACGCAAATCACTAATCTTGTTTGGCCAAGTTAGGTCATGTCTAATAAAAAAAAAAATAATAATATAGTTGCCCTAACATGTATGTGAAAATCAAAACCTTTCCTCATGCTACAAAGGGGTAATTGACTAGAATTAGGCGTTTAGGCATGATTAACAACCACTATTCTCTTCTTTACCTACATATAATTCTGTTTTATTATCATCGATTCCAATAGAAAACATATAATTATGTATCTATGATTTATCCTCACACAAAACAAAAGTGGGCATGTTAGAGAACTTCAAAACTAACTTTTATCTACGCACAACTAGTAGCGTGGAAATAGGCGGACCTTTTTTTTTTACTTTTTCTCTCTTTCCAATTCACACGATCTTCAAACTCTCCAAAAAATTCAAATACTAAATTTCATGAAATTCCTTTTTAACTATTTGGCCAAAAAAATAAAGCTCATGAAATTAATTATTTAGTTGACAAATGCAGGGGCAGTACACCAACTGTGGAAGAAAGATAAGTATTAAATGGAAATTGAAATTCATATGGTATAAACCCAATTATTTTATCTTATTTAGTCACAAAAATCAATACATTAATTCATAAATAAAAAGGAAATGCCAACGTATAGTTGAGATATCCTTCAGCATAATAAATATGCTTCATGTTATTAACACACAAATTTGTTTGCTTTTTCAATATGTATTATTGTTCTAACAACTCCTTCCAATATTAATATAAATGTTTTTTCTTTTCATATTCCAAACAAAATTGATACATGCCTTCTAGTAATTCCCCTTCTTCCCAATAACATTTTTTTTTTTTTTCATAATAATCTTTTATCTTATATTTTAAAAATAAATATATAATGTAATGGAGTTAATTTGAGTTTTCAAATCATTTATATCTAAAATGAGTGTCACTAAATGATATTTGAATTTTCTTTTCTACTTTTTGTAATGTAATGTCTTTTTTAAAAAAAAATATACGGATCTATTTATATTTCTTTTCTCCTTGATATAAATTATAATAGAAACTAGATTCCAAATTTTTTTTTTTTTTTTTTTTTTATATATATATCAAGGAGATCATGTATTTGAAACTTAAAGGGCTGGAGAGAGTAGAAGCGAAATTAGTTAAGCCTTAAATGAATCATTTTTTAATTAGATAAATGTGATGCAAATGTGGTCCAATAAATTGTAGATAAGACTAAATGTGGGTGTACGATAATGAATTAATAAATCTAGAGAGAGATCTAAATCTTACAAAGAATGAAATAATAGTTGGGATTTAAACTTTAAGGTTGATTTTATTTCGGTCCCCTACATTTTAAAAATATTAAAATACTTTTAAAAATATAATTTGAGAATAGCTTTAAGGAGTCAGCCCATATATTTTGAATTGAGAAGTCATATGTTCAAATCTGGGAAGCTAAAAAGATAATGAAAACCATACATATTGAAACCATGATATTGGGTAGTCATCTATAAATCAATTCACACAATAATCATAAAAAATATTTATTTATAGCGTTACACCTGGAACTAAGTAGGTATGGTATATGCATTTTTTTAAAGTTTTAAAAACCCAGAATGAAGAAAACAACCAAAAGAAAACAAGGTTTTAAAGATTAAAATAGAGAAGTTGAAGTTAAAGCAATAATGTTAAAATTTTATGGAACAAAAATGAGAAAATGAAGCAGTTTAAAGAGTTATAATATATCCAACATTTGGGTTCCCCAGTAGAACTAAAAAATTCAAAACCTAATGGCTAGGAAGTTAAGGATTCCATTTGCAGACGGCATCCGAAGAGATTTAATTGGAACATTGTTGCTGTACTCATTGACTTTTAAATACTTATTTCTAAATTATTATTATGGTTATTATTAAGTTTTAGACGTTAGTTTGAAGTTGTATTCTAGTGTGCATTATTAAAATACTATTTCAACCACAAACTTTGATGGAAACCTAACCCACTCCCAATTTTGTTCGGTTTTGGTATCGTCGGTCTCCAACAGAGTGAGTAGCAGCCTAAGTTGGATTTTAGTTTCGATCTCTCTTCAAGATTTTCTGTAGGTAACTAACATGTTCCAACTCTTGTAGTTTTCGTTTAAACTACTCCAGAATTGAATTTAGCCATTTAAACTCCTCCATGTTTAGGATTCTAACTAATTATATTGGATTATTAATGATGGCCAAGGAAGAGTCATTTTTTTCATCTATCCTGTGGTCCTGGTTGAGTATGATTATGTTCTATAGTTAGGCATTTATTTTAGGACAATTCAAGGACTTTTATTTTCAAGGAAAAATTTGACTGCACAAAGCGATGCACTTTCAAGGATTATAAGTACAATGAAGTGATTAATGTAGAGCCAACGTATATAAAAATGATCCATACTTAAAAAAGTCTATGGTGCATGAGAGTGATGCATACTTTAGGGTTTGATGTACATGAAAGTGATATACATAAAATAATGTGTATGAAAGTGATACCATATCACAAGTCTGGTTGTAATCTTATATCACAAGTCACAAGTAAGGTGGTAAGTAATCCTGATGATCAATAAAATCAGTTATTGGAAGACTTTTGGAAGGGCAGTGAGAATTATTGTTTGGTAGGTTATATTTTTCAAAAATTAGAGAAATAAAAACAAAATAAGTATCCCACGAAATCTAAATAAATAGTTTCTAAAGCTGTATTTATATTTAGTTAAAAATTTGTGGGAAACGTAAAGAAGTAAAACAAACCAAACAAATGATAGGGAGAAGAAAGGAAAAATAGTAAGTTATTATATATTAGGGTGTTTTAGTGGATGCAGAAGATAAGAAGCAAACAATAAGGGTTGACCAAATAGAAAGAGCGGGAGTGAAGTCATAAATTTTGTGACAGAGCCTTTTTGTAAAGCCGAAAGCTAGGCTCTGTATCTACTGTTCATATAATAATGAAGCAGAAAAAAAGGTTTGGAATTGGGGGAAACTTTTACAATAATTTAAATTACTCAATGTGATGGGCATGATAATAGTAATCTCTGTCTTGAAAAAAGAAAGAAAAAAAAGGAAGAAGGCACTCAAATGATAGAAGTTTGGTTGGTTTGTAATTATTATAGTACCCTATACATAGCAATAAAAATGGGTTAAGATTGAAGAAGTTGTTAGCTTTATTATTATTTTTTCATTTTGGCAAAGTACATAATATGGTATGTACTTTGACTACTGCTGGGTCCGTTTTATATTCTACAATGCTCAGGGAAAGAAATGCGAGGGAGACTGTTTTAATTTACATTAAAAACTATTCATGAAAATATATATAAAATAATGATTGGATAAATTTGAATTTAAACTAAAAAATAGCAATTACTTTTATGCGATCTAACTCCCTATCATTTAGAAAAAGGAAGATTAATTGATAGGTAATTTAAGGAAAGAGGTAGGGATGAGGGTTGGGTAAGAGGGAATACATATCTCATAAATGTACATTACAACATTACATTGAGAGAGAAAGAAAAGGAAAAAGAGAAGTGTAATAAGGTATAGAGGTAGCATGTTTGTTATAAAAGTATTAATAATAAGATATGTAGATGATGAAAGAGTAGGCCCAAAGAGGTTAGCAAAACGGTGCCGCTTCCTGCTACCTGCCTGCCACCCACATCCCCTCTTTCTATACGGACAAAAGAAGCGTTAAGAGAATGGGGGCCCACGTCCTACCTATTTTCATCTCTCTCTCTTCATTTATTCAGATCACGGTACACCAGCATGGCCACTCAAAACACTATTTATTATATTGGCCCATTTATTCTATTTATTTTGTCATTTTTTGCCTCTCTTTTTTGTTTCTTTTTCAATTATTTTCTTTTTCTTTTCCTTTTTCCTTTACACATTTCAATTATTTCTTTTATCATTAATACAAAACCACAAATTATTATTATTATTCTCCTTTCGTGTTTGTTGCACGTGTTTGGTATCACATACATACACATCTATAAGTTTTAGATTTTTTTTTCATTTAATTCCTATTATTTTAGAAATAATATTTAGTGATTAGATAGTGTAACGACTTACTTCAAAAACTTCAAAAATATGAACAGGCCAAATGCACATACAAAAAAATAAAAACAAAAACTTGTCTAACACAACTTTAAGAAAAAAAAAAAACAAGTAAATGAAAAAAAAAAGAGAGTAGGTATTGTCAACTATGGTATCAAAACATTGGCTCTCAAGGAAGATAGATTGTGAGAACTCATATCGATTGGAGAGAGGAACGGAGCATTTCTTATAAGAGTGTGTTTGAGAAGAACCCCGAAAGGGAAACCCCAAAGAGGACAAATATCTTTTAACAGTGGACTTTGAGCTATTATATATTCGGTTATGGAAGTGTGAAATGTGCCCCCAACCTAGTAGAAATCTCAAACCTTTGTACTATAAACCCATAAACCCGTCCCTGAGCGAGGGAACGAGGACCAAAGTTTTTACGATCGTGTCCCCCAAAGTTTGGCGACTTTATGATCTTGTGACATGGTCTTAAAGATCCAAAATTTTTACGAGATCGTGCCTCAACCCAAAACACCGGTCATTTATTACGTTAACAAAGCAAGCTAGTTGAGTCCTCAAACAGAAAGGTTGACTCAAAACACCGGTCATTCATTGGTAAGCAAAGCAAGCTACCTAAGTCCTTAAACAGAAAGGTTGAAAAATCTAAAACCAGAGATAACGCCTCCAAAAAGAAAAGGATGTGATGAGACTACAAGTAGATGGCTTAATAAGTTACTTACCACTTTCAAAATTAAACTCATAACTTCCAAAAATAGGAAAACAATAATCCCTGCTTATTTGAGTAAGTTTTAATTGGCAACTGTGTCATTCAAGTGTGTGGAAGTCAATTTTTAGATACTTTTTTGACTGTGTCATTCAAGTGTGTGGAAGTCAATTTTTAGATACTTTTTTGAAAGAACTTATTGTCAACCTCTTTCAGATATGAATCTATTTGATTCAGAGGGAAAAGCCCTTCCCTTTTTGGTCGGTTGTGGGCGAGGAGGGATTCGAACCCCCGACACCGTGGTTCGTAGCCACGTGCTCTAATCCTCTGAGCTACAGGCCCCACCCCGTCTCCACAGGATCTGTTCCCGGGGGTACCCTAAAAAAATGAACCATTCCTCTCCCCAGTCATTTGCCATTTCGGGTTAAGAAGATGTGAAAGCGCCTCTCTCTCTATAAGAACGGTGCGTTCCAAGGTGTGAAGTGAGAGAGAAAAGTGGGAGAGAAGGGGTTTTGAATAAGACAACCTTTTCATAGTATCTCAATTTCAATTCAAACATGGGTTTGATTCACACTCCATGTTCTGAGAAATATTTACCATCTTAACAGAGGAAAAAACGGAGTTTTTGTCTAAAGAAATGCCTTGAGAAAGGGCAGATGTATAGAACCTTTCAACAAGATAGTACTTTTTCAACTCTCTCAAAATGGAATCTATTCCAAACATATATGTCATGGTTCTTTACTTCGAGAGGGTACAAATATCTAAATTTTTCATTTTTAGATACTTTTTCAGACCTATTGCCGATACTAAGTATAAGTAGCAGCCAAAAATTTGTATCCATTTTTCGTGATATTATGCATGGATCAGTTATATCATGGTGAATTCTTCAGAAAAAATTGTGTCTTCCAAAATGGAACCTGATAAATGAGATTTCAAGTAAGTGTTTACATAATCCTCTTCTGTCCAAAGAAATGATTCATCGAAATAATGAGTCACCATCGATATCGACACATCTGAGATCGCCAAATGTTCGGGAGTTCCGCTATTCAATCATTTTCCTTCTTCTTGTTGCTGTATATCTCGTTCATACACATCTTCTCTTTGTTTCTCGAGCCTATAGTGAGTTACAGACAGAGTTCGAAAAGGTCAAATCTGTGATGATTCTATCATACATGATTGAGTTGCAAAAACTTCTGGATAGGTATCCCACACCTGAACTGAATTCTTTCTGGTTAAATTAGGAGATTCTAGAAGAAATATGGGGTTCTGCTTCTGGTGGCAACATGCTATGGGGTGGCGGTCCCGCTTATGGGGTCAAATCAATACGTTCGAAGAAGAAATATTGGAATATCAAACTCAATCCCATCAATCGAATCGCTTTTTCGAGAAATACGAGACATCTAAGTCATACAAGTAAAGAGATATATTCATTGATAAGAACAATAAAAAAATGGGAACGGTGATTGGATTGATGATACAAGTAAAGAGATATATTCATTGATAAGAACAATAAAAAAATGGGAACGGTGATTGAATTGATGATAAAATAGAATCATGGGTCTCGAACAGTGATTCGATTGATAATAAAGAAAGAGAATTCTTGGTTCAGTTCTCCACCTTAACGACAGAAAAAAGGATTGATCAAATTCTATTGAGTCTGACTCATAGTGATCATTTATCAAAGAATGACTCTGGTTATCAAATGATTGAACAACCGGGAGTAATTTACTTACGATACTTAGTTGACATTCATAAAAAGTATCTAATAAATTATGAGTTCAATACATCCTGTTTAGCAGAAAGATGGGACATTCCTTGCTCATTATCAGACAATCACTTATTCACAAACCTCGTGTGGGGCTAATAGTGAATTTCTCATCTCGGGGCTAATAGTGAATTTCTCATCTCATGGAAAACCCTTTTCGCTCTGCTTAGCCCTATCCCCCCGTAGGGGTATTTTAGTGATAGGTTTTATAGGAACTGGACGATCCTATTTGGTCAAATACCTAGCGACAAACTCCTATCTTCCTTTCATTACAGTATTTCTAAACAAGTTCCCGGATAACAACCCTAAGGGTTTTCTTATTGATGATAGTGACGATATGGATGATAGTGACAATATTGATGATAGTGGCGATATTGATGATAGTAGCGATATTGATGATAGTGACGATATCGACTGTGACCTTGATACGGAGCTGGAACTTCTAACTATGATGAATGCACCGCTAACTATGGATATAATCCCGGAAATAGACCGATTTTATATCACCCTTCAATTCGAATTAGCAAAAACAATGTCTCCTTGCATAACATTCAAGTTTAAATTTAATGGATGCTATTTTGATTCCTAGGGTTCAAAAAACTGATGTAAGCGAACAAACAGAGACATTATAAGTTCAACAAACTTTTTTAATAGAATATTGAGAACTCATCCAATATATTGATAAAATTGATAAAGCAAAACAAACAAACAGACAAAAAAAAAAAAAAAAAAAAAAAAAAAAAAAAAAAAAAAAAAAAAAAAAAAAAAAAAAAAAAAAAAAAAAAGTAGGTAGAAAATAACATGGCTACGACCGGCTTTTATTAAGGTGCTCGGGCGGGATAAATTGCATTGGTCTATCGCCTCAGGGTGTGCAGAATGTACTCGGCGTAAAGATCCCTGCAAATTATTCAATTCAAAATCTTGTAAAAACAAAGATTGCAATGAAACTAGAATGTAGAATTCATTGGATCTGACTGAAAGACTTGCATTGAGTACTGGATAGCTTCAAGAGCAACGCCTGAAGGTAAGAAATCGTTAACTGCCACCTCCTTGTTTTCGTTCTTTTTATCTGTGATTCAGTAGCGTTAAGAAATATGGGCTCATTCTCAAATAACATCTTCTCAATTGCTGAATTAGTCCACACAAAAAGAGTTTGAAAGGATACAGTCTTCAAAGAAGCGGCGGATCTCAGAGAGACGGTGGGGGGCAAGCTCCTTGATGTCATTGTAATGCTTGTATTCAGGATCATCAGCACAAACTGCAATGATCTTATCATCTTTCTCTCCCTGGTTCAAATCAAAAGCAACAATTTTATATTATTCGGGTAAATTAGGCTTTGTTCCTTTTCATTGCTTCAAAATTACCTGGTCAATCATGGGCATGAGTCCGATGGCCTTGGCTCGGAGGAAACAGCCAGGAAGAACTGGTTCCTATACCAACAAAAAACAATACCACTTTTTTTGTAAATCCTCACGGGTAATCGAGGCAGGAACAAAGGTAATGTTGAGTGAATAAAAAGCAGTAATGTTGAGTGGACAACCTGCATAAGAACTAGAACATCCATAGGATCGTTGTCTTCGCATAGTGTGCGGGGGATGAAGCCATAATTATGAGGATACACCACTGATGAATACAGAATCCTATCAACCTGTTCGTTATGGACATGGGGTAGTAACATTTTTGAGATCCAAAGCATTTCAAGTTTTAGAACATAAAATAGTGTGAATACCTTGATCAGCCCAGTCTTCTTGTCAAGTTCATATTTAACCTTGCTTCCCTTTGTAATCTCAACAACCTGTCGTTGAATGAATGAAGTGAAAATGAGTCCCAAACAACTGTAGTATAGTCGTTTCAAATTTCCATGAATTTTGAAGATAAAAAGGTGAGGGAAAATCATACACAGTTGAAAATCTTGGGAGCATCAGGTCCTGCACAGAAAAAGAGAGAAAACAAGCATGAGAATCATGTGTATAATCACAATGAACAAGGGTGGAACAAAAAGGTGAAGGTGAAGGTGAAGGTGAAGGTGAAGGTACCAATCTCAAGATCATGCCAAGGATGTGCAGCAACCGATCTTCTAGACAGAGAGGAAAGAATCCTCTCATTCAACTTGGGAGCTCGGTTCTTATCACCGTTGGCACTCTCAGCAGTGGTCATATCTAACAAAAACGCATAAAAGCAAAGAAAAAGAGAGTAAGGAAACTAAAAAATGGAAAGGGGGGGTGGGGGTTGTGGGTGGGTGTGGGGGAATGGTAAAAGAACAAAAGGGAGTACCTGAAAGATTGGTGAAGCAGAGAGCGAGAGAACAGGAAAAGATGGAACAGGAAAAGATGGAACAGGAAAAGATGGGGAAGCGTTGAGATGAAAATGGAGAATGAAGAATGAATTTATAGAGAAGAGGAAGAAGAGCGAGTCAATTGGGGAGAGAGGTGGCTGGTACATCCACGTTTCAAATTTGGTTGGTTTTCACACAAGGAACAGGGTTCTCTTACCTTTTTTCTTTTTTTACCATTTCTCCCAATTCTAATTACAGATACACAACATGTCATCTCAAATTCTCGAATCTTTCCTTATTAAAATACCTAGTAACCTATTTTATTATTCAACCAATTATTTTTCCTTATTTATTAAATTAATTTTGTGGTCGTTGTCATTAGTAAGCCCTACTATAAAGAAATTCAAAAGTTCATGTGTGGCCACTGCCCACGTTTATCATAAACAAATTTAAATCTTTTTAAATTTTTAATTTTAAAAAATCCACTTCCTTACAGATTTCATATCAGTAGTTGTTTGCATGTCTAATAAGGTTAGCAAAGTTATAGCTATTAATAGGAAGTAGTTTCATATGTTTTTTTGATTCCGTTAGTTTTGTTATTCTATTTTGCAAGGTTCTTATCCTTCAATAAAGATCAATCAATTCCCTTTGTATTATCAGTATTCAAATCGAGTGTTTGAGAGGAAAAACACTGAACGAATGGCTAGTGATTCTTTGCTACACCATGTGTTTCTAAATTTAATGGAGACTACGAACATTGGAGTTTGGTCATGGAAAATCTCTTGAAGAATATTGGAGTGTTATTCAATCTGGTTTCTGAAAACTATCATTCAAAAAGGAAATCGATGAAGCAAGGCTCAAAGATCTCAAAACAAAGAAAACTATCATTCAAAAAGATACTTCCAAGCAATGATTCAATGAAACTCAAGTATCAAGGAAATGCTAGAGTGAAGCAAGCCCAACTACAACGACTTCGCAGAACATTCAAAACTTTAGAGATGAAAGCAAGAGAAGGTGTTTTTGATTATTTTACAAGAGTTATGTCTACTGTTAATGACATGAGGAATTATGGAGAAGATATGTCGGATGTCAAAATTGTTGAGAAAATACTTCGAAGCCTCACCGATAAATTCAACTTCGTAGTATGCTAATGGAAGAATCCAAGGACATGACCAATTAATAGTAGATGAATTACAGGCATCTTTGTTTGTACATGAATAAAAGGTGATTGATAAAAAGAGTGAAGAGCAGGTGGAGAATGTACCCAAGGTATGGACAAGGAAGAGGCAAGAGGGACATTTTAGAGAGGAGAGGTTACTCTAGAGGACAGGTAAGAGGTAAATCTTTTGTGAACCGATCGGCCATCAACTGTTTTCGATGTGGAAAGCTAGGACATTACCAATTTGAATGTCCGGGCTTAGAAAAAGAAGTTGTCAATTATGCTGAATTTGACGAGGAGGACGGACTGAGCTTAGAAAAAGAAGTTGTCAATTATGCTGAATTTGATGAGGAGGACGGACTGCTATTGATGGCGTACACAAAGAAAAGTAAAGTTGAAAGAGAAGACATTTGGTTTTTCGATTCCGGGTGCTCAAATCATATGACAGGAGACAAAACATGGTTTGTTGAACTTGACGAAAGTTTCCAACACGTTGGAAAATAGCTCAAAATTGGCCGTTGAAGGAAGAGGCAGTGTCAGATTCAAAGTTGAAGGTATCACACAAACCGTGATAAATGTCTAACCGTGATAAATGTCTACTATTATGTCCCCAATCTCACCAACAATTTGTTAAGCATAGGGCAACTATAGGAGAAGCGTTTGGTGTTCTTAATCAAAAAAGAAACCTGCATAGTCTATCATCAACAAAGGGGCCTGATAGTGAACATACAAATGATGGCAAATCGCATATTCTTCGTTCATGCAAAGATAAAGTCATTGGTTGACAAATGTTTGAAAATAGAAGATGAAGACTTGGAGGCTCTGTGACACAAGAGGTATGGGCATTTGAATAGTAAATCTATTCAAATCATGCATCAAAAACAAATGATGGGCATTTGAATAGTAAATCTATTCAAATCATGCATCAAAAACAAATGAGGTAAGGATTACCCAAATTAAAGGAAACTGTCAAAGTTGGCACAGTTTGCAATGTTCGGAAAGAAAAGCAAATATGTTGGCTTAAGGGAATTCTGAAGGAGCTAGGTGTTCTAAGCAGCGAGTACATCGATATCATGTGTGATAGTAATTCAGCAATCAAATTGTCGAAGAACCCAGTTATGCATCAAAGGACAAAACATATTGATGTCAGGTATCATTACTTGCGTAATTTTTCAACTAATGGGATTGTGAGGTTAGTGTTTTGCGAAATGGAAGGTCAAGTGACAGACATAATGACTAAACCAATTAAGCTAGATAAATTTGTGAAATTATAGACATTCTTGGAGTTGGACAACTTGAGTAAACTGTTGCAGTTTCAGGAAGAATTTGTTGGAGTTTCTGACTTGGTATGAAACGTTTAATTAATAGAGCTAATTAATAGGAAGTAGTTTCATATTTGTAGTAGTAGTTTTATATTTGTTTTCAAATAGGTAATTTATAGGAGTTATTTGTTTTTTTTTATTCGGTTAGTTTAATTTGATTCGGTTGGTTTTGTTATTATGGTTTGTACGGCTATTTGTTATCCTTCAATAAACATCAATCAATTCCTTTTAATAATGTCTATTCTTTCCACAGGCAAAATCAACTAATTCTTTATCTGCATTCTCACTCATACCTTTTCAAATCTCTCTCTCCGTTCCTTGTCCTATAAAAATTATGTGGAATTGTATTTAAAGAAGGAAGTTAGATTTCATGTTACCTCCATGTTTTATTTTCAAATTGATGCTTAGATAGAGCATTTAAACCATGTTCTAGAAATATAAGATCCGAAACATGGGATTGTATTAGTATTACCAACTTATTTTTAAAAAAGAGTATAGTATTCCACCTAAATATTACAACCATAGTCTCAAAACTTTACCTAATATAATTATTTACTTCCAAACTTTATTGTTCCGACCTTTTACAAACTTTGGACTTCTAGCTAAAATAAAGTATAATTTTGGTTGTTGTAATGTATAAGTCCTATTATACTATGGGGTCCAAGTATTTAATGGACATTTTCTCCTTGTTGAGCATATTTGAAATTGCATGTTAAATTATATGCTAGATTCATATGAATATTGGTATGGATTATGTAGGTTGAGTTGATTGATAAAAGTATCTCTAAGAAGCTTCATGAACGTTTAGATTATGTTTTCAATGTTCTACGTGATTGATAAAATATGTTCCTAGTGCAGCATCCATGAAACAAAATAAGATCAAAGTTCCAAAGCTATGACCGTTTATATGCTGACTTCACTATGTTTCCAGTAGAGTGTGTTAACAGTCATGGGATTCTTGAACTAGGCCCGAAGTTTTTAACGCCAAAAAAAAAAAACGTGTGATAACTTGCTAGATTATGATGGGATAAGAGCATACAAATAGGATGTTTACTTAATATATTTTTATACCCCCTCATTTCCTTTTTTTCGTGTTCGCACGTTATTGGTCAAAGTGGAAAAGCGTTTGAGAGTTGTACAATCATAGAAGGATTGTTCCAGAGGGCCGATACGTCTTTGTATTTTGAGTCATTTACATTTTAATTTATAAATGTATCCCGAACCCATTTTCTGTTTGTAATCAAATAGATCAGCACCGTTTCATAATTGAATTTTATTTTGTCTATAATTTTGATGTTATAGGTCTTAATTTGAATTTAATTTTAAATTTTATGCCATTTTCTTATTTAACTTTTATGTTTGAGTTTCGAAATTTTGGCATAACAAAATATCTCCAGACTCATTTCTTGCTCTGTTTGAGATGGATCCATACAATGTTTTGGATTGATGTTTCTTGGGCAACGATCCCTTGAAATTAGTTTAAATCAGATGCTATAGATTTATTATATTGTATTATATTAAATTTTCTATATAAACAAACAAACAGTTGACTTTATTTAAGGCAAACAGGTGGTTGAATTAAAAATAAAAATATTTTATTTGAACTTGGCGTGGGGAGCAAGCGTTCAATGCAGAGCTAACAAATTCACTTCCCATGGTTATATAAACTAACCAAAATATGGTTCCATTTAATCCGACTAAAGCTACCATTTTCTGCCATTAACTGGGCCCATTTGTAGCACCCATTGTTTTGATTTTGAGGTATCACACGTCTTCTCTCTTTTTCTTGCTCTGTTTTTCCCCTGTAGTTTCAGTAGTTAGGAAAATTTTCGATTGCAACAATAAATTTAATGTGTAAGTTTAGAATTGGATGCATTTTCATTCCGCGTTTTTCAATGGCTTTTTCCTAGCTCGAGGTTGTTTTTGAATTAGGCAAAGAAAAGCGGCATGGAAGAAGGTGAATTATATTGTAAAGAGAAGAAGGTGAGGGAGGAGGGATCAGAAGTTGCTGGTGAAGTGGCGATATTAGATTATTCTGATGATGAACGCCAATTGTTCGATGAAATGCGTGTTCGAGGTCGGCATTTTTATTTTGCCAAGGTTTTGCCAATTGAGAACCCAAAGATGGATGCCATGATTAAGAAGGCTGAAGAGACGATTGAGAAGATCAATCGAGATCAAGTTGTGATGGCCCAAAAGATAAGGGAAAGGATGGTATGTGAAAAGAACCCTAGTTTTTTTCATTTTAGAACATTGTAGTTAAGTCTCCTGGTTTGGCACTTGCTTATGTGAGCTCTGAATAATGGAGGATTGGAATGAATTTTGTTCATAGATGGATCGTGACGCACTGCGCTCGAAATTGAACCGGATGAATTTTGGTAATTATGAACTCGCCCTAAAATGGAAGAGAAATAGTTTGGACTTCCTGTATCCCTCTCTAGACAAACTGACTTTTGCAAACAATGCATATAAAGGGAAATCGGTTAACTCGTGCTTGTCGGTAGGGGAAATTGATAAGCAAGTATGGTCAATTGAACTCTTTCTTGCGTATTTTTGCAACACTTCCGATCTTCTTCATCTTATGCAGTTTATTTATCGTTGTGTGACCAGAAACTGTGTTTCTTGATGGTACATGGCTGTAAAAACATGGGTGACGAGAGAAAGCTATTAAGGGAAGTCAATGCAATGCAAGGGGAGGATGGTGGCATGACATTAGATGAACTCCGTGCTCCTGTAATATTCAAACTTGAGCGTCAATACAATATTCAATTTTACTTGTCGTTCTTAATGTCATGACCATTACTACTTGATGAATTATCATCTCTCTAAAGCTTCTGCGTTCTCATGAATAGATTCAACACTTGCAACAACGATTGTCCATCAACTATGTGGCGCATACAGAAATCGATGAAAATGCTCGTAGTGAAGTCATTCTCAATGCCGAAAAGCAACATGAAATTATTAGGGAGACAGCATTGGCTAATGCTGTAGTGAATGGAAAATTGTGGAACTCCCTTGGCTCGAAAAAGTCCATTCAACAGCAAGTAAGAGCCAAAACTAAAATTTAGGAGGGTTCTTTGACTGTATAGCTTACAACTAAAAAAATCTCGATGTTTTTGTACGTTGAAAGGTTCAGGAACTCAACAATAGATCATGTGAACTAAGGGAAAGACAGAGGGAAGTAAATGTCAAAGTTAGGAAAGTAAATAAAGAAGTTAAGATGATAGAAAAAGATATACGTTCTCTACAAAAGCTCTTCACGTATGCAAATCGCAAAAAGGACGAGGCATACAACACCATTCTTAAACTGAAGAGGCAGTACGGGGAGGAGGTACCTATGATTACAAGCTCTAAATACTTTTATTGCATACTTATTTATTTCGTTTGATGTGAGTTCAGTTGTACTGATATATATTGTGGCATTTCGTGTTAGAATGCTTCCTACTACCAATATCGTTCCCTCATGCAGAAGGTCCAAGCACTTGTTAAGAAAAAAGATACCGCAGCCATTGAAGAATTATCTCAAACACAGGTGTTTCCTATATCCCTTGTCTGTTTATGAAGTTGTAGGGGGTTATTGTGTTTTTGTCAACAACTTTTGAAAGCTGATTTTTCCATTACAACCAGGTTGAAAAGTTCATGCAACAGTGGAACAATAACCTAGATTTCAGAAACGATTACAAAAAGAGAGCTATCCCGCTTCTAAACAACCGTCATCTTGGCGTGGATGGGAGTATGATCACCGACCAGAAGGCAGAGGTTAAGGACTCTAAAAAGGCTCCTAAACCAGAGGCGCTTTCTAAAGCTAGATTGAAATGGTTGATGAAAGATCCTGAAGATCCCTCCGAACTTCTTTTTCGGTGAAACTAAAGCGATGAACCCCTTTGCACATATGCTTCAAGTTTCAACTTTGATCCATTTATTCCTTAAAATTCTCCTTTTATTGAACAACATTTCTCCCGCATCATGTTCAGAAGTGTTTTACAAAGCTAGTTTTTCTGTGAAGTCATTTCCCCACTTGGAACTTTTGTTTGGAAGCCTATGAATTCAAAAAAAAACCAAACCAAACCTTGCTATGTTGATGTTCCTTTGTGACATGAATGTGCCACCTACTGTAGCAGAATGAAGATTGTCCCTCCATATTAACTTGCTAGGGAAATCATTCATATGTTTTCTTATATAAATCTCATAGAAAATCACAAGCACAGCTCTAAAAGGAAAGATACGACAGATAGGATTCACATTGAATTTAGAATTAAGTTAGTTAATTATGTAATTTTATTTTGAAAAAATAAAAATAAATAAATGAGGCATCATTGGAAGAGAGAGAGAGAGAGAGAGAGAGAGAGAGAAGGGTTCGGAAGGTCACCATCAGAGATTGGTTCTACCAAATCACAATGCTTAATTAGTAAGCAAAAATCCAACTTCCCATTTAACAAAAAGATATTATTATAAACTCAATATGCATTTTCTTTTCCATTTTCCTTCTCAATTTCTGACCAGCCAAACATATTGAACTAAAAAAATATTAAAAAAAAAAAAAAAGGCATATTTCTCAAAAGTTGATCAAAGATGGGACCGTACCTATATATTCCATTTGCCACATAACATCTACCATACTTTTTTTTTTCATTATTAATAACATTGGAATTTAATCTCTCTCATTTTGGGTCTCAAAAAAGAATAATAATAAAGAAAAGAAGTGGGAAAATATCAAAATATTCTCACTTTTTTTTTTCTGAATTTCTAATTTGGACCCCAAAGACTCCATAGACGAGAATTAAATAACCCTAACACGTCCGGCCATACCTTCCGGGCCAAACCCTTGTGGTTGCTCGGCGGCGACGAAGGGACAACCACCAGCGCAGCCCGCGCCTCAGTCCGTGGCAGTTCTCCGCTTCCCTCTGTCGCTTCAACACCGCCACTCACAGACGTCGCTGGAGCCACAGAACCGTCATCAATCGCCAACGGAAGAACTTCAGGCAACGGCGGCGGCGACAGAGGAGCAACATCGACAGCCTTCTCCGATGATCGGCGGCCGATTTTGTCCTTCCTCTTGCCTTTGACGTTCTTGCCGGATTTTTCTCCGTTGGCCAATTGCTCTTCGAAAGCCTCAATGGCCTGATGAATCAGCTCGCCATTCGGCGACGAGTTCCATCGGTTCCAGTAACTCATATAACAGTCAAAGCAACTAAGAGACGGCGGCGCGTGAACACACACGCTACCAGAATTGGCTTGGGGAGCACCGGATTTCTTCGAACCTCTCTTGGAAAATTTATTTTCCGATAGGGAAGACGACGGCGTTGACGTCTCCATGGATCTTCTCATCATGAAAGCCAAAACCTCTCGATCGTCGATGGTCAGAACCGTGAGCAGAGCCAAAATCGCCGCCGGAAGATAGTTGAAGACATCAAAGAAGTCCCCATCGGAAGAAGAGGAAGAAGAGGAAGAAGAAGAAGAAGAAGAAGAAGAAGGAGATGGGTGGACTTTACCTTTGTTCTTTATTTTCATGGCGGCCACTTTTTTTTTTTTTTTTTTTTTTTTTTTTTTTTTTTTTTTTTTTTTTTTTTTTTTTTTTTTTTTTTTTTTTTTTCTTTTGGAGGGTTCCTGGACACAAACGAAATGGGTTTTCGTATCTCTGGCTTTAACCTTCTAAGCTTCAAGGAAAATGGTGGGTTTTAGAGAGATCGACAATGGAAGAGGGAAAAAATAGTTTTTTGATTTTGTTTGTTCGGACTTTAATTTACTTGGAAATTAAGGCAGAAGAGAGAGAGAGAGAGAGAGAGAGAGAGAGTGAGGTCGCCGGTCATTGTTTTTTACTACACTATTTGGTTAATTTAGAAATTTGCAAATTCGACTTTAAAAAATTTGGTTCCCTTCAGTTTTAATAAACCTTTGAAAACCAAGAAATGTGGGACGATATCTGGATGAAAAGTGAGATTTAGTTCAAGAGAGTATGTTTATATGCTTGGGTGTTCCCTTAGGATGGTAGTGGTTGATTTTTCTTTCTATATTATTATCGATCACTTCTGTTGTGTTGATTTTGAGAACTGCAGGCGGCCTTGTGGATATGAGATGCTTGGAAGAACCGAGGGAAGGAGAGAATGGGATGTTTTAGTTCTTTTTCTTTCTTTTTACCACTTCATTTTGGGCTCTTTCTTCGCCAAACTTTATATTACAAGCGCCCCAAATACACTTGAAGTTGGAAAACAAAATACTTCCCAATACACCCAATCATAATTTTGATATATAACATGATGTAAGCTATAAATATATCTCTATAGCATATAAACTTTAGACTACAAATTCTTAAACATAAGAGAGGATATAGATAGGCACATGCTTGGGGAGAATCTTTACTTTGATTATTTAAGAATCTTCCAAAATAAAAGTATGTAAATGAAACCATACCATTTTTGTAAAAGCTTGCAAACGCCCAACTTCTTTGAAGCTTCCAGATTGGGAGGATTCATTAATTTAGTAACCATCTCTTTTTTCAAACCTATTTTTAAATAGTATTTCAAATTAAGCAAACATTTGGAAAATGTCTTAAAACCCGTTGAATCACTTGTAAACTAGATTGGTTTTAGCCTTTAGGCAAGTACAGTATTTATGAACATGTGAAACCAGAAGAGGTTTTGCTTATAAATTAGATTCCAATTTAAATATTTCAAACACTCAAAACCAATAACTCTCCATTGTGGAAAGTGTCCAGCCCATTATATTTATTTTAGTAAAGATAACTGATTTTAGGATAACGAGATCTACCTATTTTAGGAAAATTAGTTAGATTTAGATTTAGATCTGTTAGATTTAGATTGGTTAGATTTAAATTTAGATTTGTTAGGTCTAGAGAGTTGGCACTAGTATAATAAGTCGGTTATTCATACAAGAAATCCAAAAAGTATTCTATATAGTGTTCTTGTATTCTCTTCTCGATTGGTCTTAATAAAGACTGCGAGTGTTTCCCACAGAGAGTTGTGTTCAACAATTGGTATCAGAGGAAGGTTAGTATATGTTATCTGATCTTTTGAAATTCTTAGTATGCTCTATGGTTGCAGCTCTATCTGATCTTCCTCAGAAACGATTTCTTGAGATTAGTAGTGAGTGAGTTTATTTTGTGTCGTGAGTAGTCTGTGACTCTGCAAGTCTTGTGTCGAAAGAGCTTGTTTGGTATCCAACACGATGGGTGATTTCCAAATCGTTGGAGGAATCAAGAAACTCAACAACTACAACACGTGGGCAATATGCATGATATCCTATTTGCAAGGACAAGATCTTTGGGAGATCGTTGGCGGGTGTGAAATTATGCCGCCAGAGGAGGATTCTAACGGCACCTTGCGGAAATGGAGAATCAAAGCATGCAAAGCAATGTTTTCCTTGAAGACCACAATCGGAGAAGAGATGTTAGAACATATTTGGGATGACAAGACACCGAAAGAAGCATGGGACACATTCGTGATGTTGTTCTCAAAGAAGAACGATACAAGGCTACAACTTCTGAAGAATGAGTTGTTGTCAATTTCACAACGTGACATGACAATTGCTCAGTACTTTCACAAGGTCAAATCGATCTGTCGGGAGATTACTGAACTAGACCCGAAGTCTGTCATTGTAGAATCTCGAATGAAGAGGATTATAATCCATGGATTGCGACCGAAATACAGAAGCTTTATTACTGCTGTACAAGGATGACCCACCCAACCATCACTTGTAGAGTTCGAAAATTTATTAGCTAGCCAAGAAGTCATGGCTAAACAAATGGAAGGCATCACATGGGAGGGTGAAGAAGAAGCACTCTACACAACTGAAAGTCGAAGCAATAATAGGTCGTCTACCAAACGTGGATACAATGGTGACAAAAGAAGAAGTCACAAAGGAACTTCACAACCCGAGAGAGCTCAGAAGAACGACAACAAGAGTTTCCAAGGAAAGAGATTTAAAGGTATTTGCTATGATTGCGGGAAAAAGAGCCACATGTCTAGAGATTGTTGGTCCAGGAAAAAGTCGGTTGAAAGCAATGTAGCAATATCCAAAAAGAAGATAGAGGATGAATGGGATGCAGAGGTACTATGTCCAATAGTAGAAGACGAGTTAGCACTCATGGCAATGATGAAAGAGCATATCGATTACGAGGATGACTGGATCATTGATTCAAGATGCTTAAACCACATGATTGACGATCAAAGCGGTGCAATGGAAGAGGGGTGGCCCTCATAGAAGAAAGAATTACCAGGCCTTGAGCTAACTAAAGAAATTATTTTATAGAACACAGAGGAGCAAACGGAAAAAATTCTTTTACAAAACACAAAGGAGCAAACTGAAGAGATTCTTCCACAAAAGACGGGGAGCAAATTGTACACATTTTCTTAAGTGCTGATGTGCCTGAAGATTCAAGTGTCACTAATGTTGGTGAGCAAGAAGTGACTCAACCAAGCGAGCCTAGTGAAAATGAAATGACACCTCAACAACTCAGACATTCAGAAATAATCCTAAAGGCAAATCCAGAGTATGTCAACGCAGTAGAAGACGAAGTTAATGAGCCGGAGACATATGAAGAAGCATCACAAAACTCAACTTGGCAGGAAGCGATGGAGGAAGAAACTATAGCCCTGGAACAAAATCAAACCTGGGAATTAGTACCAAGACCAAGAGATACCAAACTCATATCTTACAAGTGGGCTTACTAAATAATGTGTACCCCAGATGGATCAATCGTGAGATACAAAGCTCAGACTATAGATGCAGGGTTCTTTCAAGAATATGGACTAGACTATGATGAAACATTTAATCCAGTGGCAAAGATCATTATCGTACAAGTTCCTCCAGTACTTACGGTAAATAAAGATTGTAAATTATGGCAGATGGATATGAATAATGCTTTCTTGCATGGAGAGTTAAACAGAGAGCTCTACATGGACCAACCGAAGAAATTTGAAAATGAAGTTGGAGTCATTGATCAATATATGCAAAATCCGAAGAAGCCTCATTTGGATGCGGCTCGACGGACCTTGAGATATGTCAAATGTACAATCAATTACGATCGTTTATACAAAAGAAGCGAAGACTGGAAGCTAGCTGGATATTGTGATGTCGACTATGCAGGAGACCACGATACCCGAAGATCAATCATTGGGTATGCGTTCAAGCTCGGTTCGAGAATAATTTTTTGGTGTAACAAAAGACAACTAACAATATCATTGTCAACTAAAGAAGCAGAGTACAGAGCAACAGCTGGAGCAGCTCAGGAAAATACATGGTTAAAACTTTTGATGGAAGATTGGCACCAGAAAATTGAGTATCCAATACTACTTCATTGGAACAATCAATCTGCGATTCGCCTAGCAGAAAATTCGGTGTTTTATGTTAGAACAAAGCATGTGGAGGTGCACTACCATTTCATTAGAGAGAAGGTTCTAAAGAAAGAAATCGAGATGCAGCAGATCAAGATAGATGACCAAGTGGCAGACTTGTTTACAAAAGGGCTTAATATTGGCAAACATGAGAGTTTTCGCTGTCAGCTCAACATGGTGCAGCGAATGAGGACTAGTGATGAAGGGGTGTGTTGAAATATCATCACTAACCCAATAGAGTCAAGCTCAATAATTGTACGAGTATTGTATATTTATTTTATTAGAGATGTTAGAAAAGATATGTGATTTTAGGAGAAAGATCCAGATATTTTAGGAAAAAGATTTGTTATGTCTAGATTGGTTAGGCTCTAGTATATACACCCTCACTCTACCTAGGTTATTCATCCAAGAAATCCAAAAAATATTCTACACAGTCTTATGTATTCTCTTCTCGATTGGTCTTAATAAAGAGTGCGAGTGTTTCTATGACCTGATCTGAACCTATTTATTCACCGTAAACTCGGTAAACTCAATGACCACCAAGAGTTGTATTCAGAGAAAGCATGGGAAGAATGGAGGTTAAAACCCAGAAAAGAAGGAAAATAAGAAGTTAAAAGAAAAGGGAAAAGGAAATTATAATTTTATTCTTTATGCTCCTTTAACTTTTCAAAAAGTTTACCACACAATTATTAAAGTGTAGCATTGTTTGAATCCCACCACCAAAAGATCTTATTGGCTACTTTGTGCATAAGGAACCCAAAATTTCCAGAATTCAAAGCACCAATCTTTATTGCACAATTAATGAGTCCCAACTAACAACTCTGGCTTTGGTTTTATTTTATTTTATTTTATTTTTTCCTTCTAGTTCTGGTCTTATAATGATAATGATCAAAGATTGAAGTATTTTAATTCAAAGAATTTGAATGGATGCCCAACAAAAAGAAGGCCTCCATCTTATAAACTCGTAAAGAAAACATACTGAAGACGTTTAAATTTGTATTCTCATATTTATTTATTGTATAAACAAAGTTTGTTGTTTGATGATTTGTAAATATGAAGTAGCATGTACAACAAAAATGTAGATGTATTTAATTAGGGATTTAACAAATCCAATACCTAGAAATAAGGAAACCCAGTTACCAAATATAAATGGGCCACTTTAACCCAATCTTCACAAAACCGATTCCCAAGTTTTGATAAAGCTATAAAAATAAAATAAAATTAAAATGAAGAAAAGAAAAGGGGATATCCTCAATGCTGGCAAGCTTTTTGTAACATTCAAAGGCTTCCTCTACAATCTCAGTCTTCACTCTCATCATCTTCATCTATAGGTATCCATTTCCCCCGGCTATGCTTTGGGTCTTCACCCCAAGATGTTTGTTGTTCCTCGTCAGTGTCAGTGTCATCTGCATCGTGGGAGAACAAAAGCTGGGTGCTACAAAATCATCTTTCTTTTTCTTGCTCTTCCTTTTCTTCCTCCTTTTGCCCAATCAATAGCCTCAGAGGGGGGGCACCCTGGAGGGCGTCTCAACCGTGCGGATGGGAGTGAAAAGGAGAAGGAAAGGGCAATAAAGAGTTTAACAAACCAGCACAGGCCTTCATTCCAAGAGAAGACTTACCAACCAGAGGAAGCTTGAAGCTACGGATTGTTTGTAAATGAAAATAAATTTAGAATTATTATTATTATGATCGGAGAATACCAAAAAAGACACTACAATGATGCATGAAATTCAAGTTGGAACAGACTTAGAAACTACTGGGAAACAAAGAAGACAGAGAAAGAATGTAATTTTGATTCCCAGTAGGAAAGGACAATTATTTCATGAAACAAAGCCTCCTCCTCCTCCTCCTCAGACTCGTGCTGCAGTAAAAACACCGCCTTTAAAAACCAATTCAACAATAATTTTATTTGTTTAAAAAAAAAATTAAAAAAAAAAAAAAGGAAATGTTGGAAAAGGGTGGGTGATATGTCAATGGCAAAGTTTTTAAGGGAAGGGACCCATAGGTGTTCCCTCGGTGGCCAACACAAGATGTGAAACCATGGAAGATAAGGACAAATGTTAGCCACCTACCCATTATTATCATCTCTTTTTTTTTTTCTTTTCTTCTTTCCAAATGAAAAATTTCCCCTAAAACTTCCAATTTTCAAGTATGAAAGCAATAAAAGTGTTGTGGAAATTTGTTGCCCAAATAAGCTGACATTTCTTTGTAATGTGTTTTGTCGCATTACCAATCACCATCAAAATTCCAAGGAAAAGAAAGAAACCCAACGTTAAAGCACTTTTATCAAAACATTAATACTTCAATTAATAAATAATTATATCATCTGTAGAATTCAAATTCATCTAAAAAAAACAACCAAAATTCTTGTAAAACCTTATCTACCTCAATATGTGTATGCACTTCACACTCACAAAAATAATACACCACACATGTGCCTATAATATTTCAACCATCAACTCTCTTAACTTTTCCATAAAGCATGACCCAAAAAAAAACATATATCATTATTAAAAGGAAATTTTCTTATCTAAATTTCTATAATAAAGTTAATTTGTAATTATCCTCTCTCTAGGAGAATGATTAAGAGAAAAGTTTGAGTGTGGCCATCTTAAAATCGTAGTCAAAAGGATGGGAATGATTAAAAACAAGTTCAAGTGGCATCATTTGTAAGAGTTCAAACCCACTCTCATCATCCCTGATAGATACATTTTAAAATCGTGAGGCTGACAATATCTATTAGCACAAAATATGTTTCGTTCTCCTCTCTAATTGACGTGGGATCTCGCACAATTTATCCTAAAAATAACGAAAACATATATGAAACACAAAGCTATTTTGAAAATATTTTGGGTATTTATCCTTCTATCACAATAATTATTCAGAATTAAAAATTGTGAAAATGGAGATATGTCGGGGGTAATTGACATGGTAGGAGGAGTAGGAGGAGCAGTGGAGTATGAAATTTGAATTGTTGAAGTTGATGCTGAGTTAACATGGTTACATTAAAATTTCCTACTAATTGCGAAACTTGAAAATAAACTAAATAATTAAAATGTTAAAAAAAATTGGATTACATAATGCTTCATTTATGAGGGCTTTAAGTTAAAACTTCTTTGAAAGTCTCATTTTTCCCTTATATCTTTTCCTCCCAAGATATTCAAAAATCACATTCTTTGATCCAAAAAAAAAAAATGCATTATTTGATCCAAAATAAATGCATGAAGAGAAGGGGGGAAAGGGGGGGGGAAAAGCTCAGCAATTCAATGAATTAGTGGCACAAAATGAGTAAGGGTTTTAAAAACTAGGAAACAATATGATTGGCAAGGAGATTTGGTTTGGTAAGAGATGGTATCATAATGAACCAACATGTCAACTAATAATTGCCACTATAGCTTATGAGAATCACCAATTCCACACATTTTTCGATTACCCAAAAACATTTCATGCCCTAAAAAAGTTATTGCACCCAAAAGAAAAAACTTATAATTTCTTATTTAAACCACATAAATTTGTTGATGGTTAGAGAAGGGGAAGTGCTGCAAGATGTGATAAGCATGAAGGAGAAGGAGGAGTAAATAAACACAGTTCATAACCCTGTAAGCAGTTAAATTCAGATTACAGTTAATTGTAATACGAGTGAATAGGCAACACCAGAAACACTAAAATTTCATCCACTTTTGGTTTGGACTTTATGACAAGATGAGATGTGAAGCAAGCTGTAATGCATTTAAAAGCACACAGTGGAAGGTCGAAATCCCCATTTTGAGTCAAAAAATAAAAAGAAAAGAGTGAGCCAAGTCAGCTTCTTCAAACAACTCAATCATGGAGGAGGAGGACCCATTTTCTTTTCTGACTCTCTCTCTCTTTCTCCTCTCCTCCTCCCATAAACCCCATTAGTCCACACAGAGGAACCCACCTTTGTTTGGGTCCTCCCCCCGCCCCCCCATCCCCACACCCATTAGCAGACATGGCAGAGCACAACAACAAGAAGCCATCACCACCAGCATCAACTCCAACAACAATAACTCCACCACCACCAGCATCAGCAGATATCAAAGACTTCAATATCATAATTGCATCCAAAGATGAAAGCAAACCCCACCAACAATTGGCTCCTAAACGCACCTCCAACAAAGATCGTCACAAGAAAGTCGATGGCCGTGGCCGCAGGATCCGCATGCCTGCCCTCTGCGCCGCCCGCGTCTTTCAATTGACTCGCGAATTGGGCCATAAAACCGATGGGGAGACCATTCAGTGGCTTCTACAGCAGGCCGAGCCGTCCATCATCGCCGCTACTGGCTCCGGTACTATCCCCGCCTCCGCCCTCCACGCTGCAGGCGTCTCCGTCTCCGACCAAGAAACCTCCATCTCCGCTGCCCTAACCCCCAAACTCGATGGCGTCGCCAGGCCGAATTGGGCGATGATGGGAGCTAATTTGAACAGATCTCACATGGCGACGGCCGGATTCTGGCCTTCTCTGGGAGGGATCGGGACGGGTTTCGTGAGCGAGAATTCGGGTTCGATTATGCCGAAATTCGGGTTCCATGGATTCGAATTTCAGGGGATGAATTTGGGATCGATGAATTTCCCGACGATAATCGGGAATCAGCATCAGCAGCATGTACCGGGGCTGGAGCTTGGGCTTTCGCAGGAGGGAAATAATCTGAGAGGGATGTTGAATCCGCCATCGTATTCGCAAATTTATCACCAAATAGAGCAAAATCGGGACTCCTCTGGGGGCGGCTCATTGGAGCAGGACCAAGCTCCTGAAAAGGACGATTCCGAACAATCGAGGTGATGATTATTGAAGAAGACGACAGGGTTTGGGATTTGTAGGTCTAAAATAGCACTTAAATTGTGGAAGGAAGGAGACACCAAAATGAGCACGACCAAGATTAAGGATTGCTTCATATTTGCGGTGTGTTTTTTTTTTTAGTGTTGTTCAAATTCAGGTAATTTTTTCTTTTTTCCTTATTTTATTCTCTTTTGTAATTTTAGTCTTCATAAATTGTCGAATTGTTCTTGTGTTATTTGAACAAAAATTGAGTGAAAATGATTCATGATTTTATTTTTATGAAGGTTTTAAAAGGCAAATATACTCTTTGAATTTTTAGAAGAACTAGCAACACCTTGGTTTTAAGATCAAAATGAAAACCCGGAATTTGATGGGTTTATGGATAATCTATTCTGGAGCGTAAAAATAAGGTTTTTTAAAAAAAAGGGGGAAAAGATGGTTTTGATTTTAGGGTTTGATTTGCAACATGCAGGTGGGGTTTGAGGTGAAGTTTGAGGAGAAGAGTGGTTTGGTTGCAAGATTGATTTGACTTTCATTTCTTGAATATTGAGGTGTGTGTTTTTTATATAAATAATTTGTAGAAAAAAATGATTGTATTATTAGTAATTTTATGAAGCGGATATGAAATTTGAACCATGATTGCATTTGATGCATGATAACAACTTATCCATGCCAAAGTACCAATTCCATCCATCTCTATACTTGTTTAATAATTTCACCAATAAACCACACACATACCTATGATTGCAGTTTTAATTTTTGTAAATTTCCACCATCATCATTGGCATCAAAGTACTATTAATTTTCAAAATACAAACTATGCCATAATTTTAAAAATACAAACATTGCATAATTGTAATTGTTCACTGGCTAAGCCCACAATCCACAGGCCCATTTTTTCCAACCCAATACCCTCTATATCCACTCAACAATTTAATATTATAATTACAGTTATATTTTATTTTGATAAACAAATTGGATGGACGTATATTAAAACAGGATAGCATTAGCCTCCCATGCGTTTCCAAGTGGGCCTGATTTTAGATCGCGATAGGGATAAAAGATTGAAATGGTTGGGAGCCATCATGGATCAATCCATATGCGACGCCTTCTCAAACATTCCTGTGGCATATGAATACTGTTAAAAGTAATTGATGGGCTGTGAGTAGAGAACAAGGCCCAGCTGCTCTCGGCCCATGTGCCTTACAACAGGCCCTTCCAGCCTGTTACGTTTTTTCATATTTATTTTTTAAAAAATTAAAAAAGTCATATTATGTAGTTCGCGCTTGGTGAATATTTGCATTTACTCATTATTGATGGTTATACCCAACGTCCACTGAAAATTCTTCCCATTGAAGTGTCATTAATATTGTATGACATGATTGATCTACGTCATTTTTTCCTTTTTCTCCATAAAAAAAAAAATGCATAATGCTTGAAAGCAAGAGTAATAAATAAGAAAAGTAACCTATTATTCACCCTACTTACGTGTCTTCCATGCAACGCACACAAAGTCACGCTCCCTCAAATCTCACCTAATAATTGTTTTAAGAAACAAAAACACAAAAGAAATTTGGAATGTCGAAATTTCAAGAATTAGATTTATGAGATTTTGAGGGTGACTTTAAGTAAACCTAAAAACTAAAATGAATTTTTATATGAATATTGTTGGTAAGTTGCTATATTTTTTTGGTAACTGGTTAGGGTATATGCTTGATATTGGCTGGTTTGGAACTTTTTAGGCTTAAATTTGGCGATTCTTTTCTGTTTAAGGTCTAGAAAATAAAATATTAATCTGCTTCTACTCACTTATGTGAGTAAAGCAATTTGAATGAACAAGTAGGGCAGAGATGGAAAGCAAGTAAATGGCCTTTGGAAAAAGAAATAAAAAGGGGTAAGATCCAAACATCGAAACCTAGAAAAAGAACAATCTACCAAATATGGCGTAAAAGAAATAAGTGAGCGAAGAAGCGGTGTTTCCCAGCCGCAAACACGCACTCAAACCACGCGTTTCACCAATCCATTTATTCAATTCAAAAATAAATAATAAAAATTTGAGAGGATGAAACGGGGTGGGTGCGGTCTCCAGCAAGGCTTGGGGTTGGCCGTGTTCTCCAACTACTGAATTATGAGCTACCATCCTATCCAGTTTTAATGGGATTATTCTATCACGGTCTTAATTTCATGTAATATAAATTGATTTTTGTAAACAAGTAAATAAGAAACAGGCTCCTTTCTCTGTCCAGACTATGAACTGAACAAATAAACAACTTATTCTCCTCCAGGACAACCCTGCCGTACATTGCACATCTTTGCTTTTCTTTTGTTTTCGAATAATATGAGGGAGGGAGTGAGGGCGTGATGTGAAAGAGAGCAGAGATTGTTTTCTTTTTCCCCAAATTAACAACTTACTCTCCTCCTCCTCATGGATTGTTGGTCCCCTTCTCACCCTCTCGACGACGAGTTCGAGAAGCTCGTCAATCGCATGAACCCTCCAAGGTCAATCGCATTCTCTTGCCTTTCTTTCCTCTGTTTCTTCTCTCTCTCTCTCAAATGGCTTTTCTGTTTCTCCTCTCTCTCTCTCTCTCTCTCTCTCTCTCTCTCTCTCTCTCTCAAACGGGCTTCCTTTTCAGGGTCACCGTTGATAACGATTCCTGCCCAAACGCCACTCTCATCAAGGTCTTTTTCAACTTCAATTTCTCTTTCAACATCTCACCCTTCTCGCTTCTCATCGCTTTCACTCCCCCAATTTTTCAGGTTCATAGTGCTAATAAGCGAGGGAGTTTGCTGGAAGTGGTTCAGGTTCTTAATGATTTGAATCTCACCATTAGACGGGCTTACATTTCTTCTGATGGCGAGTGGTTCATGGATGGTCAGCTCACGTTTTAATATCCAATTTTCATTCAACTCCAATTCATAACAAAAACAAAAGCCAAATTATTCATTGTTTTTTCTCTCTCTTTTTCTTCAGTGTTTCATGTAACGGATCACCGTGGGAACAAGCTCTCTGAAAATGGAGTTGCTGAACGTATTCAACAGGTGAATTTCAATGCTCACTTTTTCTTAAGCTTACAACTCCATTTCAAATGTTTCCACTCGACTTGTGAGGAACTATGGGTGTGATTTTAGTCTCCGCTCCCCTCTTTTTCTACTTTTTCAGGTTCTATGTATCATCTATAAGAATTTGTAATGACTTCTGTTGGCTGTTGTTTGACTTGTTCTAAGGTTAAGGTTGTATAAGGTGTTATGTTTGTGCTAATGGATGAATTTTGTTATTTCAGTCACTCGGGCCAAGGGCTCTGAGTTTCCGTTCATTGAGATCGGTCGGTGTTCAAGCTGCCGAGAAACATACAACCATTGAATTGACTGGAAGAGATAGGCCTGGTTTGCTCTCTGAGGTTTTTGCTGTTATAGCAGACCTCAAATGCAATGTGGTAGCTGCAGAAGTTTGGACTCATAATTCGAGAATGGCTTCCGTTGTGTACATCACTGACGAGGCTACTGGGCTGCCACTTGATAATCCCGACCGGCTTGCTAAGATAAAGCGGCTTCTCCTTTACATCTTGAAAGGGAATCGGGATAAGCGCAGTGCCAACACTGCTGTTTCTGTGTGTTCTACTCACAAGGAAAGGAGGCTGCATCAGATGATGTATGAAGACCGTGATTACGACCGAGATGACTTGGACTGTGGCTCAACAAGTGATCACAGAAAACCCCTTGTAATTGTAGAGAACTGTACCGATAAGGGATATACCGTTGTGAACTTGAGGTCTCTCGACTGTCCAAAGTTGCTGTTTGATACTGTTTGCACGCTAACAGATATGCAGTATGTAGTGTACCATGCTACTGTCATTGCTGAAGGACCAGAGGCTACTCAGGTAACTTCTTATCCGTTCATCGCCATTGTCGATGTTTCGTGATGCATTTGGTGTAACTCGTTGGACTAAGCATTTGTGGAGCAGGAGTACTATATCAGGCATATGGATGGAAGTCCTATTAGTTCTGAAGCAGAGAGGCAAAGAGTAATCCATTGCTTAGAGGCTGCCATTCGAAGGAGAAACTCCGAGGTGATAACCGATATTGATTTACATTTCTTGCCTAAGATTTGTGTTCTCGATTGGAGTCTTGTGTGATTTTACTCTGCTAAATACTCAGGGTATAAGACTAGAACTTTGCAGCGATGATAGGGCTGGACTCCTTTCCGATGTGACTCGAATCTTTAGAGAAAACGGTCTTTCAGTCACTCGAGCTGATGTTACCACTCGCGGTTCTCAAGCTGTCAATGTGTTCTATGTCACTGATTCATCTGGGAGTCCAGTCAAGATACAGATGATCGAAGCAATTCGAAAAGAGATTGGCCTCACTATACTCCATGTCATAGACGACGAATCCTGCACAAAATCTCCATCTCCAGAAAGCAGTAGATTTTCGCTCGGTAATCTTTTTCGATCAAGATCAGGGAAGTTTCTTTATAACTTGGGCTTGATAAACTCGAGTTCTTGAGGAAATTGGGTTGGTAAAATGTTAGAAATGTCCATGTGAAGGAATGGGCCTAGAGAGTGCTCAAAATTGTAACACAGTTTAGATCAATCCCTTCGTTGATCTTTGCAAGTTAAATTTCAAGTTGTACAGTAGTATTAATCATCATGTACATGAAGAATTTACAATCCCATCCTTTGCTCTAAATATATAATAAGTCTACCGTATCATAACAAAGCAAACATTTGATTCCATGGAATGACTATACAGAGATTGGAGCCTCTGTACTTGAGAAAATTTTAATGGTTTGATTCCATGGAACTTCACCCACTTGGAAGAAAAGAAGAGACGGAGAATTTTTGTAAAATTTTAATGGTTGAGATTACTCGTATTGTTTTGGAATCTTAAAATTAAAATTAAAATAAACCCATTGAATGTCATTCTGGGGTAACCAATTGTCACCATCACAACTTTATTTGAAACACATTCTTTTGCAAATATAACTCGACTTACAAGAAACAAAAAAAAAAAAAAAACTTGATTTACTTAAGGGGCTTAACTTCTACTATTTAAAATCTTGGTGGAATCCTAGGTTAGTTTTATTATACCATAAAAAATTGTTGAATATTCCGTGCTCTCCTTTCAAACTCTCCGTGAAGAGTTCTGTACAAAGGTTTGTATCGAGAAGCACATAAATCTGTGGTATTTTTCCGGCACCAACTCAAAATTGATCATTTAACAACTGCGGAAGAAAAGAAAAGAATTGGAATATACGCCTGCACCTCTTTCACGCAGCTGACCTCTAAAAAACCTATACAGCAACTTACAAGAGGGTTACAAAAAAAGGGGGGGGGGGGGGGGGGGGGGACTGCACACTCTACAAAAATTGATGTTAAAAGAAAAAATCAATTTCTATTGCCTAATCGTCTAAGCGTTGAATTTCACCCATCATGATTCTGTTGCTGGTGACTTTGAAACCGAGTAGTGCAGGGTCTATTTGCCTCCCCTTCCTCCCTTTCTTTTTCCCACCTTTCCCTCCCTGCATTCCATCTGATGGTTCTGAAACCCCAGTTGAATGGACTTCTTGTGGAGCTGTCTTCTTCAGCATATCAATAAAAGAAGTCTCCGATACTTCATTGTCACTACAGGAAGAAGAACGCCGAAAACGCATTTCTTTCTTCACAGCAGCCATGTTTTCTTGGTTCACCGAGACACCAGTTGGGTCGGGTCTGCCTCCTAAAGTTTAGGATAAATATCTCAAATTTAGTTCAAATTTCAAAATATTTATGGAGAAAAGATAGCAAAACCAATCGCTTATATCTACCATCTGGATTCTTGCCTCTAACAACCGGATCAGAAATCAGGACAGACGATCCTTCCTGAGCTGCTGAAGTACGTGAGACAGGAGGTCGTTTCAATAAAGCATTATCTTTATTGTGAATGATAATATCCCTGTCAGAAAACAGAAAATAAAAATATTAGTAAATCGATATTTATAAACTACCACAGAACAAGTTGAGCATATATTCGTCTTTACTCATTATATACTTCTAACGGTGCTAGTTATAGATTAAAAATGTGAGATCTCACAAGAACAGTTCCCATTATCAGTGCAACTTACGGGTCTTTAGGAATCTCTTCTGGGAACGTATTAGCAATCCTTTCATTATGAAAGCCTACATTTCCAAGGAAAGAAAACATAAGATAGCATCTTCCTAATGGTTGGTAGAAGAGAAGGTAACTAAAAAAAGAGAGAAATTTATACCAACAGAACCAAGAGAAGAATGCCGGCTAAGGGTATGAGTATCCACCGAAAATTCCCCGTGATCAGCAGATGCCACTTGATCAAGCATGCTTTCTTGAATTTGGAAAGCTTGAGTTTTCATCAAACCCTCACCTTTCAATCCTCGAGCTCTACCCTCCACCTCTGAGACATCTTTATTCATCGAACTAGAGCTGTTAACTGCAACATTGGGTTTAGGACCAGTCAAAATTGATGTTCCCTTGCTAACAGAGCCAGACTCCAACCTGTATAGGACCTTCTCATTGCTTGCCAAGCTGCCAGGATGCTCACCTTGCAGTGGTTTATAAGAATTAGAACCATAAGACCCCACTGACAATGCATTGTTCATGCCTCTTTCCTTGCCTGAATGAAGAATGAACGACTGATCAAGAGAGCCTGATCCAGAATAGAGGCCAGATGATGCCCTATTGAACGATGCACAATTTCCTACATCCAAGGATTCTGTAGGCTGATGAACAGATTTCTGATTGAGGAGTTCCATTAATAATTGCTTTGACTTCTCATCATTGAGCCCATCTGACATCCATAGAGTTGGATCTTCAGAAATCATTTTAGCTTCCAACTCCCTTTTCTGTTGCTCAGCATTGATATGCAGCTGTTGAATGCGAGACTCCATCCAATCATTTCCATGTCGGTCATTTTTCTCAGACCAGTTGCCTTCAGTTCCATCAAAATGTGAAGCATGAAACTGGTTACTGCCTAGAGAGTGGTGAGGTTTCTGTGGAATGATGCTGGGTGCATATTGTCCCAGTTGACCACCAGGTGGATTATGTGCACTAGATTCTTGCAATTCTAAAGCACGAGCACAGGCCATTGCATTAACAACATCCAGATTCATCCCCTGAGCAACATCAGGATAGGATATTGATCTCTCAAGTGGAAGTGAAGCAGGCTCATAAAGACCTAGCCTAAACCGATCTTGGAATGAAAGATTGCGCTCAAGGTGATTCAGCTGCTCTACATGAGACTGCCTCTGCTGCTGCTGCTGCTGGTGTAATTCAAACCCTGACGACAATAAACGTTGTGCACTAGCATGTCCTCTAAAAAACTGCTGATCAGCCTCATCCTCCGGCCAGATGGGACCACCAACAAGTCTCTTGTCCTCCATATTGGCCCTCTGCCTTAATGCCATAGACAACTGTCGAGACTGAAGCATCTCCTGCTGGAGAATTTGCTGATCCAATGATTGCATCTGTCCAAGCTGAGCCCGAGATATTAGTTCAGACAGATCTCTTGGATGTTCCTGTTGTGGTGGCAAGTGACCAAACTTTGTTTTAATAAGTTGCTCAAAAGATGGATCAACAGATCTTTGTTGATGATGAGACTGTTGCTGTAGCTCATGTAGAAGACGTTGCTCCAGTATCGCCTGATCAAGAGCATTATTGGCTCTAATTGAATCAATATGTGACTGCCCAAGACCTGCATCATGCATTTGTTGGCGCAACAATTGTTCAAGCAGCACCTGTTGGACTTGAGATTGATGTTGTTCCTGCAAAAGCTTTTGCTGCTGATGCAACTGCTGCTGCTGTAATTGATGCTGTAACTGCATCTGCTGCCGTTGTACACTCAGGTTCAAGAAATGATCAAGGTCAGGTGTACTTCTATTAGCCAATAGCTGGTGATGGTGCATAAGATTCTGCTGGTGCATATGATGATCCAAGGTAGCTTCATTAGAGTGAGACAACAAATTCCGTTGTTGAAGTGCCTGATGATATTGTTGCGAGATGAGTTGATTTGCCCAATCAAACCTATTAGATTCTTGTTCTATAGGCGGCAGGGAATGAGTGACATTTGCATCCTGGTATACACCCTGGTCAGAATGCATACTCCTTCTGTAAACATCAAGCCAAGTCTCTGCATTGAGAGATGCTTCCCCCTTCCCAACAAATGGTCCGGTTCTTCCCATGCTTGAAGGAATGTTAGCTGACTTGGCATGTTTCAAATTTGTGACTTCAACTGGTTTCACATTCGTACCTTCCAGCTCAGACCACAGCAATCCAAAAGGGTGCAACTTATGTTCATCCTGAACGGGAACACTGCGATCAGTCAACTCGGAAGGTTGGCTGATAGAACTCACCAAAGGCAGTACCCCAGCAGAGTTTGGAATTTGATAACCACCATTTCCAGGCCTCCCAGAAAACACAATTTCTGAAAAACAGAGGAATTGTTATGACAAGTGTGTCAAGGAAAAAAAATAGCACATTACTAATAATACAACAAAAAGAAGACGACAAACCTTCATCCTGTGCAACAACATCATGAACGCCTTGACCCTTGGAATGTAAATGAAATGGTACTTCAATCTCGGACATACCAGATGGAATGTGTTGATTTGAGAGGCTATGTAACTCAGCCAATGACCGATGAACCTCATTTGTTGTGGACGCATCATTCTTATCAAGAGAAGGATGCTTAGAAGGCAAATTGGCCTCCATTATTCCTCCTGAGACACCAGATTGTCCTGAAAGAGATTTCATATCAGCACAATCAACACTTCCCACTCTAATTTTCAAATGTGGCATAACCTTTCCCAACTCACTGAATGGGGTTCCTTCCGAGGCATCTGCCAACCGAACAGGCAGGTCCAACCCAAAGAAACCTTGCTCATACCACAAAATAATGTCAGCCCCGATAAATGGACCCTGAATAACCCCTTGAGGATCAAGATAAAACAAACTCAACTCCTCGGACTTCACATCAGAACTTATAGTTGCATTTTGCTCAGAGAAGGGAATAAAGAAAATAGCACTAGGATCATCAGGAAGCTTGGATCCAACATCAAAAGAATTTGCAAACTCAATTTCATCGAAGTTACGAGGCATTCTATGATAAGAATCTTCTTGCCCATTCACATTAACATTTAGCTGAGTACCAATCTCCATCCCAAGTTGGGAGGCTACTGTAGAAACTGTATGGGCCAATCCATCAGCGTTTGACATAGAAACAGCTGCATTGGACCTTTTTTTCTCTTCCTTATTGCTGATATATTTTCCTATTTCATAGAAATTAAAAATGAAAAAATGCTTTCAGCAACAAATGGACACTAAGCGATATCATATTTGTAAATACTAACCATTTAGGGCATCTCTCGTTGCAGGATGACTCCAAATGCTCCCGTCACTAGTATCTTGGTATGCATCATCATTAGTAACTTTTTTAGTGATATTAGCAATTTCTTCATCTGCAGTTGCTGCAAGGATAATCCATTTTGTAAATATATTGATTACCCCCGATAACTAAATAGAGGAAATGTAGGGAGAGTTCTAGACAAACAAGTACGCGGTAGAAAAAACTTGTAGATCTAACTCAATACCTTCTACATCCTCAGATACTAAAGTTGAGTCCAGTCCAGTCTGATTTCTCTCTATCGAGTCAACATCTCCTGGATTAGATTTCAACACAGATTAGTCCCTAGTTTAGTTTCTAAGGAGTTAACAGATGGACCAACGCCACAGCTACCAAATAGAAAATACCTAAAATACATTCAGTTGGCTTCTCCTTTTTCTGTGGAATGTATACAACCCCACTACTTGTGATCTTTCCCTTCCATATGTCACTAAGGATAGCCTGCACAATACAAACGGCACAGTCACATAATAACTTGCAGCACATTCATTGTCATCCAACATGTCAAGAAATTATTTGTTACCTCCTCCTCAGCATTCGGAGAAACAAACGCTAACGGTTCTACAGAACTAGGTTGAGTCACAGGCAGTAATTCATCCATGTGATCAGGCAGAGATGAGAATGATGGATCAAATTTCTGCCTCCTATATATGTCAAGAAGCTTACCCCTAGGGTAACAAAAAGAATAAGATGAGTATCTTGGTTTCCCAGGAACATTTTCAATCTTATCCAAGAGTGGAACTCCAATGGGACAAGTAGATGATCTCCCAATAGTATTGGACCTTCCTCGTCCAACTGTAAATCCTAAATTAGACCCCCCATCTCCCCGGCCTCTCTCAAGAGTAAAACCGGGTGCAGCACGAGAGGAAGTTGAGCCAACAGAATGACTTTCCATCCTATGGCGAGGCCTCCATTTATCACGTGAATCGGAATCACGCTCAGAAGTAGGGCGATTGCCACTCACTGATTGACTGTCATTGCGAACATCTTCCTTATCAGCATCTGATCGCTTGTCCATCCGTGATTCCTTTTCTTTGTCATCTGGTCCCCACCTCAATGTCCATTTGTTGTCACGTCGTGCATCATGACCAGAAGTACGACTATCATGCCCAGAAGTACGACCATCATGACCAGAAGTGCGATTATCATGCCCAGAAGTACGACCATCATGCCATCTGTCCAAATTAGGTAGGACTCTAATCTCCATTGTCTCCTTGGTTGACATGCTATCAATGCGGCGCTCAGCTTTTCTGCGGCGACCACCAAGTAAGCCAGTTTCACGCTCTTCCTCTCGCCAACAGCGCCCACTTTCATTTTCAGAAGTATTTTTCCTCCAATCCTTCTTGTCCTCAGACCCATCTGGGCGCCAAACCTCTTTATGATTGAGATCAGTAGAGTTAGCAAGGGGCACTGGCATTGGGGCACGCACTTCCTGTTCCACATTGAACAGAATACTTATCTACTGAAAAAAATAATGCACTGTCTATACAAGTGCAATTCTTCCTAAGAATTAAATAGAAGTTACCATGTTAAGCCTTAAAAAATATGATATACAGTTACCAATACCACCTTGACCAGTATTGAATTAGCTATAACAGGATTTAATTCAAACCATGTGTTAAGGGTAAGTTTTCTGTACATACGAATAATAACAGAAGAAAGACTATATTTTGAAAATTTTAAAGTATCAACCAAGACATAGTAAAAGCCGGTAAATCTTAGTTCAAACTACGACAAAAAGAGGCTTCCATTATCACTAGAAGGTAATCAAAACTAACCAACAATACTACAATCTTTCCTAACTTTACAAGCCTAGAGCAAGAGAGAACTTAACCAGGCTCATAACATCTTCTGTATGCCTATTAAAATTTCCACAAGAGACTTCTAAGATCAGCTAACGGACTTGAGAAATGGGAATTTAAATAATATTCCTATGGATTCAAAATTGAATTTCGAACATGAAGGATACCTCAACAGCTTCAATCACCATATTCAAAATATGATGCTATTGTGCAAGCTAAGAGGCTGATTGAATTTCTGGAAATCATTTTTATGAATAACTTCTCAATCTTATCTTTTAAAATAAATTTGAATTTAATTTTATAAAAATGATATATTATGTTATTGTGTTTAAATTTGTTTCTTGTCCACATAGATTTAATACAACACATTTAAATCAAGCTATACTGAAAAAAACAACTAAAGTTATATATGAACAGTTAATTTAGAAAATATCAAATAAAACAAAAGCAAATAGCCAAATAGTATTTCACCTGTTTCTATTGACTTTAGAAAAAATAATCGTGCCAAATAATTTTACCGTTCGACTTTTAAACTCAAAATTTATTCCTAGACTCAACAATCTATTTATAAACATGACTACAAAGAAACTCCATAGGCAGTCAAATCCTGACGGGCATTTCATCAGCTATCTCTGTGCTAAAATTAATATCTGACCTTAATCTTCAGATTTCCCATAAAGAGTTCCTCATCTTTCAAAGTAATGGTTAGGAGAAGTTTGCTCAAGCATATTATCCTTTACCTCTTTCAAAAAGGTTCAGGTGAAAACATCGAGGGGATCCATCATATCTTAAAATAAATCAAATCCAAAAGATCACGTAAATAACTACAACAAGACAGACTATTTAATAGAACAAAAATACATGAGTTAGAAACTTCCCAGAAAAGAAAACTCCATTAAAGTTCTTCAAATGAAATTATGTATACAAAATTGAGACAATAATGCAATCTATCTAAAAAAAAATTCTATTAAATCATAAGCAAGATGTTTTCTCATCTCTACAAGAACATAACGCCGATTCATTAAAATAATGCTTCGGGTGAATACAAACATAATATAAAGTGGCTAGACAACTCCTTAATTTGAAACTCAACTTGTACAGACAGTTTTCATAGACTTTGTCGTCTAAGAAAAAAACATTGTAGAATAAATGCTTACAAAGGGTTCAGGGAATTTAAACTTATCAATAAAACTTCTCCAACGACAGAAAGAAAAATAAATGAAATAATGCCAAACAAGTATTACCATCTTAGCTTCACTTGGTTTGGCATATAGCCATTGAGGGGACAAAGGTATGTTGTTCTCTGATGCCACTGGGTCTGCATTGTTTGACTATGCATGTTAGCATTGTCACGTTCACAGACTAAATGATAAAACTCAGAAAATTTTAAGATAGGTAAAAGCTACCTTTTGACTCATCAAGGAAGGCCGTGAGCACCTTCTCCTCATCATTCCCTGCAGAAGATTACAGTAGCATATGGAAACGTGTATTTGGAACATTAGTAAGCCAATAAATATATAAAGCAAGAATCACTAAAGTGGCTGCATATGTTGCTAAACCATGGGTGAAAAAAAGATACAGAAAATGCAAGAATCGACCATCTCAACATATTTACGAGAAAACAAGAGGGAGAAAAATAAGGATTGCAAAAAGTGGAACAAGAAACTAACGAATACAAAATGAAAGGAAGAAAGGAAAACCCCATAATTAGTCCCCACAGTCATCCCTTCAGTAAAGATTACAACCCCATCACATAAACAACTTCAAGTACGACACAATAAACATGTTTTTACACAAGTGAATTCCAGAGGACTGGGATAGGTATCGTAAAACAACAAATATCGAGACAGAGATCAATGATTCGCTGAACAGCACAACATAAACTGCAGTACATGAAAATTCACCCCTCCCCTATCCCGTTACCGTAGCACCAAAAACAGATGTAAACATCATAAAAACTCAGGCAAAGCACCAAATCCGTAAAGCAACAGCCAACAAGCATAAGCAATCAATGAAAACAGTACAAAATTGAATTCAAAACAAAGAAAGAAAGCCATAGGATCTGGGAACTCCAATAAAGAAATCTAAAAAAATGGTCAAGAGATTAACATTGTAAACCCTAATTCATGAACTGGAAACAGAAAGATTCAAATCCCGAACCAAAACCAGACGGCTGAGATCAAGAAACAAAAAGCAGACATTGACTGGAACAAATTGAATCCAAGAAGGCACGGGATCAAATAAAAGCAAAGCAGCGTAAGCGGCAAGAAAGAGAAGACAACGAATAGAATTCAGAAACACAGACAGATATATATACGGAGAGTGTTGTGAGTACCTTTGGGCGTCCAGGAGTGATCGGAGGGCCGGGAGGAGAGAAGATCGTCAGGGAGACCGAAGTTGCCGTCGGCCATGTGGGAGCGGAGATCGAAAGCAAAGGCCGGATTTGATGTGTGGAGGGAGGGAAGGAAAGGAGTGATTTGCAGAGAGAAGCAGGAGAGAAGAGAAGAGAAGAGAAGAGAAGGTTCGTATGTATGAGAAAATCTAGGGGTTTGGGGAGAATGGCGAAACTGTTGCAGAGAGAGAGAGAGAGAGAGAGAGAGAGAGGGTGCGACTTGTGAGTGTGAGAGAGAAGGAAAAGGGTAAGGCAGGGTTTGGGTTTGGGTTTGGGTTTGGGTTTGGGTTTGGGTTTGGGTTTGGGTTTGGGTTTGGGTCGTCACAACAGCTTCATCGACTAACCAAGTAAATGTGATTTCTTTTCTTTTTTTTCTTTTTTGAAAGTCGCAAGATTTATAGTCATTACATTTTTTATTTTATATTTTTATTAGCTGGGCTAGTGACACATGGGCTTCGTTCAGTTGTTGTGTAAGTGGGCTTGAGCGGCCCAATGGATCGGCCCTTCTGTGAAACTTACAAGACAAACCCAAAGACGTATCTAAAAATTGCGGACCTACAAGATCTTTTACTATATTTGTTCAAAATTTAAACCATTTACCACTCCTTTGAAAAAAAAAAAAAAAAAAAAGTAGAATTATATTTGCAATCTTTGGCTTTATCGTTGGTTATACAACTATTTACTGAAACAAATAGAACAAATGTATTGTTAACTATAAAGAGAATAATAAGGTAAAGACAAAATTGGGTGTCAAAATCAAGAGTTTATGTCAAAATAAATACTGTTGTTCATTGATTTAGTAGGTGCATGAATTTTCGAGCCGGAAAAGGGAATTGTATGGAAAGAAAGTCAAATTGATTAAACAATTTAGTTTATATTTTATTATTATTATCTGGGCTAATAATCTTTTTTTGTAAAACATGAAAATAAAAATAAAAATAAAACGACAAGAAACACAAATAAAATTATATTAAAAAAAAATACAAGCTATCCACCCCCATTTCTATTTTACAACATAATCTACACACAGTCATAGTTGTCTTTTTATTATTTTAGTATGATTAGGCCTCCAATCGTACAACTCCATGAACAAGACGTAGCAACGAAAACATAGGAGGAGGATACATCTCCAATTTTCATTAACCCCTGTTTTTTCTTTCAAAGAAGTTGCATATGGATCTTGCTAACAAGGAACGCAACCCATCCACTAAAACCAATTCGATTGTTCAAACACAGACCTGACAAAAGAAAAACACTATGCTAATAACCACCTCACACTCCCCAGCATCAAACAACACAAATCCTAAAAGTCAAACCCACAAAATACGCATAAAAAAATATTAAAAAAAAAAACCACGTTTAATTCCCTGGAAGAGAGGTTGAGAATCAGAAGTGGAACTGATTTACAATGAGAGACGAAGAAGAACCAGGACTCGGAAGATGATAAGATCCAATTCTCTTCGGAGTAGGATGTCCACATCCACACCGGACATCGGCAGCACCGTCGTCCATTTCCATCAGCACTCCGTAAAAACTCTCCACATCACACGGCAGCGACAGCGGCGCCTGGCAGTTATATCCGTACTCCGCCTCCGCTTCCTTCAACAACGATCGGAACAGAGGATGATTCGCATACTCTGTTCTGATCACAAATCTCTGCCTATCCGCTCCGACGTACACCGTGAAACAGCCTTCTGGTGCCACTCTCCGCTTCCGTCCAAAGCTCCGCCGCCGTTCCTCCTCGTCCTTGTCTTCTCCGCCGGAGATAACCTCCAGGCGTGGCCACGATTTCGTCTTTCTCGTTAAGAATCGTTTGATTCCGGCGGAGGACGGTGAAGTTCTTCTCCCTCGGCCGAACGACTTGCAACGCTCCCAGGTTTTGAAGATCAGCCCCTTGTTCTTCACTTTCTCTCTACTAAAATCCATGGATAGAACGAATGAATAAGCTAGCTTATCTCTAAATGAAAATCCTCCGAATCAAAACGCAATAAGATGAATAGAATGGAAATTGAATTGCTGTTGTCGATTTCGAAGGAAACTAGCCTCGATCGTAGACCAAATAAAACAGGATCTTAACCCGCGGCCTCATTGTGTTACGCATCGTGATTAACGAAAAATCAATACGATGATGTTCATGGAAAACAGAAAAAGGAAGAAGGAAGAAGGCTGATAGTGAAAAGTGCTTGCAGATTCTGAAGAAAAAGAAGAGAAAATTGAAACTCCGGTGTTCTCCTTGGATTGATTGAAAATGGCGTGCGTGTGAAATTGAAGGGAGGAAGAAGACGTTTATATACAAAGCAAACCCGAGGTGGAATTTGAATATCTTTACAATTTCTTTTTCCAGTTTGTCCTTCTTTCTTTCTATTTTATTTTGTAATTTAAATTACTGATATTATTTTATATGACATCACTCGGTTGTCAACTGCTGTGTCACTTGGTGCAAATTGGGAATAAAATGAAATGATTGATGCTTTACAAAAATATTTATTATGTGCGTTATTATATTTTAATGAAGGTGGTTTTGAACAAATAGTTTTCTTTTCCGGCTTGGATAGGTTGCATTTGAATTTAAGAGAAAAAAATGTGATAATTATTTTGTAATTCAATGAATGTGGCTAGATATTAAGGGAAAAAAAAGGAATATTCGGTTCCTATGTTCATGAAATAGATAATAAATATTTTGGAAGTTTTTCCATTAATAAGAACAAGTAGTTTGAAGTTGTGTTTCTGTCGAGTTGCTTTCACAATAGCCCTTAATCTGACTTTTACGTGAGATTGCTACATGTTTAAGGGGGAAACGTGATTCTAGTTTTTTTTTTTTTATTTATTTTTTATTATAGCCTCTAAAATTTAAAATTGTAAACAATGTTAATTAATTTTGTCGTCGTTAATATAGATGTCTTTTGTCATCTTATGACACTGCATATTGAAGATGTGACGCCACGGGCAATCAAAAATCTAATCTAATCATGTCACCAAATTACTCTAAAAATATTAACCCCTTTATTTTTATATATCATTGAGAACAGAAATTCTGGGAGAAATATGAAAGAAATGATGAGTATAGGTAGATAAATACTAATATTGCTGATTTATAATTAATGTTTTTTTTTCTTTTGGAGTAATTAAGATTCAATGAAGGATAAGGATAAGGACAATTAATTGGTTATTAATTGGTCATCAATAGTTCACTGGAACTTGCATTGACAAGTTCCACAGACGTGAGAGAGAGGGAGAGAGAGATGTTTCATCAATGTCAATTTGAAAATAGAAAAATATAGAAGAAGTAAATTGATAAAACATTGAGCATAATAATGAGATATAAATAAACAATAAAAAAAAAATCATTTAAAAAGTCCAACGCGTATTATTTAATTTTTTTTTTTAAATTGTTTTGGTCCCTTGGTGGCATTAAAAGTCCAGGTTAGATTGTATGTGACCAAAGAAGTAGAGAGAGTTAATTGTGACATATGGAAGCATTTTAGCCAAATTATATCAAAGCCTGATTTGTTACAAAAAAATAAAAAATAAAAAATAAAAAATTAGGAAATTATCCACAATAAAGGATTTTAATTATTCTTAAAGAATTGAATTTTATTATACCAAGTTTTTAACCGCTGTACTCTTTTAACATGTTTGTAGTAACAAATTTAGGAAGTTAAAATTTAAAAAGTTTGATGGTTATAGTAAAATACATAATGCCCTAGAATTATAAATATTATTTATAAAGAAAGAGTTTGAAACTGATGGAACCATAGTTGACTTTATATTGAAGAAGGAATNAAAAAAAAAAAAAAAAAAAAAAAAAAAAAAAAAAAAAAAAAAAAAAAAAAAAAAAAAAAAAAAAAAAAAAAAAACAGCATGAGTTAATCATACTAAATTATTAGATCTATGTATTATGATTTTATAGACAAATTACATGGCATAATTGTTTAGGGTAGAGAGGGAGAGGGGAAAAGAGTATTAAAAAAAAGGAACACAAAAATAATTGAAACAACAACATTATTTTGCCTCACCATGCTTTTATCTTGTTTGTAATGGACATAAAATTATTATATGTCACTATTATAGTTCAGCTTTTAATTCTACTTTTAGTTTTTAGTAATATTTTAAAACACTCTTACAAATATAAATGAATTACAATGCAAGAAAAAAAAAAAAATAATTTAGCCCCCGAAAGGATACATTCAGACCTCAATAATAAAATTTTAGTCACTAAGACTTAATAAATAATTTTCATAAATTTTAAAAATGAGATGCAGAACAGTAAAATGGGGGAAAAGGCCAATTTTTTTTTTTTTNTTTTATATATATAATGAAGCTAAATTAAGTTTCCATTTCTCTATACAGAATCGAGACACATGAAAATCAATCTGATACATATAACCCCAACTGTATCTCGGGAAAAGAAAAGAAAAAAAAAAAAGTTGCTCCAACAAGAACAACTTCAACTTTGTTAGAGAAAGAGAGATTAACAAAAAAAAAAAAAAAAAAAAAGAGCATTATTTAGAATAAAATTACATCTAAAGCCATAAGGCCCCGGCTTCCTTGAGAAGAGGGACCAAAGTTCCATTGATGTGAGAAGCCATAACTCTGTCCATAGAGCCCACCAGCTTTCCGCCAATAAAGACGACCGGCACCGACGGTGCGGCGGGTCCGACGAGCCTCATTAAAGCCCTTTCAATTTCTTTTCCTCTGGGGTCGTGGTCCAGCTCGTACACGGTTGGGCTCACTCCCATACCGCATAGCAGGCGCTTGAGAGCGTGGCACATGCAGCAGCTGCTGACGCTGAATATCACCACCGCGCTCTCCGCCGCAAGCCGGAGTACACGGTCCACTGGGTCTCTGGCTGCAGTGGGCGGCATGTAGTATTCCCATGAACGCCCTGCCTGGTAATGCATCATTTTTTGTTTTTTGTTTATAGTTTTGTGTGCGTGTGGCGAGTGAGGAAAAGGGAATTTTTGAGATTTGGAAATGGTGGTTGGGGGATGTGGGGTTTATATAGGGGAGATTGGAAAGGATGCACTTGGTTGTTTTGTTGGAGAAATATATGTTTTATTGTTGAAGGAATAGGTTAGAAATAAGTTAAAAAAGAATAGGAAACTGGGGGGGGGGCAAAGGTAGTAATAAAGAAGAATTTGTCTGTTGTTGTCGCGAGGCGTGGGAGGAAGCTGTTCCTCATGTTTTGCTTTCAAAAAATGACTGACTCTGTACTCTCTCTCTCTCTCTCTCTCTCTCTCTCTCTCTCTCTCTTTTTAATTTTCTTGGAAAATTTAGAATAGGGTGTCAGAATTGAAGGCGGCTGAGGGGATTCAGTTGTCTACACTACAGAATACAGAAGAACAAAAAAAACTAAAAAAGAAAAAGAGAAATGTAAAAGACGGCTGTGTGTGTCCTTGATGTCGGCTTCTTTTGTGCATTCATGCAGAAAAAGAAAAGGGAGGCTTTTATTACACCAACAGAACCAGAAGATGAAGATGACGATGAAGACGAAGACGAAGGTGAAGATGAATCTCCCCTTCTTCTAACATTTCCCCTTTTGTGTTCAATATCGTTTGGTGTTTCAGATTTTTGTTGCATCTAATCTAACAATTTCCTTCTCAGCCACTTACTTGTTTATTCTTTGTAATCAATTTTCCTCAACTTAAGAAAAGAAGCATGACATTATATGGAGGATGAAAAATAATGGGAAAAGAAAGAAAAGGAATGTAATAATAGAATAGAGCAGAACAGAACATACATTCGGAATTCATATAATTGATAGTATAATTGTGGAATAGCAACTCCAATTAATTCAACTCAATCTCATATATCATAATTGTACTTCTCTTTTCTACACATTTACTTGAAGACAAAGAGAGAGAGAGGAGGTTTGTAGGGGAGCGCCGAATACCGGCGCAGGAAGAGGAAGCCCCAATCAAACCCTATACTGCACTGTACTCTACTATACTATACTCTCCCCCCACACTTGCACTCTTTTTAAAATACCTTTTAATTTCCAAATATATTTTAATTAATTTTAATGCTGCTGCTTTCTCCTTTTTTGTTCCCCTGTCTCACCATTATACTCTATTTTTACTTGCCTTATACTTTGTTTTCTTCCCTTTTTTGGTCTAAAACCAAAACAAAGTTATCTATTTGGAAGGACTCTTGTGTAATATTTAATCTATTTTTTATATTAAATACTTACTTCAACCTTTTTCAAATAAAAAATAAACGAAAGAAGAAGAGGAAGGAGAAGAAGAGGAAGAAGAAGAAGAAGAAGAAGAAGAAACTTTGTATATCGATGGGAGTTGGGAAAGGATGGTTCTTAGAAGGTGTGGGAAAGTGGGGTATTGGTGGATTGTCGGTGGATTTTTCCTTTTCCCGTTCCCTTTCCTTTTCCTTTCCTTCGTTGTTTAATTACAAATATTTACTTACAATATACCTACTTAGCTAATTTGATGTGATGGGCGTCACAAATAGTTAAGCCACCTAGCCAATATATTTTTTATGAACATAGCATACTTAAGGTTTTTTCTATCTTTCTTAAATTGTCACTTAAAAGTTTTGAATGGTTCCATAACTTGATGCATTGTTGGTAAGAGCACTTCATTACAATGAACAGTTTCAAAGAAAGGAATTTTCAAAAAAATGAAAAGGTAAGGAAAAAAGTTGTTAAAAAGGGGGAGTGAGAAGAAGAGCAAGAATGTAGGGGAAATAAATAGATCTAGCTACAAAGATTCCTTTTTTTTTTTTTTTTTTTTTAATTAAAAATTACTGCTACTGAATGTCTTCACTTGTTCCGAACACCAAACAAAAATCAATCACTCAAATATANTTACCTTGGAAATAAAAGAAAAATGAGAGATGAAGGGGATGGCGATGGTGATGGCGATGGTGGACATTGTAGCGATTGGTGGATTTGAAATCAGCGTCAGAAGAACGCGAAAAAAGAAAAGAATTGAGGAACAGATAATTCAAGTAAAAAAAAAATAAAAGAAAAAGTGAAACTTTCAATAAACAAACAAACACATCAGTTGAATGTGGAATCCGCCGCCAGTCCCGCCATTTGACGCCGCTCTTTTATCACTGCTTCAATTCAACCCTCTTTCCATCTCCTAACACCACCACCCATCAAACCCATTCAGGGGGGTGATGCATAATTGGATCACTATTCAAACATTCATAGCGCGCACACGCACGCACGCACAGTACCTCTGAATTGAGATGGGATTTTTTCCTCTCATTTTTTATTCTGCTTGTGTTAATTGAATAAATGGGGTTGCTGTAATTACATGGGCGTGCCCGATGCCGACTAGAGTTCAAACCAAAGCCGGCTCTTCTCCTAATTCCCTTTCATTTTCACTGTACACACCCAGTCAATCAATCTATCTCACACGAAACCTCGCCTATTCGCCTACCACCCTCGCCCTCGTCTCTTCAACATCCTGTATTCGCAGTTCTACACGTTCTTCTACTCCCCCCCCCCCCCCCCCCCCCCCCCCCCCCCCCCCCCCCCCCCCCCCCCCCCCCCCCCCCCCCCCCCCCCCCCCCCCCNCCCCCCCCCCTCTCTCTCTCTGCCTTCTTCGTTTTTCACCTACCCGATCGGGGGGAAGGTTCTGTGGACTGACCCTTGACGTGATTTCTCTGTGACAATTCGATTGGATTGGGTTGTGAGTTTTGTGATCGAGTCTGGGAGCCTTTGAGATCAATTCTTCCATTTCCTTTTGTGTTTTTGGGGTGTAGTAGAAGGATTCTGAAGATTGGGTTTTTGATTTGAGGATATGGGCTGCTTTCCCTGTTTCGATTCGAGGGAAGAGGAGAAGCTGAATCCCGAAAAGGAAAGCGATGATGGTAAGCAACACCATCCAATGATTCCACCCAACATTGCCAAATTGCCTTCTGGTTAGTTTCTTTCTTCTTCTTCGTTTTTGATCTCACTAGTCTCTCTGCAAAATCTGCGTGTTCTTGATCTAGTTTATACGATTCTTCGTTGTTGTTCCTTTGCTTGCTTCCTGTTAGTCTATCAATGGTTTTGATTTGGTGGAGAAAAATATATGGAGCTGCTACTATCAGTGGACCCCAGCAGATTTTGTTAACTTTGATGCACTTGTGTTCTTTTGATTTGAGGAATCATGGTGAATTCTGTAGTCTGATGTATCTGAGTGATAGGTTTGTAATAGATAGATAGGGATCAGAGTCGCAATCAATTATTTGTTAGGTGACTAAATCTGGCAATCGTGTTCATCCAAATTTTTGTACTCTGCACCAATCATGTTTGTATGATAGCTAATAGGGTTTTGCAGTGTTAGATTCTTTCACTTTGCATTGGTGGCTTCATCATATTTTCTCCTTATGGAGTTTTAATACCTCAAAATCCTTTCACCCTAAACCATGGAATGGGGTAGGAAGACTGCTCTTTGTTCTGATGGTATGTTTGCTTGCAGGAATAGACAAACTTAGATCAAAAGGCAATGGTGGTTCCAAAAGGGAACAGCAGAATCCCAAGGATGGGCCTCTTGTCAATATTTCTGCTCAAACATTCACTTTCCGGGAGCTTGCAATTGCAACCAAGAATTTTAGACCTGAGTGTTTTATTGGGGAAGGAGGATTTGGACGTGTATACAAAGGGCGCCTCGAAAGCTCAGGCCAGGTTATGCGTCTATGTTTTTAAAGCATCAAATTAATCCTTTAGGTTATCAGTCTACACAATACGACCAAATTGTTTCTCCTACCAAGTACAGGCAGCTTTAGTTCCACTGAAAATTTGATCTTCTGGCTTTTGCATTTATCCTTGATTTTTGTGAAGTGGGAGGGATGAAAATAATTAGTTTTGATTTCCAAATAGTCCCCTTTCAATACAAATTTCTGATTTATACGTGTTGTTGCAGATTGTTGCTGTAAAACAGTTGGATAGGAATGGTCTTCAAGGAAACAGAGAATTTCTAGTGGAGGTTCTCATGCTTAGCCTTCTACATCATCCAAATTTGGTGAATCTGATTGGTTACTGTGCAGATGGGGATCAACGGCTTCTTGTATATGAGTTCATGCCTTTGGGATCGTTGGAAGATCATCTTCATGGTAAAGTTTTCTGCTGACTTGAAAACCTATAATTATGATGAACTCTCTCTATATATGTGTGTGTGTGCGTGTCAATAATTTTGTCAGAAATTATTTTTATCCAACACTCTACAATTTATTAGAGGTTCGAATTCTTGTATGCTTTTTCTATTTTTCTACATTGTTGTATGTTAATTTAGGTGTGGTCTAAACTCTCATCTATGCACTTTTGTGATTCTTACTACTTTTCCATTTTGCTTGTTAGTTTAAGATTGGATTTAGTCCGGAAAATAATATTGGAATGGGGTCGAGTTGAGACTGGATTTTTGTTGATTCTTGGAAAATAACATCTTCTATCACTTTAATTAAGATTGCCGTTTAAATTCAAGGATTCTCAGCCTACGTCAAATTGTAGCTAGATTACTAATTGCCCTAAAGCTAGACCCTTCTATCTGATGAAAGAGCGTGCTAGTAGTTAGACCAGGGGACTACTGGGTTGAAGTACGGTTTCCTGTTATTACTTATTTGAGTTATTCCTTCTTATGAATTTGTAAGAATGTCTACTCTGATTCACCTGCAATTTGAAATGAAGCTCAGGGGCTGCTATTTGATCCTATCGTCAATGTAACTGCTATTACTTCAATTATGTGCATATTATGTGGAATCATACAATGTTAGAATGTGTGAGATGTGTGTTTAGTTTATGTATAAGACGCATTTATAGAAATGTCCATGAAAAGAGTGTTGTTACTGTTACATGCTTGATCGTATATACATCATTTGTTTAATAAAAATAGGAATAAGGTAGCAGTGGAGTAAAAGTCAATTGAAACGAGAAATGATAATAAGTAGATTAAGTTTTTAGAATTGTCATTATTGAATTTACTTTAGAATCAGAATCTAAATGTAGAGAACTATGACGATGGATGTTGTTTTTACTGATGAGTGAAGTCTGGTGTGAGACCTACAAAAAAGTAGATAGAAAATGGGATAAAATAATACTAAGAAGAAAAGATGGCAGTAGTAAGTACCGCACTAAAATGGGAGAACTAGAGTAACATTCCTTACCCTCTCAAAAAGAATGAACCAATAGGAATGGTTCTTGATGTTTTTCTTCTTAGCTTAGGGCTTACCAATTTGGACCCATGCTGTCTTCCTTGTTAAATGTTTACCTTCTGATAAAGCTCTCTCTCTCTCTCTCCCCCTAAGGATGTCTGTAATTCTTCTTACCTTATACTGCCAATTGCAATGGGATTCTGCAATCTTCTTGGACTTAGGATAGCTTCTTGTTCTCCCTTGTTCTAACTGTCTCCATGACCAACGTTATTTTACTTCTCAAGAAAACTATGCATATTTTTAGCCTTCTTCGTCCCAGATCGATGATAAACTTAGTTTTGTTTTTTATTTTCTTAACCAGAAATTCCACCTGATAAGGAACCCCTAGATTGGAACACAAGAATGAAAATAGCTGCTGGTGCAGCCAGAGGTTTAGAGTACTTGCATGACAAGGCAAACCCTCCAGTTATTTATAGAGACTTCAAATCCTCCAATATATTACTTGAGGAAGGATACCATCCAAAGCTTTCTGATTTTGGCCTTGCCAAGCTTGGCCCTGTTGGAGATAAATCTCATGTTTCCACCAGGGTCATGGGAACTTATGGTTACTGTGCTCCCGAGTACGCCATGACCGGACAATTGACCATCAAGTCTGATGTTTATAGTTTTGGTGTTGTCTTCTTAGAGTTGATAACTGGACGGAGAACCATTGATAGCACCCGGCCCCAAGGTGAACAGAACCTTGTCACATGGGTAAGCCTGATGACATGTGTACTGATTTTTTAGGCATGTTCAACAGTGTTTTGTTGCATGCTAAATATAGTTACTCTTGTTTTATGCAATGCAGGCACGCCCATTTTTTAACGACCGCAGAAGATTCTCAAAATTGGCTGATCCACAGTTGCAGGGGCGGTATCCCATGCGAGGTCTGTACCAGGCTCTAGCTGTGGCATCCATGTGTACCCAAGAACAGGCTGCAGCCCGTCCGCTGATTGGAGACGTGGTCACTGCCCTCTCATACTTGGCAAATCAATCCTATGATCCAAGTTCTCCTTCAGGTACTGCTGCTGCTGCTGCTCAGAAAGGTTCTGGTGATCGGGACGAAAGACGGAACAGAGACGAGAAAGTTGCAGTAAAGAATGAAGAAGGGGGAGCATGTGAACGAAGGTGGACATTGGATGGTCCGGGGAAGGACGAGTCCCCAAGGGAGACTGGTAGGATTTTGAATAAGGATTCAGAGAGAGAACGTGCAGTGGCTGAGGCGAAGATGTGGGGAGAGAATTGGCGAGAAAAAAGGCGACAGAGCGCACAAGGCAGTTTTGATGGTTCGAATGGGTAAGTAATGGAGTTAGAGGAAGAGATGCACAAGGCATAGCAGGTCTGTTACCTTGTCTCCTTCCTTCCTTCCTTCCTTCCTTCCTGCACTATGTTTGGTTGGGTTGGTCGGGGAAGTATGAATAATTTGGAATGTTAGGAGGGCTTTTTCAGGCTTCTATATCGTCATGGTGAGCAGCAAGGCAATTGATGTAGGGGTTGGGTTGTTCCTTGGGGACTTGGTCAGTACTTTTTCTGAACTTTGTTGGGTTAAAATTTTCCTGTTTTATGAATTCCATTAACCCTACACATGAGGAGGAGGAAGAAGAAGAAGAAGAAGAAGAAGAAGAAGAAGTAAAGGCAAGCATGGTGGAGGAGAATGTAGAAAGAGAGACAGAATGAAGGAAAAGGAAAAATAATTGAAAAGGTGAGGGTTGGGTTGTTTGATTTGCTTATGTCCTGTATGGTCAACTCTGCAGAGTACAACCAAAGAGATACACAAAACTATTTGAATCAGCCAATTTTGGTACTCTCTTCTTCTCATAATGGGGGATGTGATGGGTGAGCGTGGAATCATTTCATAATCATTTAACAATATTATTATTATATAATTGAACGTGCAAGGACACAGAAAAAGAGACGAAAATGGGATGTGATTAATAGTTGATATATAAGAGAAGAAATGAAGCAAAGGTAACAATTATAGCAGTAGTAGGTAAAAGGAAAGGGCCACTGTTGCTGATGTTATCATCATCATCATCTTCTTCTTCACTCCACTCCCAAATGGTATAGAAATTACAACAACAGCAACAACAACAGAAAGTTTGATGATGATGATGTAAGGTAGAACTAAAGTGGAGATTGATTAATATTGCTTTTGTCACAGCTGATTGCGGTTTCATGAAGTTGTTCCTCCTTTATTATTATCATTACATCCTTTTGTGCGTCATTTCCGTTGGCCTTCACAGGATGAACCTCAGCTACTACTGCTCTGCCTTTTACTTCCTCTCCTACCTTCTCTTCTTCCATTCTTCCCTTTCTGTAAATTGCATACACCACCATCTGAACCAACCCCAATACAAACCCCACCACGTTTGGAATCTGTCCCGAAAGTACAAAACCGTAGTTAATACCTTTTCCAGTTCAGTTCTAGATTAATATATATTTGATATCAAACAACACTTACGGCAACGCATATGTCGTTCAAGAAAACACCATAAGCAAACCACATTATGGCACTCAATGTAAGGAAGAATGACAGTGTAAATGGCATGTACTCAACGCTCTTTGTTCGAATGACTTGTCTCTGCACCATGAGAAAAAGATATATAATGACCAAATTCCTTCCTGACTCTAACTCTAACTCTTATGATTTCTAGATACAAAATTATATCTAGTATTATAAAATAATATAAGAGAGTAAGTTGTGTTGTTTTACATATAAGACAAAATGTTAGTTAATGATTTGGAAATGAAATGTTAGCATGATGGGAAAGTTTTGAAAACAACACAGCACTAAATAAATGAGTACACAATAATTTCCACTCTGAACAAGAAACCCAAATTTAGAATACACCAAAACAAGAGGGAAGGGTTTAAATTAATTTGTAACACACTGTAAATGCTGACCAGAATGCTTAACGGAGCTGCAAAAACAGAGACAGAAACGGTCACACAAATCCAGCCCATAACTTGAACACGGTTTGAAGGCTTAGGAATGAAGTGAATGGCAAGAAGGATGAGCCCAAACAGCCCCATGTTCATCACAGCAAACAGTCTGATGGTCATTATCTACAAGAATCGAAATCACAGAAGTTGTTAAGAAGGCAGCAATTTAAGATGGTAGCAAAGTAGTTGGATATGAAAACGGACCCTAATTGGATTGGTGGCGAATAGAATAAAGAGGAGGAAGTAGAGAAACTCGATGACGCAGCCAAAGGAGTTGATGGTGATGAGAAGGAAAGTGTTGGTTTTGAGGAAGGCGTAGAAGAGCCACAGGGCGGAGCTGAAGAGTGCTACTAAATATGGCAGCGCGTGGAAGCCCTCCGTCGACTTCTTTCGCCATATTCTGTTGAATGTCGGCCTGAGAGAGAATGGAATTTGTAAAAAAAGAACAGCATCTAGATATACACATTTTGTGTAGTAAGAATTTGAAAGGGAAATATGGAGAGAGGGAGAGAGAGATAGAGACTTACAAAGGAGCCAAGTAGACGAAGAAGGAAACGATGTTACCTGCAAATGAAAAGGTTTTAAGTTAAGTTGGTCGAGAAGCCATTAATGCATTATTAGAGTTTATTTTAAAATAATGATATATTTGTGGGTTAGGATAGTTTTAGGGAATGGTTGAATGATTACCAAGAATGCCAAAAGTGAAAACTAAGAGATGGGGAGTGTGAAAAGGGGCCATTGCCTCTTCCTCTAAGCAAATGAAGAACAGCACAGGAGAGTTGAGTTGTTGTTGTTGTTGTTGTTGTTGTTGTGAAGCACAAAGCAGAGGGTGGGTTTGGGCAACAAACCCGAAGCCCTCTCTCTCTGTGTTTGATGGAGGATATTGTTTTAAAGAAGAAGATGATGATGATGATGATATTTGGTTTATATAGAAAGAGAGATTGAATGAAGAGACAGAGGTGGAGGATTGGTAGGTAAGTGACCTCAAAATCATGCACCCGACCCATTTGCTTTCATTTGCTCTGGTTTGCTTTTCCTTGCCTCCCACACGCACACACACAGCTTCTCCTAATAAAAAAAAAAAAAAAAAAAAAAAANCACAGCTTCTCCTAAAAAAAAAAAAAAAAAAAAAAAAAAGTGGTTATATTTGCGTATTGTAAACAGCCTTGCATTTACTGTAAACAAGTGGTTTTTGATTGCTTGTTTTAATAATACTACAACTTTAAGAGCTGATAGGGTGGAGTGAAAAGTAAGCAAGTAAGTTGATGTTGGTTCATGAAGTTGACATCTAAAACCCAATCCCACAAGCAAGCAAGGCAAAGCAAAGCAAAGCAAAGCAAAGCATAAAATTGTTTGTTTGTTTATTTGTCTACAAATAAGGGAAAGCCCACGCCGGGCGGATCTTTCCTTCCTTTCTTTCCCATTTGATTGAGTAAAGAAAGAAAGAAAAGAGTTTTCTACATGGGTACCCTTCCAACACTACCATTTCTGTTTCTTTATCTTTCTCACACACAAAAAGGCTTCATTTCTTCCTAAAACTGAAACGAGAAGAAGAAGAAAGAAAGAAAAAGAGAATGGATTGGACAAATACCCCATCTACCTACCTACCTACCTCCAACCTTTTGGGCTGACCTAATAACAAGAATAAGAATAATAGTAGTAGTAATGTGTGACAGAGAGAGAGAGACAGCTCCACCCACCCATCCCCAACACCTCTGCTTCCAGTTGATCTTCAGAAACTTAAACACTTGGAATTGTGTGGAAGAAAATGTAAAAGCAAAACAATGACAATAACCTGTTAGTTTGAGATGTGGTGGAGAGGGTCAAGTAATGAGGGCAAGGAAGGAGCGAGATGAGAGGAGGCACACAACAAATATGTTAAAACCATTCTTCAACTATTCAACCAAATATTCTCTTTTCTTTCTTTCTTCCCTCCTTAATTACCAAAAAATAACCTAATTAATTTTAATAATAATAAAGGGTGGGAATGGGTTGTTTGGGTTTAAAAAATTAATAATAAAAGGAGAGAAAGGAAAAGAAAATGGGAGATTGAGTGTTGTTTACGCCAAAACATGCGTCCACTTCCCCATTTCCTTTCTCTCTTCTTAGCGCACCCATTACTATAAACAACCTTCACTTTCCTCGACACCCTCCCACGCTTCTTCTTCTTCTTCTTCTTCGTCTTCTTCTTCTTGGGCGCCGATGGAGAAGCTTAATTTTATCAAAAATGGCGTCCTTCGATTGCCCCCTGGCTTCCGCTTCCACCCCACCGATGAAGAGCTTGTGCTTCAATACTTGAACCGGAAGGTTCTTTCCTGCCCTTTACCGGCCTCAATCATCCCTGACGTCGACCTTCGCAAGGCTGATCCATGGGATTTGCCTGGTTAGTTTAAACCACTTCATTTCCCCCAATTTCTTAAACGCCTGTTTTCGGAATTTCGCCCAAATTGGGACTTGGGATTTTGTTTAGGTTTGTATTATTGAATGGGAATTTGTTTTTTTTTTTTTTCTTTTTTTTTTTTTCCAGGGAACATGGAGCAAGAGAGGTATTTCTTCAGCACGAGAGAAGCTAAGTACCCACATGGGAACAGATCAAACAGAGCGGCGGCGTCGGGGTATTGGAAGGCCACCGGAATCGACAAACAAATTCTAGCTTCGAAGGCAAACCAAGTGGTGGGGTTGAAGAAAACTCTGGTTTTCTATAGAGGAAAGCCGCCCCATGGGTCTAGAACCGATTGGATTATGCACGAGTACCGTCTCGCTTCTCCACCAATGGTTTGCTTTAATGCCTCACAGGAAAAAACCACCCTTCAGGTGATTTAAAACTTCTGGGCTTTGTTCATTTCGATGAAAATGTTGTCCTTACCTGCATGCTGTGGATGTTAGGACATCGCTCAGATATCATGTTAAACTGCACTATATTGAGCTTAAAATGATGCTGATATGATGTTGAAGTACTAATGAGCTTAAAAAGTTATGGGTTATGGGGTATGATATGTTTAATAAAATAGAAAAGGTGCTTCATAGGCTGTGTTGGAAAGGGTGTTATGTAATGAATGAAGCGGTGGTTTGTATTGGTTGATTTTGCAGAGTTGTGTGGCTCCAATGGAGAATTGGGTTCTGTGTCGCATATTTCTGAAGAAAAGAAATGGGCAACAAAGCGAAGAGGAGAAGGATGCAATAAGCAACAGAAAGGCAAGGAGGATTGGGAAGCCTGTGTTTTATGAGTTCATGAGAAAGGAAAGGGGTGAGACAGACTTGAATTTGGCTCCTTCTTCTTCATCTTCAGGCTCCAGTGGACTCACAGAGATTTCAAATAATGAATTGGATGATCATGAAGAAAGCAGCAGCTGCAACACCTTCCCTTACTTCAGGAGAAAATCTTAAAGGAGTCCATGTCTTTTTATCTTTGCTTCAGACACCTTCCTTTGCCTGATTTCCCATGTCAGAATAACAACCATGAAAGGAAGAAGGCGTTGTAGTTTTGAGGTTTGTGGTCAGTAAATCATAAGCCAAAAAGAGACCAAAGAAACTGAATCGGCGTTTAACTTGGTGTTGTTGAAATATCATCACTAGCCCAATAGAGTCAAGCCCAATAATTGTACTAGCCCAATAGAGTCAAGCCTAATTGTACGAGCCCAGTATATTTATTTTAGTAGAGATTTTAGGAGAAAGAGATGTAGATATTTTAGGAGAAAGATTCAATTTGTTAGGTCTAGATTCAAATCGGTTAGGTCTAGATTTAGATTGGTTAAATATAGATTGTTTACTCTTAGTATAAATACCCCCACCCTACCTAGGTTATTCATCCAAGAAATCTAAAAACAATAAAAAGCAGAAGTATTCTACAGAGTGTCTTGTATTCTCTTCTCGATTGGTCTTAATAAAGAGAGCGAGTGTTTCCCACAGTGAGTTGTGTTCAACATTTGGTATCAGAGCGAGGTTAGTGTAGGTTATCTGATCTCTTGGAATCCTTAGTATGCTCTGTGGTTGCAGCTCTGCCTGATCTTCCACATCAGAAACGATTTCTTGAGATTAGTGGTGAGTGAGTTTCTTTTGTGTCGTGAGAAGTCTGTGACTCTGCAAGTCTTGTGTCAAAAGAACTTGTTTGGTATTACTGAGGTATGGCCAACACGATGAGTGATTTCCAAATCGTTGGAGGAATTAAGAAACTCAACAACAACAACTACAACACGTGGGCAACATGCATGATGTCCTATTTACAAGGACAGGATCTTTGGGAGATCGTTGGCGGGTGTGAAACTACGCCGCCAGAGGAGGATTCTAACGACGCCTTGCGCAAATGGAGAATCAAAGCAGGCAAAGCAATGTTTGCCTTGAAGACCACCATCGGAGAAGAGATGTTAGAACATATTTGGGATGACAAGACACCGAAAGAAGCATGGGACACATTCGTGATGTTGTTCTCAAAGAAGAATGATACGAGACTACAACTTCTGGAGAATGAGTTGTTGTCAATTTCACAACGTGATATGACGATTGCTCAGTACTTCCACAAGGTCAAATCGATCTGTCGGGAGATTACTGAACTAGACCCAAAGTCCGCCATTGTAGAATCTCGAATGAAGAGGATTATAATCCACGGATTGCGACCAGAATATCGAAGCTTCATTGCTGCTGTACAAGGATGGCCCACTCAACCATCACTGGTAGAGTTCGAAAATTTGTTAGCCAGCCAAGAAGCCATGGCTAAACAAATGGGAGGCTTCACGTTGAAGGGTGAAGAAGCACTCTACACGAGTGAAAGTCAGAGCAATAATAGGCCGTCTACCAGACGTGGATACAATGGTGACAAAAGAAGAAGCCACCAAGGGATTGCACAACCTGAGAGAGCTCAGAAGAACGACAACAAGAGTTTTCAAAGAACGAGATTTGGTGGTATTTGCTATAACTGCGGGAAAAAGGGCCATATGTCTAGAGATTGTTGGTCCAGGAAAAAGACCATTGAAAACAATGTGGCAATATCCAAAAAGAAGATAGAAGATGAATGGGATGCAGAGGTACTATGTCCCATAGAAGAAGACGAGCTAGCACTCATGGCGACAATGGAAGACCATATCAACTATGAGAATGACTGGATCGTTGATTCAGGATGTTCAAATCACATGACTGGCGATCAGAGAAAATTGCAAGACAAGAAAGAGTACAAAGGAAGTCGTATGGTACGTACAGCAAATAACACACAGTTATCAATTGCTCAAATCGGCAATACGACAATCATGCCTGGCAATAAGTCTGATACAGTGTCGCTACATAATGTTTATCATGTACCGGGTATAAAGAAGAACTTGTTGTCAGTGTCACAACTAACAACATCAGGAAGCTATGTCTTGTTTGGGCCAGAAGATGTAAAAGTTTATCAAGATGTTAAGATAATAGGAAAGCCGACGATAGAAGGACGAAGAGTGGAGTCTGTCTACGTTCTATCTGCAGAGTCTGCCTATGTTGACAAGACCCGAAAGAATGAGACGACAGATCTATGGCATGCAAGATTGGGACATATTAGCTACCATAAGTTGAAGCTGATTATGGAGAAATCTATGCTCAAAGGTCTACCACAACTGGAAGTCAAAACAGACGTTGTCTGCGCTGGATGTCAGTATGGTAAAGCTCATCAATTACCATACAAAGAGTCAAGTTTCAAAGCAAAGAAACCATTAGAGTTAGTTCACTCTGATTTGTTCGGCCCAGTCAAACAAGCATCGATCAGCGGAATGCGGTATATGGTGACATTTATTGACGACTACTCAAGATATGTGTGGATTTTCTTTATGAAAGAAAAGTCTGACACGTTCTCAAAGTTTCAAGAATTCAAGATGATGGTCGAAGGAGAAGTAGGAGCGAAGATTCGTTGTCTACGTTCAGACAATGGCGGAGAATACACGTCAGATGAGTTCGATCAATATTTACACGAGTGTGGGATACGACGTCAATTTACATGTGCCAACACGCCACAACAAAATGGTGTAGCAGAAAGAAAGAATCGACACCTTGCAGAAACCTGTCGAAGCATGTTACACGCAAAGAACGTTCCAGGAAGATTTTGGGCTGAAGCTATGCGAACTGCTGCCCATGTGATCAACAAGCTTCCTCAACCAAAGCTAGGGTTCGTCTCACCATTTGAGATACTATGGGATATGAAACCTACAATTAGTTACTTCCGAGTATTTGGCTGTGTTTGCTATGTATTTGTGCCTGACCATCTACGTAGCAAGTTTGACAAGAAAGCAGTCAAGTGTGTATTTGTTGGATACGACAATCAAAGAAAAGGATGGAGGTGCTGTGATCCAACAAGTGGAAAATACTATACATCAAGAGATGTAGTTTTTGATGAAGCATCTACATGGTGGTCCTCGGAGAAGAAAGTCTTATCAGATTCAAACATTGAAGAAATTCTACAACAGAAGCTGGGGGAGCAAACTACACAAATTCAATCAAATTTCGATGCATCTGAAAGTCCAAGCGACATTGATATTGACAAGCAGGAGGTGACTCAATCAAGCGAATCTGATAAAAATGAAACAACACATCAACAACTTAGGCGATCAAATAGAATCCGAAGGCCAAATCCTAAGTATGCAAATGCAGCTATTGTAGAAGATAGAGTTTACGAACCAGAGACATATGAAGAAGCATCACAAAACTCGGTTTGGCAGAAAGCGATGGAGGAAGAAATTATAGCCTTGGAGCATAATCAAACTTGGGAACTAGTGCCAAGACTAGGAGATATCAAACCCGTCTCTTGCAAGTGGGTCTATAAAATAAAGCGTCGACCGGATGGATCAATCGAGAGATACAAGGCTCGACTCGTGGCTCGAGGATTTTCTCAACAATATGGACTAGATTATGATGAAACATTCAGTCCAGTGGCAAAGATTACTACCGTACGAGTTCTGCTAGCACTCGCAGCAAGTAAAGATTGGAAACTGTGGCAAATGGATGTGAAGAATGCCTTCTTGCACGGAGAGCTAGACAGGGAGATTTATATGAACCAACCAAAGGGATTTGAGAGTGCAGCTAATCCTAATTATGTATGCAAGCTTAGAAAAGCTCTTTATGGACTGAAACAAGCACCGAGAGCTTGGTATGGTAAGATTGCTGAATTTCTTACCCAAAGTGGTTATTCAGTTGCGCATGCAGACTCAAGCCTATTCATCAAAGAAAGAGAAGGAAATTTGACAATTGTGTTGGTCTACGTGGACGATTTGATTATCACCGGGGACGATGAAAGAGAAATTTATCAAACAAGAGAAAATTTATCAATACGCTTTCAGATGAAAGAGCTAGGAGAGCTTAAACACTTCTTAGGCCTAGAAGTTGATCGCACAGATGAAGGACTGTTTCTCTGCCAACAAAAGTATACCAGAGACATGCTTCAGAAGTTCAACATGTTAGAGTGCAAGCAAGTTTCAACACCGATGGAGATAAATGCCAAGATTTGTGCACATGAAGGCAAAGAGTTGAACGATGAAACAACGTACCGACAACTAGTAGGTAGTCTTATCTACCTAACTTTAACTCGACCTGATATCTCGTATGCAGTTGGGGTTATGAGTCGATACATGCAAAGTCCAAAGAAGCCTCATCTGGATGCAGCTCGACGGATCTTGAGATATATCAAAGGTACAATCGACTATGGTCTTTTGTACAAAAGAAGCAAAGACTGCAAGCTAGTTGGATACTGTGATGCTGACTATGCAGGAGACCACGATACTCGGAGGTCAACCACTGGGTATGTGTTCAAGTTTGGTTCGGGAACAATTTCTTGGTGTAGCAAGAGACAACCAACAGTATCATTATCAACTACAGAAGCAGAGTATAGAGCAGCGGCTGGAGCAGCCCAGGAAAGTACATGGCTAAAACTCTTGATGGAAGATTTGCACCAGAAAATTGACTATCCAATATCACTTCTTTGCGACAACCAATCTGCGATTCGCCTTGCAGAAAATCCAGTGTTTCATGCTAGAACAAAGCATGTGGAGGTGCACTACCATTTCATTAGAGAGAAGGTCCTAAAGGAAGAAATTGAGATGCAGCAGATCAAGACAGATGACCAAGTGGCAGACTTGTTTACAAAAGGGTTGAATACTAGCAAACATGAGAGCTTTCGCTGTCAGCTCAACATGATGCAGCGAATGAGGACTAGTGCTGAGGGGGAGTGTTGAAATATCATCACTAGCCCAATAGAGTCAAGCCCAATAATTGTACTAGCCCAATAGAGTCAAGCCTAATTGTACGAGCCCAGTATATTTATTTTAGTAGAGATTTTAGGAGAAAGAGATGTAGATATTTTAGGAGAAAGATTCAATTTGTTAGGTCTAGATTCAAATCGGTTAGGTCTAGATTTAGATTGGTTAAATATAGATTGTTTACTCTTAGTATAAATACCCCCACCCTACCTAGGTTATTCATCCAAGAAATCTAAAAACAATAAAAAGCAGAAGTATTCTACAGAGTGTCTTGTATTCTCTTCTCGATTGGTCTTAATAAAGAGAGCGAGTGTTTCCCACAGTGAGTTGTGTTCAACAGGTGTTAGTTTACACAGAGAAGAAATGAAATCCAAATTTCGAAGTCGTTTGGTAATTAACTGGGTTACTTGTTAGGCTACCAAATAATACTCTGCCTCTTTTGCTTAATAACTTTAAACTCTCCATTATAGTGCAACCCATGCAGGTGTGGCTTAGTTTTCTTTTTTTNNNNGGGGGGGGGGGAGGGAAAAGTGGAAAGGGTTAGAGGAAAAGGAGGAGTATAAATGCGACATTAGCTTTGTCCAAGAATTTTCCTTTTTCTCTTTCTTTTTTTTTTTTTTTAATTTTTGGAAGGAAATAAAAAAAGAAATAAAGAAAGAAACAAGAGGAAGAATGTGATCCGATTGGGAAGTTCCTTTTTCTTTGTAGGAAAGGCAAACAGAAACTAAAAGAATTGACTCTGACGATTAAAATAAATAATTACAACAGAACCAAATTCCTCAACTTTGGGTTTTTTTTATTTATTTGGTTGAAACCAGAAAGAGTCTCCAACAATTCTAAGCTGAGTATATATGCTGATTTTATAAATCTTCAAATTCCATTTCAAAGCATTTTGTAATGAATTCGAATCCTTTAATCTCTAATTTTGAGGGCTTTTCTTGTTCTTGTGTCGAAATAATCAAATAATTCTTCATTCTTGGAAAAAGGAGAAAAAAAAAAAAAAAAAAGTCAACTTTCATTGTTCCAAATGTCAGAGCATTGTCCCCCGTGGGCTTCCCAGTTGTGAAGAACCACCCCACAAAGAGAAAACCCTGTTTGAGGAAACACAATTTAACGACGAATTTGTGAAAGACTACAAAAAAAATCACTCATCCCTTGAATCCAAGACTACACAGAATACAAAGTTTATTGAAAACAAAACTCCATTTACTTCCAACTACTACGTACATGGATGGGATTTAAATACAGCATAAACAAATTATAAGTGGTGTCAATTAATTGGCGCCTCTAATCTAATGATTTATTAATCACAGGTTAATCTTCCTTCACACGTGTCACGCATGCAAGGCCACGCCGGCCTGCGGTTGCCTCACCCACCGTCGCCCTGCGTATTATTAATATAAAAATAATAGTTGAAATTAATGTGAGAGTATAATAAGGGGTGGGCACTCCTTGTACGCAAAGATTGTGATATCATAAGGCGCGGAGGTTAAGAGAGTGGGCCACACACCAATGCATGGCCGCCAAATGGACGCCAAGAAGGCAAAGGACGGCATAATTATAAAGGTTTCCTTCACAGTTGGATAACTTCGGCTTGTCAAAAAACAAAACAAATTGGTAATAAAGATCCACGATTAGGTGGTGGAAGAGAAGGAAAATTTTGACCGAAGCAAAAAAATTAGAATAAGAAGAAAAAAATAGGTGGTAAATTTATGAAACACATAAATTTCTTAATCTCAAGCTACAAGTTCACTCATCCCATTAGCTACCTCAACCTCAAATAATTTTATGTTATGAAATTTTTTGCATCAAGAGATAGTAGAAAATCGATCAAATCCAAAATAATTGGTTTGATTTCATTTAAATTAATTAAACGCTAACAGATCCAATAAATCTGAGTTAAAGGGGGAAGCGGCATGATGCATAGAAATCATTCTACATAAGAAAGGGGTTTTGTTTAACATAGTCAATATAAAGCAGTATTTGAAAATTAATAAAAAGGTGGCCTTGGAATTTCTTGTGATGGAAGGTTAGAATCAACAAAGGCAGTTGTAGTTCTTCACGTTTCACCTTTTTATGAACAAATTTAATTGTCAAGACAGAGAGAAAAAAAAAAAAAAAGGGAAGGAGGAAAGGAGGTGAGGGAATTGGATTAGACTGTGGATTGCTGACTTGGGATTTCTCATTTGCCAATCACGTGGCCAGCTCGTCAAGACCACAAAGCTCACAGCTAAGACTNTTTTTTTTTTTTTTTTTTTTTTTTTTTTTTTTTTTTTTGTTCCATCATTTTTTGTTTATGTAGGCTAACCTAATAAGGTCAATAACATTTAAAGAAAAATCCTACCAATCCTAGAAACATATCAAAAGGCAATAGTAAGGGGAAGTCTCCATGAAGCAAAGGGAAATATAGAAATTTAGAACAAAAAGAAATACCCATCAGAGAAGGAATTTTCATCAATTAAAATTATGTATGCTGACCACTTCTTCACCCAACCACTCTTATAAGCTGTTTGTTTTGGACAAACATTAAATAAGAGAGGTTGCTTTGCGTCCCTGCAACAAAAACATTTATCTATCTCCATTTTTTTTTTCTCCCTGAATCTCTGCAAAAGAACTGAAGAAAAAAAAAATCATCTTAATGTAAAATAAATCCACCCCAGGTAATTTCTGGTTGGTGGGGTCCAGTAGGCAAGTGAGGAACAAGAACAATCAGGATATGATTCCTTTTTTCATGTCCTTGTTTTGTTCAACCTACACATACTTCTCCAGTTCAATGGTTGGTTAGTAAATGCCGGACATTCTGAGACACGCATTTCCAAATCTTTAATGGAAAAACTTTGAAGAAATGCATACTAAAAATTAAATGAAAAACTGAGCAGCAAAGTACCTGTAGTTGGCCACAGCTCATGCCCAGCAGTTACGACGAAACTGAAAACAGCTGCTGCATAAAAAATGTTATTCAAGAAAATTTGAGAGTTTAGATGGTTCGGTCTGATACACAAGTGGATATGAAGAGAGGTATCTCCATGATGGAGAGCAACCCCACCCACATATACTACTCTTATCTTCTACCATTAGGAGAGGAGTACTACCTAACGTATGATATAAGTTAAGCTTTAAGTATCAAACTGTACAAACAAGTTCATACCCATACTTTCTGAACTGAATTTACTTTAGCAACAAGTGAAGGTCTCATAAGTTGAGGTCTGAAATCAAACAGACTAACCATCAAGGGAAAAAAATCCCCAAGAATAACCTAAAAAACTTTTTGAGTTTTAGAGATATCAGCAGAAATTGCTACTAAACAAATTAGAACTGTATGTAAAGTTCATGTCACTCACATCCAATACAAGAAGGCTTATTCTACTCGATCAGACAATCTATCTCGTGTTTTTAGGGGTTGCAACCACTTAGAAATGCACTGCACTGCACAATAGAAAGGGTGAAATTTTTCTTGAAGGCTTGCCTCCTGCAGTTCAGACATTTTCAGCCCTAAACTTCAATAGTGAAATTGCTCAGAAAGCTAAATATCAAATATCTTTACTGAAAGAAAAAAGTCATTCATGAGGGAGCAAGGACCGTGAAGAACTAAATCCTGAATAAAAGTGCTGTGAAACTCAAAGTCAGGAATTGCACAATAGTGTATTGTTATCGCTTACATACGAGGATGAAAACTTTTGACATCGCTCAAACCTACTTAATGTTTACTCTTCCTTTCTAAAAGGCAAAAATAGGAAAAAAAGAAAACTGACACGGCAATGCCGAAGTTGTCAAACTCTTTTGGATCCTATGGAGTTCTTACTCCTTTTTTTCAACTTGATTAATTCCATCTCTTGAAGATTTAGGCGGAGGTGGCTCCGAGCATGCCTTCAGAACAGCCTCATTCTGGAAAGAAGGAATACTACGAATTAAGAACACATATCACCAATTTAAAAGATGTTTTAAGAATGGGTAATTTTTCATTTTATAAAAAAACAATATATAAACAAGAACGAGAACAGAACAGAAATTCAAAATAGAATTCCATGGTAACAACCAAAAGGCAGAGCGTCTATGTTTCCAAAGTACAAATACAAAGTATAAAAATATGGAAAATTTAGAGGAGAAAATACATTGGCTCTAGAATGAACCATCTTCAGATGGATATATTTCGAAGCATCATTTTACATACAAGTCAACTAAAAATAAAATTTCTGGAAACCAATCTTTACATAGGCATACAAAAAATCAATCCTGAAAAAAATGGCGTCCAACATCCAATTACAAAAAATGACTCCAATCCAAAAGAACAAAACCAAGATCATAATTGTTCCCAATAAAAAAAAAAAAAAAATTGAGAGCCTCCTTCGTTCAATGTTTCCTCCCAAAAGGAATTCATTAAAATTGTGTCGATGTAGCAAGTTGGAAGGTTTACAAGGACACCTAAGATGAGGATGGGACTGCCAACCTTTGGAAGGGGAGTTTTTTTTTTATCTATCAAAATTGAAAGAAAGAGGCATGTGGAGGATGTAGCTCATTTACTGAGGGAGTTCCAGTTTGCTAACTTCCTTTGGAGTCGATGGACGAGTTTTTTGGTTTTAGTGGGGTGCGGTGTGTAACAGAGATAGACAGCCATTGCTAGAAGAGGTGCAGGCGTATCCACCCTTTAGAGAGAGGCACGGTATTGTGGAAAGCTAGTTTCTTTGTTGTTTTATAGGGGTAGCTAGCTTAAGAGACACAATAGAATTTCCACACAGAAAGAAGTCGAATGAGGAGGTTTGGGAGCTTGTTAGGTTTAATATTTTCTAGTGGGTGTCAGTCACTCGATCTTTTTGTAATTATGGTCTTGGTCTAGTCCTTTTGGATTGGAGACATTTCTAGTTTTGGCTCTTGTTCTTCATCTTTTGGGATTGTTTTTTTTTTTTATGCTCTTGTATTCTTTGATATTTTTTTTCAATGGATGATTGATTTCCTACACACACACACACACACACAAAAAAAAAAAAAAGTCTTGGGATTTCTGTATAGAGGTAAGCAAAAGTAGGTGGAAATCCAAATTCTCCAGCTATGATTTTAGGAATCTAAAATAAGGAGCTTTGTTGTGGACTGGATAGTATCGAGATCTGAAGATTCCTTACAAATCTTGATATTCAAAATATTAAGCACTTATTCCATGGAAAGAGAGGAGAAAAGAAGGATACATTAGCAATTAGCAAACCGAAGATAAGGAACTTGGACAACATTCTTTTCCACATTGAAACGCACAATGTAGCCACTTTGGAGGCCTCTTGAAAAGCGCCTACTAAAGGGAATCAGCTACAATAACAAAAGAGGAAGGGAGCAGAGGCTTACCATGCTTCATACTTCTAAGAGTAAAGACTATATCTCTAGGTTTGTCATCGATGAAGATGGAAGAGTTTAATCTATAAAGGAGATCAACTTCCGTAATTTCTTCTGAAAACCTTTAGCCCTTAAAAGGAAGTTCTTTCCAAAACCTTTAGCCTTCAAGAAATGTTAATTGAAAATGCTTCCGTTTCTTTCTTTAAACATATTCATCTATGAGCTGATTTGCTATGGCTCTAGGATTTCCATTGATGATAATCAAGAGTTTACACTAGAAATGCAAGTATAGATCACCTTCCTTAATTTCTTCTACAAACCTTTGTCCTTTAAAAGGAAGTACTTCCCAAACCCTTTAGCCTAAAAAATTTTAATTGGAAAAGCCAATGTTTCTTACTTTGGACATTCATTTATGAGCTCGTTTAATACTAAGCAAGAGTCAAAACTTTGCATTATAATAATAAAAAAAAATAATTGATCGTGAAGTACACAGAGCTCCTTAAGCTGATCAACTATAATCTTAGAGAAGCAAGGGATAGGCAGGCTGACAGGGCAAAAGTCTTTTACTATTCTTCCATATGATCTCCATGAGGATGTCAAAGATGGCTTCCTTCAAAAACTTGTGAATGATACCATCCTGGGAAATAATATATATTTGGAACACCTTCATAATGTTTACAAGGATGCTTCTAAGACATTTTTTTTGTGCTGAAGAATTCAACAAATAAATCCATTGAGACCCTGGAAACCAAGCCATAAATAGCAAACAAAAAAAATCCTCCTTTGAAGTCAGATTTGAAAGGTGAGCTTTGAGCCCTGGGAATTGGATCCATTTCGAGTTTGAAGCTAGAAAACTAATCCCCTTTTTCTAAATCGTCTTTGAACAAAAAAAGAATTTCTTTTTCAATTTGAAGGTTGTTGATAAGGATGCACCATCCAGACTTAGGATTTCAGAGAAAAGATTTTCTTCCTTTTGCTGTCAACTATTCTATATTAGTTGGAAATTTTCATCTCCTTCCTCCAATTCGAGAGATTTTTGTTAGGATCGCTCAACAACGCACACTCGATCAAGATGAACACAAAGAATAGGAGAGAGAAAATTCAAGGAGGAATATTGGCTAAAAGTTTTATTGATGATTTCAGTGTGTACAACAACAGAGAATACAAATAATGAAGAAAAGTATGGGAGCACGGCCTATATAAGGTTTCAATTTACTAAATATATCTTTAGTATAAATAGGCATCAAGCTACATATCCCAACCATTTTCACACTCTCAAAAAATAAACTTCCTTCAACATTATGTTTTGGAGTTTGAATTAGAGGGTAATTAAGAAGGCTTTTTAGGATGTGTCAACAGGAGAAAATCCTTACAACTCATCATGGGCTTTAAGATCAACAAGATTGTTGGCATTATTGAGAAGATGTTGCCAAGAATTTCCTAATTCCATCATTTCAGCAAAGACTTATTTTTTTGAGTTTGCTAATCACGCCCCGGACTGGCCAGTCCTTTAAAGGAGAAATCCAATTTTTTTTCATAAAAATTTATACATATATCTATAAACTTCGATGGCTCATCCTCTCCAAGATCAATCTCCCATCACCCTCCAGTCAAGTGGTCCCTTTCTCTGCTCTTTTTTTTTTTTTTTCTTTTTTTCTATTTTCTTTTTCATATTCATGAGTGTCTGAGCCATTGGCCCTTTCGTGAATGCAAACCTTTGGCTGTTACAGTATCTAAAGTCCATGGCTTGTTGTCACTAAAGGCAGCTGCAGATGTCAGGTTCGAAGGACTTATGTCAAATGGTTCTTCCCCCGGTCCCTTCGGCAGAAAAGCCATTTCACATATTGCATTGCTGATTAAACTTGCTTTCAATGAGTCTATCTAATCTTGAGTTGGCCCATGAAGATTTCCTCCATGCTTATCAACTTGAACTATTCTACATTCGAATGAATGCAATAATCAATGTGAACATGTAACTGGTAAGGTAGTCATGCTTAATATTAAAAGTTCAAAACATTATTTTTCTTCTTCTTTTTTTTTTTTTTTTCCTTTTTTTGTGGACAAGATATGTTACCTAAACACAAACATGTGCATAAATGGAAGACTTCAAGGGAAGCTAAGACATTACCCAACTCACTCTAGCCAAGAGATCACAAAATGGATCTCCATGGCATGAATCAAAACAAATTATAAATACAAAACTCATTAACTAGGCAACTCCATCCAGAAGCTAAAAGGTTGTGGAGAATCAATTCTCTTCCTAAAGGAAACAAAATTCCTTTTTCAAAGTGTACATGGATGGGGAACCATCCACCTAAAGTTTGTTTCCCGAGCTATTTTGATCAGAAAACTCAAAAGTTTTCAGTAGATACATGCGATTAGATACTCATGAAGCCTGACATTGTAGTTTAGAAGAGTCCCTCTCACATTTAGACACCAGAGTGGGTAGTTTTTCAACATGACTTCCTTGATATTTTTTACAACCCAACAACCTAATGCTAGAAGATGGAAGATCCTGTATGTAAGTCTATGTTTGATCCTCTTTCTTATGGATACTATTGTTGATCTTGACGAGAAGGTTCTTAATCTATTTGGAAAGACAGAGTTTCTAAAGTACAATTGTGTCTCTAATTGGAACTTGGAAGGGTTAAAAGCCTAAAACTGACTGCAGAAAAAGGAACCCCAAAAGTTTATTGACTCCATGTTGGCATATTCTTTGTAAAACCTCCTAAGAATATTAGAACCATCTCCCATTCACCATTCTCCTATTGCTAATAGCTGGGAGATTCTGCACAGGTGTTTCAGGGTTTCTCGGTGTTTTCTCGTATTAAATAAGGATGTCTTCTTACAAATCTGTGGAAATTCTTCGGAAGGAAAAGCAAGATCCCATTGAAAAATGCAGTAAGAGCTCTCGTGTAAAAAAGAAAAACAAACAAATAATTTTGGAGGATAGAGTATCACTGACCTTGACAGAGACTGAGATTTTTGGCTTTAGTTTGACGTACTTTTGTCAGTTTCTTTTTTGAAATTATGATGTTATAATGATTCCTGTCAATTAGGATAGCTTCTTGGGGGGGGGGGGGGGGGGTGCGTGTACGATATCTCCCTCTTTTGCATCCTCCTTACTTTAATGAGATTCTCAAGGGTCTTATTCAATTTAAAAACTCGAAAGATACCTTTGCAACCAACAAAGGAAAATGAAAAACCCCTTTCTTCCCTAAACAACTAAAATAAACAAAAATAAATAAATAAATAAATAAAATTGAACGATGAGAGAAACTCTTCCACAACCAATTCCCATTTCAGTCATATTTGTGATTTCAACCTACTTTTTGTCCAATTCCCATGTAAGCCTTCCTCGAGAAGTCAAAGCAATCCAAGAAAGCCATACAACCAAATTGGTATGTCATGTTTGCGATCTTTGACTATAAACAATGGGTATACCTCCAGGCTTCAACCAAAACTAAAAGGGCAACTATATTAAGCAGATGGAATTATCTAACTCCTACATCATTTCTGTATATAGCGACAAAATTAAAATATATATATATATATATATCATTTCAATTAATTTGTGATGCTGCAGAATTCTCTGCACAGTGCATGATGAATCCTAAAGCTTAAAAGCAATCCAACCACCTATGAGATATTTTTTTTTGAGTTCAACTACAATTAGGGGATTCAAACCTCAAACCTCAAACCTCATGATCCAGGATATATATAATTATGCTAAGTTATGCTCACTTTGGCAACTATAAGCGAAATATTTGAGCAGAAAAATAACAGAGATACCTGTTTAATGCACCATAAGCAATGGAAATGATGTCAAATAGATATCCTGACGTAATGCACATCCCTGGTCTCATCGTTAGCAATTGTAAGAATCCTAAATTTACTTCTTCTGCTCCGATATTATCTGTATTATTTACCCTACTCTTCGTGCAATTATATCTAAGCCCCCAAAAGTTCTACTCCTAAAACCAACTCATAGCAAGGCATTGCCAGATAGTCGAATATTTGATATTTATTTCCAGACGAACCTCCAGAATTAAATAAGAAGTACCGTTGCGTGGAATGAAAAATATAAGACAATAGAGTATACAAAGAACCATGAAATTATCATTTGCAGAACCTGATGGCGGGCATAAAAAGGAAGTGAGATTGGAATTGAGAGAGAACCTGCCAAACTCGAAGAAGCCTTTTCTTGGCGTTGGCTTTACGGGTTGTAGTGAGTTTAATTCTCTTCCAGACTAAACCTCCAGAATCGTGCTTCTTCACAATCTCCAGCACCCGAGTCCCCCAAAATGCACCCGCCATCTCCCTTACCGCGGCCGAGTTTTACGTGTTGCTACTACTAACCAAATGCCCCACAAAGCTTCGGCATCCACTACTATTTCACTCGCCCCTTGTATAACAAATCCACATCTATATATTAAAAACCAAAATACCCTTTAAGTTCTAGTTATAGGTTTGATTAAAAGAATTGGAGTATTGAAGAGGTCTAGGAGGCTAATAATCCTACTTTTTCCTTGGTTACTAGGGCAGGAAATTAGCATTAGGATCAAAAAAATGTTTTTTTTTCCTTTTAATTTTCGGGTTGGCAGTAGGACATGCACATGCAATGTGGTCCTTTAATATATAATAATAATAATAATAATAATAGTAAGCTTGGGATAGAGACTTTAAATTTGGCCCTCCGCAGTGCGTAAGGTCGTTCTGGTCTGAAGGACACGTTTTTCAAGCATATTGGTGAAATTCTACCTTAAGCTCCAATATATACTTCTACGTGTATCCAATTAATTTAAACATTATGCCCGATCAGTAACGTGAAATACGCGTGGCTTTTCATCTTTTTCCGCGATCTACTATACTACAGGTTAAATCCCATTGTTATTATTATTATTCTTAATATCATTTTGATTTAACACAACACAGAAGGGATTCAAATTCAAGCTTCTAGACAGAACATTTTTTAATATATCTTATATTCTTTAAAGAACTTTATTGTTTAATTAAAATCAAATATATTGATCATCAAAATCAAAAGGCATGTATTTAGAGAATACAAATGTTCTAACTTTTGATTTTTGTTTTTTTGTTTGAAAAATTTTAATATAACAAACGTGGAAGGGAGAATCACAATCAACCTATAAAAAAGAAAAAAAAAAAAGTATTAGAGCCTTTTTCTTAAATAAAAAATTGGTAAATATTCTGTCTATATAAAGTCAACCTAACTATTATAAATTCACTAATATCTCTATAATTAATAAAAAATCAATCCATTCTAAATATATATTTTAACCTAACTAAATGGTTTCTTTAATTAAGACAAAATAATTATGCCATTAAACAAAGCTCGACTCACATCGACGTCAGTGATGGAATAATCTCCGTCGCCTATCGGGTTCTACTTGAATGGAACAAAACTATCGCCTATCAAACCGTTAGATTCTCGCCGGTGAACGACAGATGAGATATTAAACGTCAGATCTGTTTATTTTGAGAAATCTTTATGCAGATACACCATCTTAATATGGTTTCTGCTTCACTAGATTTTACGCACCCCGACTGTAACAGTAGCAGTCGTTTGCGGAATTTTAATTATTAGAAATCAAAGAGTAATTAACAAAAATTAGAAAAAGAAAATCCAAAAGTAGAAATTGAAGAAAGGGAAAAGAAATATAATTAATTTTAGGAGAGTTTGGTAAGGTGGTGGCTTGCAGTCTTCAAACCCCTCCATTTCCCCAAATCCCCCGTCTGATCGGATCCAATTTGCAGTGATCTAAACTCCATAAACGACAGTCAGGTTTGCTTCTTATGCTTTTCCATCTTCGTTAATCCATGAATCGTTTTATCTTCTAGCTGCCACTTTTTTCCACTTAAGCTATGTGATTTTTTCCAATTGATTTTGCAATCAAGGTTTTCCAATCCGGCTTCATAAGTTATTTTTGCGAATGCATCACCATGTAACTGATATTGTTGTGGATGGTGATTTAGATGTCGATGTCGTTTTTTTACTCTCTTGCCGAAGTTGAAAGTGAAACTGGTTGGAAATTGCGTGTAATTGATGTTTGTTGGATATTGTGTGTTTGAAGTGGAACTGGGATTTGGATCGTTTGAAATATGTAAGTTTTTGTTTTGTAGAGCAATCTTTCGCGCGCGAAAAAAAGAGATGTGGGGAATCGTTCGGCAAAAAGCTGGCGCTGCAGCCTCATCTATTTTGGTTCGGTTCCATGCTTTAAAATGAAATTTGTTTTTGCATCAGATGTACGTTTTTTCTCCGATGATTTTAGGTATTTTTCGTGTATGTATGTCTTTTTTTTTTTTTATAGATTTCCGGGCAGTCTTTGCAGAGACTTCGCCCTGCTGCATCGGCATCCAGATACTATTCATCTGCAGCAAAAGAGGTAATACACTGTCTTGTGTCCTTCAATACCTTTTCTTTTCTTATTCAGTTTCAGCTAGTGTTTTCATAGTTTCAATGCATCATGTCCTTGTTGCTTTAGGGTAGGTTTGTTAGGGCCATTCTTCGATTTTGTATGCTGAAATTTTTTTAGAGTAGAGTAATTTGGTTTTTTGTCAACAATAATGGATAAGATTCCTTTTAATTTTAAAGAAAGTTGGTGATCGTAGGATTTTTTTCCTCGTTTGAAAATAATGTTTAGGACTATATTTCCCTTATCTCACTATTGAGTGGGTTATTTATAGTAACCCATATATTTTAGATATTTTTGCATTATATAATTGCTTTCCATTTATTTATTTGTTGAATTCTTCTTATACAGTAGTATTATACTTGAGGAATGCTTATTGCTGCTCAACGTTGTTGTATGAAAATAAAAGGCTTACCATTTTTTCCCCAAAATTTATTCCAAATATGCACAGATGACAGTGAGAGATGCTCTAAACTCTGCACTTGATGAAGAAATGTCCGCTGATCCAAAAGTATTTTTGATGGGTGAAGAGGTGAGGGAGAATAATTATGAACGTTTCTATCTGTATATTACATTGATATGTCTATCCTTTTGGCTAATTTCAAACATTCTAATGCAGGTTGGAGAATATCAGGGTGCCTATAAGGTTAGATTTGTTGAAGAGATAATCTCTAATTCATGTGATATTTGAATGTTTTATTGTTTGTATTGTATTTTTTGACAAATTTTGGCCTCTCTCCTCAAGTAGATAACCAAAGGGCTCTTGGAGAAGTATGGTCCAGAGAGGGTTCTTGATACCCCAATCACAGAGGTTGTTACTTCACCCAGAAATTATTCTTTTTCCTTCAATGTTGTTGAGCTGGTTTGAATTTGTACTGCTACGGTTGAGAACTATATTAAAGGAAAATGTTTATATACTTCTGACCTTAATGTCATCAAAATTTATGCAGGCTGGGTTTGCTGGTATTGGTGTTGGTGCTGCTTACCATGGTCTGAAGCCTGTTGTGGAGTTTATGACTTTTAATTTCTCCATGCAGGTTAGAACCATGAATTGCATGCAATTCCTGTTCATATTGGGTGTTGCTTGTACTATCTAAATTTAAATCTCGACATTGAACGCTGTCTGCTTAATGAAAACTTTGATGAAAGTGTTTTGTTGTTGCCTTGTGATATGCTCTACTTTCCTTCATTAGTTGTTGAAAGTAAATTTCGATTCTAAATGATCTGGGAGCAGTGGTGCTCACTGTTGACTGTATTTGGTCTTCGGTTTTCAAAGTAAATTTGATTGATTACAATTTTTTGTGTGTTTTAAATAGTTTCTAAAATCACGGGCACCAATGTGTTGAGGATTGAGGTGAAAAAACCCTGTGGTAATATTGACCTGTAAATCCAATATAGTTATAATAATTTCAATAGACCATTCATTAAAGTGCATTTGTACTGTATGGATTCCTTGTATAGCTTCATGTTCCACTTTTCTTCTGATCTCAATTTTTTCTCTCTGTGTTAGAGTTGCTTGCTAATTGAATGTATCTATCCTTTGAGCATTTTGGCTGTATTAATTCTTCCTGTTGCTCAATTCTCTAACTTCTCCCTTCACAATGTTTGTCTTTGCTCTTTGACTATCTTTTTGCTTTTTTAGGGCTCAATAGTCACAATATCATCAACTCATTATTAGTATAAATGTGCAAGTCTAATGTAGTGTTTTTTGTATTGATTCTTCTATTGTTTTTTACTCCAACTCTCCTTTTCAATCATTGGTTGTCTCACCTCCTTCTCATTGCTGTAGGCCATTGATCATATCATTAACTCTGCGGCAAAAACAAATTATATGTCAGCTGGCCAAATTTCTGTGCCAATTGTCTTCAGAGGGCCCAATGGTGCAGCTGCTGGAGTTGGTGCCCAGCACTCTCAGGTTGATTTTTCTTTCTTCTCCTTTTCTCTTTCATGTGTGCACCTTGTGTATTTATACATATACATATGTGTGTGTGTGTATATAAGTGTATATGTATGTATGTGTGTGACTTTGGTTATTCACTAGGCTTTATGCTTTTAGACCAAAGCCCTTTCTTGTTTGACTCTTTTGGGCTGCCATGTTTTAGGCTCATTTTTTTGTTAGTCTGTTTCTGAGCTGGCTTTTTGGTATTCTTTCATTTGTTGATAAAAGTTTAATTTATCGATGAAAAATACATTTTTAGGCATAATTTCAAATGGTGGAAGCGAGAAATTCTTGAAATGTATTTCAAATTTTCCTGTACAGTGTTATGCAGCATGGTATGGCTCCTGTCCTGGCTTGAAAGTTTTGGCCCCATATTCATCTGAAGATGCTCGTGGGCTTTTAAAGGCTGCCATAAGGGATCCAGATCCTGTGGTGTTTCTTGAAAATGAGTTATTGTAAGTGGTGAATGAAAATGTTCATATATATTCTGAGAAAATAATCGTTAACTATGTGCACTATCGTATCAGATATGGTGAATCATTCCCTGTTTCTGCTGAGGTCCTCGATTCCAGTTTCACCGCTCCCATAGGAAAAGCTAAGGTGATTCTGTTGGTGCTTTTGATATATTTCAGAAGATGTTTTCTGTTCTGCTATTCATCTTTGATGTTTAACTTTATATCATTCATTTTTGATAGATTGAGAGAGAAGGGAAGGATGTGACTATTACTGCCTTTTCGAAGATGGTGGGCTATGCACTTAAGGTCAGTATCCTAAAGTTATTTTGTTCATGGGGGATTGGTTGTTTATTTTTAATTTGTAAACTTAACTGGCTATGTCAAGGACTAGGTTGACCTGTAAGGGGCAAGATTAGTTCTTTCATGGCTAAATGGGATTTAAAGTATAACTTTCTTGAATATGTATCCCTAAACCTGCTGTTGAGAAGCGATTCTTTTAGTTGTGACATTTTGATTATAAGAAATGGAAATAGAAGTTATCTCACAGATCTTCTGGGATTTTTCTCATGCATTATGTTAGATTTCAAGGAAAGTCTACTCGGGTTCCAAAAGATTCCTTATGCATTTCATGTAAACAGTGATAACTTTGCATTAATGACGTTCCACCAATTGAGATGGATCTGAAGATCGTACCCTAAGATGCTATATTGTTTTACTGGCAACTTCTAGGTTGTAGTAATGGGCAGTTGAAAGAGAATTTACTGGGTGTGGGTGTGTCACATTATATTTTGATTCACATGTTTAGTGGCATTTAAGGATACTTGGATGCTGGAAAATTCCCTCATCTGTCTGTCTATGACTAATTATAATGCTTGGATTGTCAGGCAGCTGAAGAACTTTCCAAAGAAGGAATTAGTGCTGAGGTAATTTTTGCCTGATGATTGACTTTTTCTTTTGGATATATGTAGATTGATTTTGTTTTGTTAATCAAAAGTGTAATTAGCCTATGTTGTTATAGGTTATAAACCTGCGCTCTATTCGACCGCTAGACAGAGCCACAATTAATGCTTCAGTTAGGAAGACCAACAGATTAGTAACAGTTGAAGAAGGGTTCCCTCAGCATGGCGTTGGTGCTGAGATTTGGTTTGTCATTTCCCCCCTCTTCTCATGTTCGTTCATCTTCTTGATTTATTTTGAAGTTTCCCTATTAACTTAATGTGAATATTTATTTTTATGTCGGCAGTGCATCTGTTGTGGAGGACAGTTTTGGCTATCTTGATGCGCCAGTGGAGAGGATTTCAGGGGCTGACATTCCTATGCCTTATGCAGCCAATCTCGAAAGGATGGCTGTCCCTCAGGTTCATTGCCCTACCTTTTCTAAAAGCCTTATATCCACCCTGAAAAGTTTACTGTACTTTCAAATTGAGAAATAAAGAAGAAAGAAATTATATGATGAGATATATGTCGCTGATCTAGTAGCATTCATCAAAAGTTCATTTGATGTGGTGGCAGAGATCATAAAAACTGTAACATTTAGTCCTTATCAAAGTAACGACAGCGAAACCCTTCTCTGGTCAATATCTTTTCAACATGTTCTCATGAAATTTTACCTTTTTCAATGATTTATATACATAATCTTTTTAGTTCTACAAACTAGGGGGCAACTTAGAGCCAAGATTTAAAAATTATAGCTATGTTATATGATTTGTTGAATCTATTTATGAACTAAAGGAGGCAATTGCCCCATTCTTGTATGCTCCACTCCTGATCGTTGGTTTTCATTGCTTGATGGTAATAATTGTATAGATTGAGGACATTGTTCGAGCAGCAAAAAGAGCATGCTACAGAGCCGTACCTTTGGCCGCAACTGGTTGATTTTGCCCTTCCAATCTGGAAAGTTTTTCCATCTTAGGGTAAGATTCAATGACTTCTTTGTCCTTTTCTGTTCCTGTTCCCTGAATCAAGGAGAAATTTCACTTTTCCCTTGTACAATAAACCTCTCGATGACTTTTATAGTCAAGACAATTACAACCATTTTTTTAACGGGCAAGTCCAATCAAAGTACGAGATATTTTTGTGAAAAGAAACATCGTTTCTTGCCAAAATCATCACAGCTATAGGATGAAAATTGGTGGTCCGTGGAAGGATTTGGCTTTTAGTGAATATATTTGACACTTGTAAAATCATATCTGGATTAGCACAGATGCAGGATGTCACGGTCATCGTAATCTACTCTATTCATAGTATGGTTGTGGCACAAGGCAACGTTACATTGTTTCTGTGATGATATGTGATGATGCAAGTTGTTAAATAACTTGGGAGAATATTGTCAAGGACGGGAATTTCGTTTTTTTCAACTCTATTTTCATAGTCAGATGCTTCTTCTGATTTGCCCAACAAACCTTTTGTTTGTCTTGTAAGTTTGAATCTTTCCTTGGTCTTAGCTTTCCTTTATGTCAAAACCAAAGGACCTGCTGGCATAGAATATATACGTATATTCTAATAAATTTATTTTACCATTTTAATCATTTTCACATGGTTTCTATGTTGGTTGGGTTGGTATGAACTGTCTGTTTATGAATCTTTTGTGGTGTTCAAATGCTATTTTAGAAAGTGGGGGAAACATGGACTGGTTTGTTCATTTGAGGAAACATGATTTAGTTTCATTTTAGTTTCGAATAATGATATTTCAAGGTCGTTTGATTAGGTTCTTGCTTTTTTATTAGGAATTTGAAAAACTCTAAACAGAAGTTGCTGTTTTGCCGTTCCTCTTTCTACTCTGGTATAAACTAAGAGCTTCCAACAGTTATTTTTTATCCAATGAGGAAGAAAGTCAGAAGTCAAAATTCTCTGGTAGAATCCTTTCTTGTTACTTCTTTTATAGTTCATACTGCCTGTCTCCGCGTTCTTAATGCACTCTTACAGAAATGTACAGGTGATCAAATGAAGCTGGAGTTTCAATATTAATTAAAACATTCGAACAACATTTTTCTTCTAATTGAAAATGGTCGATTAAAGAGAAGTAGATTTATATAGTTGACATTATGTCTTCTTGACAAATGATTGAATTTTCTAAATGAATTTCCAAATAAAAGTGGGATTGGTTTTGAATATAAAAAAAATGTCTCTCTTCCCATATGAATTTTCGGGTAAGGCGAAAAACTTAAAAAATGGATGACTTGAAAAATCGTAAGGAAAAGAAAGAAGAAGGAAGCGATGTTGTTTGAAGGCCGACAACGTGGTATAGAAGGTTTGATCGGCTGTTGACCTTAATTATTATCTTGAACATTTGGAAAAACATATCGCCATATCATTATTATTATTTATCATTTGTTTTCGTTTTGAACATAGAAGGTTTTTGTTTTCGAAAGGTTTCTCATTTGAGCATTAAAAATAAAACAAGCCATTTAGCGACAAATTCAATGTAGCTAAGAAAAGTTGATATTGTTGTTTAAAGAGAAACAAGTGATTTCTCCTAAGTACGGAGCTGGGAAACAGGAATGTAAGTAGCAAGGAAATTGAATTAAAAACAACTGATTAAATAATAGGGAAAAACAATTCTAAACTAGGCCTTAAATGCATGTGGATTAGATCTCATGTGCGGTAGCTTCAAAATCAAATAACGAAAATTGAAGTAAAAGAAGTTGGTATTTGTTTAAAAATGGAATTCCTAAACTGTGCTAAAATATTAGTAAAATAGCACCCACTTCCTAATTGCATTTATTACAGCTCTTGTACGTAAGCGTGAGAAGGGGGAAAAGAAAAGGCGGCCTCAATTGGTTTAAAGTTCAATTTTTACATTTTTGGAAAACAACTCAAAAGTAAACACGATTATTAATTGTAATGAATTGCAATGTCAGGGAAGTTCGGCTCCCATTGAATCCTCATTTCCCCCCACATATTTATTGTTATATTGTTATTACTTCACACTCCCAACACAAATTAAAGCATAACTCTGATTTGTTTTTCTGTGACATTTATGGACGGCTGCTTCCAATTTCTTCCGCCTCTAAATTCAATGTGTTATCTTTAAATTTCAATTCAATAATAATATATGGAACATTCACTGCTTTTTTCATGCTTGCTCTTTTAGTTCAACGCATTTTATTTCTTTTTATGTGCTGTCCTCGTATCAAAAAATTATACCCACCCAGCATTTGGTCAGGATCTTAAAACAAGAACAAAATATTAGAAAGAAATTATATTAGAGTATTTCGGAATTAGTGTAATAACTAAAGATGGAATGGAAAATGACCATTGATTGTGGAACGCAAAGAAAGGGAATTAATAATAATTAAAATATGATTGGAAGATTACAATAATAATAACATTTCTAAAAAAATAGGATTAAATAAAAATGAATAATTGTGTATCCTCCCGATCAATGAAAACACAGTCAAACTGGAATGATCAATTCCACTAATTGTGCACGCTTTTTTTTTTTTTTTTTTTTTTAATATACATATATATAATCATTAAACTATTGTTTTTGTTAAAATAAATAAATAAATAAATAAAATACATTTGAAGTCAATATAGGAGAGGAAGAACGACAGGGTTTGAGTTTTTTTCTTTGGATCGAAATGGGAATTAATGAATATTATTAATTGATTTTTGGGTCTTCCATTTCTGCCTGACGCAAGCTGAGAATGGAGGAGTTTGAACGAAGAAAAAATTTGCATTGAGATTGAGGGCTTTCTTCATCTTGCACATCTCCTCCTCCTCCTCCTCCTCCTCCTCCTCCTCTCTGCATCTTTATTTGCTTTCCCCTCTTAGACTTCCCGAATTGCTTCGATTTCTTTCCCTTCTCCGATTTCGTGAAGGGATACACCAGAAAGGAGCAACAAAATGAAGACTTCTTTGAGGAAGTTGACGGGTTTTGGACTGCACAAGCACGAACCTAAGGGCCGTGTAGATCCTCGTCCTTTGGCTCAATTGGATGAGCTTGCTCAGGCTGCTCGGGTATTTTATTTATTATTATTATTTCTTGCTTCTACCCTTTTGCTCTCTCTCTTTGCCTTCTTCGGGAATTGCGAATTCTATACGAGGGTTCTTCCAGTTTTCTTCAATTTCATCCTGAGATTTTAGTTTTGTTTTTCAGTAATCTTCTCAGTCTCGTGAAGTTTTTTAGCTGATGAACTTATCATTAATAGTGGGATTTTGTTTCTGGCAATTAATTGAGATTTATTAGAAGCACGAGGAAGAATGGAAAGGGGAATTTTAGGGTTTTGGCTCTGGCGGGAAGAGATTGTATTCTCTTTTCCTTCCTTTTCTTTTTCTGCCCTCCCTCCTCTTCCTTCCCTTTTTCGTAGGAGTGTTTCAGGATTGTTTAGGTGTTTAGAAACACAATCAAATTCTTACTGGTTAGTGTGGTATTGTGCTTTCAGGACATGGAAGAAATGAGAGACTGTTATGATAGCTTACTTTCTGCAGCTGCCGCTACCGAAAATAGTGCTTACGGTAATTTTTAGATCAACCAATGTTCCAACTCATTGAGTTTCTGTTAACTCTCTTTCATATCTCGTCCCAGCTGCTTGGCTCAGGACAGTGTTATGATGGTTTACTTCATTTACATTTTTCGCTTACATTTTCTCTGCAAACAAAATGTCACATGACATGAATGTTTCATTTGTAATGGTCTTATTTGATTGTAGATTCATTTAATGATAAGCTTTTTATCAGTATATATGCAATTGCGAAGGAATGAATAATAATAATAATAAAAAAGAATCACCAAGATAATTGAATCATAAACAGGATGCTCTAATGCACAATACTCCGTGACGTGAACTCTATGGCTGTTTTAGTCAATGTTGCTGCACTGTTGAGTAATTATTTGTGGTGGTTATTTTTCAATTCTCGAAAAAACCGGTTTGATGGATTTACTTGTTTTGTTCCAACTCTTTTCCCGGTGGATTTTCTTAATAATATTTGAATACATCTTGCTGTTTCATTCACATGCTTTGGCTCTATGTATGAATCTCAAATTTATTTCTTTTAATGCATAATGCTGCACGACTCTTTCACTTTCATGATATATAATTTTGATTTTTAGCCTTCTTAAATCTATGGGGATGCCAGATTTAATATCATCACCGTTGGCATTACTGGTCCTGCTACTTCATTATCTAATTGAGGTTCTTATGCCTTATTTTCAGAATTCTCAGTGTCTTTACAAGAAATGGGTGCATGTCTTCTTGAGAAAACAGCACTGAATGATGATGAAGACAGTGGTGCGTTAAATCTAATTTTTTTTTTTCCCTCAATGCTTTTAATTACAATAGGCGTGTTAATGAGGGGTGATGTCGATACACTGATAATTACGTAGGTGTATCTGAAATTTAGCTTAAGGAAATGCCGTTTCTTGGCGCAGGCATATCTATTTTTGAATCCTGGACTATATTTTCCAAAAAGAGTATTATGAATGGAAATGTCTTCTCATATTTCTTTTTGCAATTGTGCTGAGACCTGTATATTCTCAAGCCTTGAGATTGTGGTGCATCTTTTCCTTTTCTTTATTTTAGGTGGATTTTTTAACTTCTATTTTTTTTTTTTTTTGATTTGGTGGTCGCTTCATTCTCTTAGCTTATTGCAATCTTTTGCTGATCAGTAATTTTTCTGTTACCAATAAAAAAATAAAATAAAAACTTGTGCTAGTTGCATGAAGTTACTTCCTGTTTGAAGCATTTTTGTGTGTTAAACATTTTCTAGGCGTTGTTGGCTTAGTTGTTATTATTATCTCAAACCTGGGATTTATGAGTTTATGTATACTCTTACCCCCATGCAGGTAAGGTTTTGATAATGCTGGGAAAGGTGCAGTTTGAACTCCAGAAACTTGTAGATCGATATGTGAGCTGGCCTCTCTCTCTCTCTCTCTCTCTCTCTGGCATTCTATCTATCTACGTATCGAATGTCAAAGTTCTTGGGTTTTGAGTGCTAAATTCAGTACTGTCAATTTGCCAGCGATCTCATATTTCACAAACTATAACACGCCCATCTGAGTCTCTTCTGAATCAACTTCGAACTGTTGAGGTATGTCTAGATGGTTTTTTGATCTAATTGTATATGGCTGCTGTTCTTTCAGATTTTTATAGTAATTACTGCCCACAATCTGCAACTGGCCATGCTACCTTGTTTGTGGGCATCAGTTTGTAATGAGTTACTGTTGTATAATATAATGATCCTCCATCGTTGATCCTCAATGTTTGGCCATTCATGTATGTACGGGCATCTAGTTCTCAGCAATGAAATTTGTATTGAAGATCTACTAAGTTCTACAGAACTACTTCTAAATGGTGAAGGTTTGTAGTTAGCTGCTGTCCGCATCCCTCTACCCTTTAGTTGTTTGTGGGATGTTTTTACTGGAATGACATCTACAGGATAGTGGAATAATCTGGACAAAAGTCTTGAACGCTGAGATACACTTTTCCCTTCCTTTTTATTTTCATGTTTTGGACAGTGAACGGATAGTTAGTCACTGAAGGCTGAAATAGATGTTTTGGAAATTCGAAATCCTAACTGTTTCAAGAATAAGGAAAGTCTCGTTTACTGTATCTAATTATCTCAAATTGGTACATGTACAAGAGTTCAAAGCATGCAAGTTTGACTGATCATTTTCTTGTTTTTAGTAATCCCTTTTCCATTTTCTTGGTTGGTTGTTAATTTCCTCCATTTTAGGCATTTGTAACTTTTCAGTTCTTTTCTGTGTGTAGGTGTAAATGTTGACATGATTATTATGTTAACTATGCAGAATATATTATAAGTGTAATATAGATATCTCTCTGGGCGTACCATCATTTCCTGTACATTATTTATCTTTATTTTGTTTGTGAATAAATTGCATTCAGCACGCTGTGCAGTTAAAATTTACTTGGCTTTATAATTATATCTCGGGAATAGAATATTGATATGAAACACTTAACATACTGACCTTCACTTGGATGCAGGAGATGAAAAGACAATGTGACGAGAAAAGGTTTGTTGCAAACAGCTGTTCTTACTTAAACCCATATGCTTATGAGAACGTGGTTGTTAGATTAATGTTCTTTTTAACGATGTTTTCCCATTTCATTGTATGATTCACAGAGAAGTATACGAGTACATGAGACTAAGGCACAAGGAGAAGGGGAGGTCAAAAACCGTGAAAGGAGAGAGCTTTACATTGCAACAATTACAAACAGCTCGAGAAGAATATGATGATGAGGCAACACTATTTGTTTTCCGGTTGAAATCTTTGAAGCAAGGACAGTCTCATAGTCTTCTCACACAGGCTGCTCGTCACCATGCTACTCAGGTTCCGTTGTCTATTTCTTTGCCCGTTCTTTTTCCTGTTTAAGATCTTCCTCTTTGTTTCCTTTTTCTTGTTTTTGACCATCTTCTGCTTGAAATCAGTTATGTTTCTTCAAGAAGGCACTTCAATCACTTGAAGCAGTGGAACCACATGTCAAATCACTGACAGAACAACAGCACATTGATTACCGATTCAGTGGACTGGAAGACGACAGTGTGGATGATGGGAATAATGATGGTGTTGATGATGATGATGGCTATGATGATGGGGATGATGGAGAATTAAGTTTTGATTATGGGCAAAATGATCACGATCAAGATTCATTAAGAAATTCTAAGGTGATCATTTAATTTTAAACATCCACCCAATCATTTGAGAAGTCTTTTCCTTTCATCTGTACATTTCATGGGACATTTGAAACATGGCATAGGGAAACAGCTCATTGTATATGGTCTTTGTAGATTTATCTAAAAAGCTCAATCCTTTTGTAATTTCCATGATTTGGCCCACTGATCGAAGGGATTGGCTGTAAACCTAAATTTATGTTTATGGGTCAAAACCATGGTAGTTACCCATACTGGATATTGGATGGCCTATGAACTTCTTGATGTCATATATTCTAAGGTCGCTTATCCCTGATACATATATATATATATAAGGCTGAAGTTGTATCACAATGATTAGTAGGTTTATGTAAGCTGCATAAGTTGACCAGAATACTCCAAATTATTAAATGATATAAGTACTTTTGTATGCATATTATGGATTTCTATCTTTACCAACCTTTTCATTTTGGAAAATGATGTGTTCTGCATCATGTTTATGTTTATGTTTATGTAGTGTGTTGGAAAAGCAGGATATATGGGTAGGAGAAAAGGCGTCATACATGGTTTAGTTGTTGAATTTAAGCTCTCATGTATTTGTTATTTGTGTAATATGTGTATCATTGATGCAGGTGGACCAGTCAGATCTTGCATTTCATCATGTGGAAGCTGTGAAGGTACACACAGTATCTTTCATGTATATTATGTATTAATAATAACTACAATTTTAGATTTCTTCCCTTGTGTTATTATCATGGAGAATCATTCTGTAGATTATGTTGATTGTAAATATCACTTGTTTTATAATGTTGGTTAGTGTATGAGTACATGCGTGCGTTACTTTTTCTGTCTTGATAAATTGTATGACTTTGGCCATAGCTTGAGTTCTTTATCAATTTTTCATTTAACATCATCGACACCTGAGAAGTACAAAGAAAATGCAGTCTGTCATCTTCAGAAATTTACATTTGTCTGTGGCTTCCTGCAGGAAAATCTTGACAGAAATCGTAGGAATTCCTTTTCTTTTGGTGGTAGAACAGTAAGCCAGTCTGCCCCACTTTTTCCCGATAAAAAATTTGATGCTGCTGAAAGAATAAGACAGATGCGGCTTTCATCAACCCGGCAGTTCCACACATATGTTCTACCCACCCCTGCTGATACAAACGGTTCAATTTCTGGGGGTCCTGCAAATCCGGTATCTAACACCACACAGACAATACGTCAGCAAAATTTATGGCGGCACTCATCACCATTGGAACCAAGGAAGTACAACAAGTTAGTGGGAGATGAAAATATGTCAGGACATGCTGCTGCAAAGGCGCAGTCTGTATTGAAGGAGAGTAACACTAACGCATCATCCACTCAGTTACCTCCTCCTTTGTCTGATGGGTTGCTACAGCACAGTCTAGCTGCTGCTTCTGATGCTAAAAATTTTAAGAGACTAGCCTTTTCGGGCCCTTTAATAGGTAAGCCATCAACTAACAAGCCTGTTACAATAAAAAACCCCCAGTTGTTTTCAGGTCCTCTCTTGCGAAATCCAATACCACAACCTTTGTCATCATCACCAAAAGTGTCCCCAGTTGCTTCCCCTACTTTTATTTCCTCACCTAAAATAAATGAGCTTCATGAGCTTCCTAGGCCTCCCATTAGTTCAACATATAAGTCGTCTAGACCTTCAAGTTTAGTTGGGCACTCTGCTCCTTTGGTATCCAAAAGCCAAGGACTCTCTACTGCAACTAAAATTGTTGTAAGGAGTGCAGCATCTCCATTGCCAATGCCTCCTCTTCAAACCATCACACGCAGTTTCTCCATTCCGTCCCGGAGTCCTAGGGAGACAGAGACCTTATTTCATGAGCCAAAGCCTCTGGAAACCGTTCGATCTTCTGAAATGGCACCAGACTCATCTTCACCTCCCTTGACACCACTTACCTTTTCTAACAACCGGAGTCATACATCAACAGGTTCAGAGAATGGTCCTGCAAGTTAAAGGTAAGAGAATCCTTTCCTGTCGATTAATCTCCATGTCTGAAATTTACTTTCCTAATCTCTTCAGATATCTCGTGAATTAGGTTTTATACTATTTGTGAATATTCAGGTGAACCTTAATACTTGAGGTTTTATATTGAAGCATGGGGTGGTTGACTGTGTAATTTCTTGGATGGATATGAGAAGTGGCATTAATTTTAGTTTAAATTTGTTAGAAGTTTTTGACCATCTTTGGATGCACGGGGCATCTGGATATTTGATTCTCGAAATATATTACTAGATCCAACGAATTTTGTGATTACTAATGCCATATTGTGACACTGATAAACGATATTACCATATTTTATTTACAAGTACATAATATCCATGTTGCTTTATGCTGATAAATGATGGTATTTATGTTCAAATCTTTAGCCGACCTATCTTTATATAAGATTCCAATGATAAGATGCAAGAGTTATTGAAAATTTTATGAATTTGTTTCAAGCATAAAAAATGCTACATGAGACAACCGTGAAAGTCAATATCTCTCTATTACTTTCATTGTTGTTCATATTCTTTTTCCTCTTTATACTAACTATAAGATGAAGGTCAATTGAGATGGATATATTGGACATACTGAGGGGAGGAACGATATCCATTGGAACCACTTTAGAGAAAAGGAGATCCGAGCGCATTTAGTAAGCAATGAAGGTTTTTTGAGGTGGAATATTTTTCATTTTGAGGTGGTCACAGGCAATTTCCATGAGAGGGACTCATGACTGTTGAACCATGCTGAGTTAAGTCAGTAGTAAGAATTAGGTTGTGTTGGGTAAAGGCGAAATAAATCAACAAGATCGCCCTCTTATGTGGTAAAAATTTGAAATAGAACATTAGAAAAGCTAGATATTTGTGGCTTGTTTTGGAGTCCTTGGATTTTTCATTCTGTTTTCTGCGCATGTCTATCTTGTCTTCCAACATTGATGTATTTATTTTCAACAGGAGCAGATTGATGAAACCTTATGTGGGGATTCTAGTCGATTGATGGCAGTCGGAAACGGTCAGGGCCGAACATAGTTGTTTCCAACCATCATCAAGTACAGGTCTAATGTTGTAAATAATTCCTCATCTATTCTGTTCTCATTTCATGGTGACAATTTGGCACGTAATTAACTAAATAATTGCCATCGGGTTCATCATTCGACGAGTTTTGTATCTCCCCAAGCAATTAATGGGGAAGAAAAAAAAAGGAAAATTTTCACCCATCCCCCAAAAAGAACCTAGAATAACAAAAATTATTTTCCCTTCCAATTTTGTACCCTTTAGTTTACATTTGCTAGGTTGAGAAATGAATGCTTCTACAAAATGTTGAATGTACTGTGACATTCTTCTTTCCTTCATGGATTGAGTAACCTTTCTTTAGTCGATATGGGAAGATTGTGTACACAAATTCGACGTTAGATAACACTTTTGTTAACGGTTGACCTGTACGACTATTATTCTAGTTGTATATGCATTTATGCAGTTGATGTGATTGATGTATGAGTTAGATTTGAATTGTGACATTTTTTTTTTTAATACTCTTGAGTGTTTGGGGAAGTTTAATGCAGATATTGATTAATTTTATTAGAGAACGGTTTAAACCTACTACATTTGGTTGCTATGGAAACACCTAAGATATTAAATCCTAGGTAGGTTTCTGCCAAAGAAACTTCATTCTCCTTTGCCCATCAGAGCTGCTGTAGAAACAAAAAGAAAAAGAAAAAGGATTTATTGATATCAAAGACTGAAATGATATGTATGACATATTCTACCACTTTATAGATTAAAGTGTTTAACCACAAAAGTAACACCAATACACATTAATATTATTATTATTTATTACATGCAAGACTATGATCTTATTTCAACCTTCTCTGCCATGTCTTCTTCATCCTCCTTTTCTGACTTTAATTTGGAGCTTTTGGGTCTTGTATTATTGTAGTCACTGCCATCTCTGCTATCCACAACCAACAACAATTCAAATCTCAAAAAAATACTCTTTATTCATATATATATATATATATATATATATATTTATTGAGCTATGATCTTAGTTTTATTTATTTACCTGATGAATTGGTCGGGCGAACACTCCCCATAAACGAGTTTAGTGAAACATTCCTAACCAAAAAGATAAAACAAACTTTAAAAACTATTTTTTCAGTTTCAAAACTTGGTTTAGATATTGATTATGAGCAAACTCACAGTAGCTGAAGATTGCCAAAGTTAACAAGTTGCAGAAGAGTAAAGGGGATGTTGCCGCTAAAATTGTTGTTATCCAATCTCCTGTAATAAAACACAAGTTCACAGCCCCAAAAGATGGCTTCTAAATTTCAAAGACAGAGTGGCAACGCACAAAGGCTTACAAATTCTTCAAAGAAGTCAAGGCCCCAAAAGATGTAGGAATTATTCCACTAAAACTGTTGTCATGTGCTTCACTATACCAAATAAATTGTATGTTGTTTTATGGCAAACATCTTCGTAGAAATCACTGCTTTTTGAACCTCAAAAAATGACCATTTCAGTTGGCACTTACAAGAAAACCAAAGAGCTCAAATTTCCCAAGGAAGGTGGTAAAGACCCTGAGAACTTGTTTTTGGACAGGAACAAACTCCTCAGATTGCTCAACATCCCTATCTCCTTTGGAATTAGCCCACTCAAATTGTTGTCGTTAATGATCCTGAAAATTTCATCAAAATTCATGTTACAAGCTGAGTAGATAACATTATACTATACAGAGATAAACATTTGAAAAGCTAAATCTTACAAGAACTGAAGATTTGGCAAGTTTGCGAGTTGGGGAATGAGGGGTCCAGAGAGACTAGCATTGCCAAGATCCCTTCAAACAGAAAATAAGATTTGTGTTGAAATCACAGGTAATAAAAAGAGTAAGGCTATGCATGAGGTTAAAGTTTGAGAGAGTAGAATGTGTTACACTCGGGTGACCGTGTTATTGATGTTGCAGGTGATGTGGAACCAAGTGCATGGATTTACAAGAGACGGGTCCCAGCTTTGGAGGACATTGTTTGGATCAACCAGTTCAGACTTCCATGCAGCAAGAGCATCCCCTGTCATTTCAACCACACACATTCAAAAATGCTCAAACCCTTAAGGTAATTAAGATGTTTTCTTCTAATTTGTCCCTCTAAATTTTTGTAATTGAAACACCATATACATGAAAAGTTAGAGCGTAGAATTTGAGAATGTGAATGAAAATTTCTCTGGTATGCCTTCAGTTTACCTTCTGAGTTGCAGAGGACTGCAGCAATGGAAGAAGCCAATGATAGAAAGAAAACCAAATCTCTGAAACTGGCCATGGTTCGAGTAAATTTTGACCCAAATCTTTGTTCATCTTCCGTTGCTTGTTGGGTTCCTTTTTATATGATTTTTTGGTTGAGTTTTATGGTACTGATTGAACAAAGACAGTAAGCTGAAATGTTTGCTCGGTTGAAATGGTCTAAACTTTTGAGGGTCAAATGGTTGTAATTAAAAGAAAGATTTAGAGTTGATTTAATAGGTAAAATCACTTCATAAGAGTTATATGTATATGTATATGTATATAATGGTCAAATTCCAATTTATAGAATAATATATATCGTGGAAGAGAAAAATCAAGGCTGTATTAATTTTAATTAGGTATCTGTCATGGGGCCTACTCATTTGAATAAATAAATGTGTTCAAAGGTAGAACGTTGCATTTGGAAACTGCCTATTGGAAGATTACGTGTAACTTCGAGAACTATTTTTTTAAGATTTAAGGTGAGGAAATAATGAGTAATTAATCATATTTTATCATTAAGAACTTCTGTTAATAGATTTCTGGAAGATTGAACAATAAAATGTATTAATTTATGGAGAGACCAAGTTAGAATATATTGGCACCATCTGTTCTGTTCTGAATGCTTGACTCGATCTTCTTTGTTGAACTTTGTGGCACATAAAATAATATTAAATGTCCTGAAATAAAAATAACCTTTGTAGGGTATAATTTATAATTATGTGCTCTCTAGCTCTGTGTTTTGGTATTTTTGGATAGTGCACAGTAGGTTGAAAAGAGGACGAAGAGTGAAGTGTTGAGTCTATAGGGTGACCCATAAAAAAGATTCTCTGAAAATAGGCGTTGGGGGGGGGGGGGGGGGGGGGGGGGGGGGGGGGGGGGGGGGGGGGGGGGGGGGGGGGGGGGGGGGGGGGGGGGGGGGGGGGGGGGGGGGGGGGGGGGGGGGGGGGGGGGGGGGGGGGGGGGGGGGGGGGGGCTTCATCTATAGAAATGGCCAACACCAACACCAATTTTAGAAGTTCAATTGTACAGAATATATTCCGAGGCACAAATCTCGATGAGTGTAGAGTGTAGAGTGCATAGCATGTTGTTGTGGAGCTGCCGCTAATTTTAACATATAAAACCAAACTTCAATCCACACATACACAAATTCTCCTTTTGGTTCAAAAGGAATGCACACAAGGGGGCTTTAATTCCTTTTCTACTCGGGAAGAAAGGAAGTAATGTTCAACATGGGAATGGAGAGTCATGTATTGTAGCCAAGGATGACTTGCCTGCAGCCTGCAGCCTGCAACTCCATGAAAGGGATCTGTAAAAGCTGCCATCGTCTTTAAGCGGACGTTCTGCCGTGGCATACCCCCTGCAGGCAGTCTCTTTGGCTATCGAGACCGGCTCTTATTTCTCATGCCGGGCCTTCGCTTCCAGATTCAAAACCGCAGCATTCCAATTAGATTCATCTGCATCTGGGCAGCACCCCAATGAACTCAGGTATATCATCTTTTCCAAGATGTTTCTTCACGGCTTACTTGTGTGATACCAGATAGTACCATCAAGGATCAGAGTTCAAGTCCCCTCAAAACCAAGCAGGAAAACCAAATTAAGAAGGAAAAGAAGCCCCTATGAACGATTCGTCCGAAGGGGGAGATGCATGGTCAAAATGTAATTTGAGAAGTTAAAAACAAATGACGATAGGGGGATGCAGATAGTGTGCAGCCAAGGGAAATTAATTGGACAAACGTATGCAATCTAGACTTGTAAGGTGAATGAACAAAAGGTGTATGAAATGACTTGTAAGGTGAATGAATAAAAATATGTACTTGGTTCTATCACGAGTGTACGTATGCACACATCTCCAATCTTTGCCTATCCCTCCTAAGTGTAACAAGAATATCTCAACAAGAGCACAAGAGTAGAGCAAAAACTGACTGCACACAACGGAAAATAACCGCGTGGAAAAGTAGCAGCTCGTGAAAATCAAGCAGGCAACGCAAGGCTTTGCTGTGTCCAGTTTGAAGGATCCATCACAGCACACTTATCCAATTTCTCAAAATCGCCAACCTAAACAAAAGATAGATAGAATAGTTAATTACTCCAATTGTCTATAACAGAGCAAAGTGTCAAATAATCAACATGTAGATTACAAGAAGCAACTGAGAGAATGAAAGATGACCGGAAATAGTCATACCTTTTCCTTGCAGCTGGGGCAATAGTGATACTTGTGCCAAAGGCAGTCCATTGAAGGACAAAGAAAGCATACTCCCAACATAAGTGGAATCATACAACCAACCACAGCAGCTGAACTTATCTTTGATCTGTAGAGGTCACGAAAGTATCATAACCAGATGAAGAACAAACATAATTATTCAATTGAACGCAAACAGACAACATCCGCCTCTCTCCCCCCACTCCCCGCCTACATCTTCTTGGTCAAAATAAATGTACACAAACTTTTGCTGTTCAACCATGATAAATCATATCGGTGGCCTGCTACCAACAAGTGTTGAGCTTACGTGCATCAACATTTTTTGTAAGAGTGTAAGCAATTCCAACATTTGGGCTTATAGTCCTTTATGCTTCTATCACTAAAAACAAACCTATTTGATTTATGCTATTATTGTGATTGTCATAGATGTTGTTGAACAAAAAAAAAAAATCGATTTGACTGACAAGTCCTGCACGATAAAATTTCAAATGCCCCGGTTGCAAGGCAAAGCAATGCTGCCTCACTAACAATAATAATGCTCGGAGCATCTTTGGTAAAAGTAAACCAATTGAATGTTTGTAAAATGAAAAGGGATTTACAACCAAACAAAAGTTGTTGGTATGGTGTAAAGCATTTGGGAGGCCTTGAATTTATATCACTTTGCACCTGCGTCCTGACTGAACTGTTATATAATCCAACTAGATTTATGTAAGAAGCCAAACACAAACAGCAATCGCTCGGAACTACCACAATCTGGTGAACATTATTATTTAACCATAGTAAAGTAAATAATTTGAATTACTTGTTAAAACATATCGACAAGCACCACAAAATACTTGCCTTGGGTTGTAAGCAAGATCAACCCAAAACAATTTTACGCATACAAGTATTCAAATCCTAAACACCAAAATTAGGTGAAAGAAAGAAAAACGGGGAAGGCCCATTGATCAATCAAATAGAAGTTCCAAAAAAAAAAAAAAATAAATAAATAAATAAACGCAGAATTTCAAAAAGATAAAAGAGAGGAGAAAAGCAACGCAGACGCAGTGGTAGAGAGAAGGTAGAAAGGGCACCTGACGGTGGTGAGACCGGAATTTCCACAATAAACACAGTAGAAAGGAGCAGGAGTGTCGCGGAACATGGTTTGCTGGATAGGAACCCCCTGGGGATCGTCAAAGATGGCGTCGGGCGCGGTCTTTCCGACCTGAGTTCCGACGACCGGGGTGTCGTCCTTGGACATGTTTGGAAAGGTTTTTCCCTGTGGTGGTCCGACGGCGAATCGGAAAAACGAAAAACGGCGGTAGGGGAGGATTACAATGGAAGGGAAGAGGAGAAATTTGGCGTAAGAAAATTGGTTTAGGTTTGGCCTCGCATGGAGACGTCGTATGATAGCTTCGTTTTTTCTTTTTAATTTAATTGGGGTTTACGAAAATGCTAAATTAACTGAACTATGATGCTATTGGTCCAAAATTATAAGTTTGAATTAACATGATCTGAAAACAATTAATTATTTATTGGTTGTCTCCAATGATGGAACAAATAGCGGACGTGACATTCAGATATTCCAAATGCTCAAAACAAAAAGAGACACTAATTTTGAAGAGGAAGAGGAAGAAACACAGGACAATTTTAATTCAATTCAATTCAATTAACCTAACCAATTCTAACACCAATACTTTCTTCTTCCCAACAACCCCCACGCGCACCTTCACTTCGTTTGCTTTTGCTATTTTCTTTTCTTTTTTTCTTTAAACGAATTTCAATTCCCTTTCTTCTTCTTCTTCTTCTTCTTCTTCTTCTTCTTCTTCTTCTTCGCCTTCTCCGCCATGAAATCTCCCGATATGGCCGCGATTACCCATTCTCTCGAGCACTCTTTCCGCACCTTCTCCCTCAACCACCGTCTCGCATCGTCTTCCCCTTCTTTCTTGGACCACGAACAACCTCATCATCAGCTCCACACTACCTTGGACCTCAACTCTCACATCTCCCTCCCTCCTTTCTGGGAACAATGCCTCGATTTGAAGGTCTGTGTAACCATTCTCGACTTGCTTTTCATTTTGTCCTCTTCTTTCTTGTTCCACCTTCCAGTTCTTTCGTTTTTCCTTTTTTCTTCTTCTTTTCCTCTTCTAACCTCCCTTCATTTAATGCCAAAGCCGCATATGGCAGATCTCTGGAAATTCTGTTGTCTTGTACTTTTCATTAATTTTATGATAGCTTTGGGTTTGATCTTTAATGACTTTCTCATCCCATTAATTTGCCTTTATCATTTGCTTTCTTCGTTTCTTTCCTTACTGCCGCTCGGAATCGAAACCCTAGAATTAATTAATTTCACACTTCCTTTATCGTCCGCCATTTTTCGCTTCTCTTTTCGTACGACAGATCAGAAACAGCTTTCTGGATTTTGGATTCCCTGCCTCTTCTATTTTCTTTTATTTTTTTCTTTCCAATTTTCAATAAACTTTTGCGATTCAGTTCCGTTTGGTCTTCCAGACAGGGGAAGTCTACTACAGAAACTGCCGGACCGGAATGAGAGTAAAGGAAGATCCGAGGAGGGCGAAAGATTTATACTCGGAAGACGACGACGACGACGACGACGATGATGACGAGAGCTCGTCGGACGGGGGCAGCGAGGAATCGTGTTCTTCGTCATCTTACGCCGGTAGTAGACAGCAATACCCGAGGGAAAACGAGGAGGAGGTGCTGGTGGTGGCGGGATGCAAGCGATGCTTCATGTACTTCATGGTGCCGAAACAGGTCGAAGGTTGCCCCAAATGCAGCAGCAGTCGTCTTGTTCATTTCGATCGGACCCACGACAATAATGGCTTCCCATGACAAGGAACCATATATATTTCTGAAAAAGAAAATCAAACTGTAATTAGGTTATATGACCTGACAAAAAATATTTGATTCTTTTCCTTGGGATTAAAAGCAAATGGGGTTTGAATTTTTCTTGTGCTCTAGCTCGCGTCATGTCCAGGATGTGTATGATGTCTCAGTGTGTGTTGATGCGTATGGATTAAAAAAGTTTGATTAATTGGGAAGAGAAAGAAAGAGAATCTCTGGCATGGGCTGCCATGGATATGCCTGAGAGAGGTACGAAAAAATGTGCAGGTCTGAAAGGGATGGTCAACGACTCAAACCAAGAAGAAGGAATATTATTTTGCTCGTGAAGACAGCGACTTGTTGCTTTCATTACAACCCACCAAACATTGAATCGGACGCTGTGATTTTTTTATTATTATTATTATTATTATTTTATTTTATGGGTAAACTGTGATTATATAATGGAAATGAATATGAAATGATTTAAAATACAAACATACATTAATAAAGCTCAACCCTTTTTGTTATAACTTCTTCTCGCATTGAATGCCACAAAATTATCGATACAGTTTTAGTTATGTATATATTTTCTTGTATGACGTGAGTTGAAGCAAATGATGCGGAGGGGTGCCTAGAAATGAACCCAAAGCCGAAAGCCATTGATTTGATGGTTGACAACTAAAGAATTCTTTATTTATAATTAGGGGTTGACTTTTGTATTGTAATTATTTATTGGACAGCTTACATCCATGTTAGGTGGCATCCAATTGGAAAAGGGTGAAACGCAAAACTATGATTAATTTGTAGTTTTGAATATTATCCCGATTCATTTATGAATTGCATAACAAAGGAATTCCGTGTTTGGGGCGAGCCCGCCCATGTAACCTACCTGAACCAAAATTAGAGACCCAAAAAGAAGAACTAATTGAGAAGCAAGAAAGAAGAAAGAGTCGGAGAGAGAGTGAGAAACGTTAAAGACGGCGACGGATCTGTAATAGAAGATTGTGATGGGAGATGTATGTTGAAGAGACTCGGAAGCCGCCCTGAGAAACAGAAACAATGAGGATGCTGGAAATGGCAGAGTGAATGGGTGCAAGGACAGAGAAGGAGGAGGAGAGGGAGGGAGGGGGACTTCGAAAGCTTCTGTTGCGGCGAAGAAGGTCAAATAGCATTTTTGCGGTTTAGAAAGAAGGATGCATACGATAGATGTGGATCCTAATTTCGAAACTTACAAAAACAGGCCCAACACACTTACACACCCTATTATGGGCCTATCTATATTCATCACCCTCGCTGTTATTATTTTTTTTTAACAAAAATAAAGGGTTTTATTTTATGATATACTACGATAGTATAAAGTGAGGGCAATGAGAATAGGAGTCTCATTACTGTAAAAAACAGAAAGAAAAAAACACTTACGGGGGAGCTGAAAACTGAGCAATGACAAAAAAAAAAAAAAAAAAGGCTGAAAATAAAGCAAACAGCGGCATTGCGTTCTTGGAATTATTAAACTAACTGCCTCATTGCATTACAAACAGTTCAAATTCATTCATCTGTTATATAAAAAAGAGAGGAAGTAGGTGACGGGGCCCAGCAGGGGAGACCCCCCCCCATGAAGTCCGGCTTTGCACGCGCAGTCAGGTTCCGATGGGAGGGACCCACACCCGGCGCACGTCCATGCAAACACCACCCCCTGGGTCCCACTTTCAAAGCACGTCCCTGCTGTCATGTTTTCTTTTTCTCTATTTGCCCTATTTAATATAGATTTATTTATTTTGTGTGAAATAATTGAAGGAGAAGAATCAGATGAAGGTATAAAGTGCAGAAGAGGAAGGAGAGAAAGAGAAAGAAGAGGAGACGGGGGATTTGTGCAATTCCTCATTATTAAAACTTTCCATTTCCCTTTTCATTTCAAAGTGGCAAAATATTATTTATGTAATGCAGAGTTTGAATATATGAAAAGTAAAAGAAAAAAAAGAAAAAGGAAAAGAGGGAGCCCTTTTGCCTTTGTAATCATTTCTCCCAGCCCCCCAACTCGAACAAATTTTAAAATTTGGAACACAAACAAAAAGTGAATCTTAGCTTTGGGTGCCCTCTAACTAAGACTTGTCTCCATCACAAGATCGTGTTGGTGTGGGGCTTACAACCCAAACCCTAAATTCAATTACTATTCCTTCCTTCCTTCATCCTTCCATGCCTGTAAACCAAGTAATAAAAATAAAAAACCAACCAACCAACAAGCCGCTTTGTTCCTTCATATCCAGATCTGACCCATCCAGTGTGCCCCCACATTCCCATGCCCTTACCCGCTTCGCCCTTAGGCTTCACCCTTAAATTCCCAGTTCCACCACATGCATGCACTGACATGCACACTCACCCTAAACCCACTTCTCATAAAACTTAAAAAACACTTATTATTATTCCTTCATCATTTTTGTTAATCTAACACTCAAATTACTACTCAACCAAGTTACACAACTGACATGTTCTATCACGCCACATCATACGTACTTCTAAGTTAAAAGGAAAAAGGAAAAAGAAAGAGAAAAAGGCGAATGCAGGGGGCAAGAAAGCAAGAAAGGATGTGTGGGGATACAAAACTGGGGCATTGACCCCCCTCATGCAAAACTCCCCATATTCCCCAAATAAACCAGATGCTCTTTCCATATTCCCCTCTCTCTTTCAATTTGTAGAGAGAGAAAGAGAGAGGAGATAAAGGATAGGCTTTTGTTTATTGTTTGATGGGTTGGCAAGAAAATGGTCAGCTTTTTCAGATCAAAACATATTTTCCTTTTAGTTTTAACTTGGGTACGTATCCCATGCCTTTTTATATATGTACACATATATATAACATCAATAAACAAGTATATTATATTGAATTTGTTAAATAAATGCCAAGAGAATTTAAAATAAAAAATAAACCCACGCCAGCCTCCATGGCTGACGCTTCCCCATCCCATATGTCTTTTTGAATGAATGTTTCGATTCTGGGATCGAGGACGAACACCATCATCATCATTCTCTGTTTTCTTTTTTTCTTTTTTTAAAATTTAATATTCTCTTGTTTGTTTAACAATATTCTCTGATGGATTCCTTTCCTTTCCTGGTTTCTGATTATGGCCTTCCACTTTGGCCAATCTTTAAATTAAATTAAATTAAATTAAATTAAATTAAATTAAATTATTAAACGAGTAGGCGACTGTTTTGTTTTGTTTTTTTTTTTAATTTTTTCCAATTCCCGAAACCAGAATGTAATTGTGGGATAATGAGGAGGAGGTTTTTATGCGATGTTGTAAAAACAAATAAGTAAATGAATAAATAAATATTATAGTTGTTGAAGAATGAACAATATATAAGAGCAAGGAGTGGGCACCTTGTTATTCATATTCCCTTTGTTTTTTTGTATCCCTCCACCCCGCAAGCTTCCAAAGAAACAGAATGAAAGGGAACTGAGATTTGCAACATTCATTCATTCATCCATTCATATAAATTCAATTCACTTCCTTCCTCCTACTTCATCTCCTTTTCCTGCGATGACTCATTTCCAGTCTTCTTCCCATACTCCCAACACTCCCAACCATAACTCTCTTCATGACCCCTCCGCCCCCCCTGATAAGGCTTGGCTCCGCCTTAGCATCGCCCCCACTCATCTCCACCATCCTCAACCACCCGCCTTTGCCTTTGACGCCGCCGGACTCAAAATAAATGAGTCTTTGCCTCACCTTTCCACCCCATTTCAACTCCACCCTGCACTTCACCCTCCTACCTCCAACTCCCACGTCCTCAGGGTCATTGACCCTCCCCGCCGCCCTCAATCCGGGATTTGGTTTTCTCTCCAACCTTTGGAATTAAACCAGTATGAAAACTCAACCTAATTACACCCCATCTTACGTTTTTGTGAATCCCCATTTTTTATTTTATTTCTTGTTTACTTTTTGTAATGTAGAGGGAAACACCCGGCGTTGCCTCAGAGATCCACCACCTACTTGAGAATCAAGTATCATTTCTTGTCCTTTTTTTCTTGTTTTTCTTAAAGTAGGATGTGGGTTTGATTTCAAATCTTCCGTATAATATAGGTTGATTAAGTTTTATGAAGCCTGTAATAATTAAGTTTGAATGGTTGTGAAGGGATGGAAGAATGAGAGTTGGATTAGTAATGAAGTATTTGGTGAAAAAGCTGAGACTGGAAAGCGAAACAGAGGTATTTATTAATAAACACACTTCTTCTTCCCCTTTTTCTTCAACACACATGTTGTTTGAATAAAATTTGTTACCCAGAAATCGAATTTAATATGTTAATCCCTTCTCTACCATCTTGGTTATTTAGGTTTAACCTAGTCTTTCTTTACATTTAAAAAAGAAAAAAAAGAAACACAGAAGTTTGTAGTAGTATTACTTTTAGGAATATGGGTGTGATTGAGATGAAAAGCTTTTGTCTTGTCGATATCTAGGAAATTGGGTCATTTTTTTAATCTTTCTAAAAATTGGGGCTCAACCTTTCTTGTCTGATTCGTTATGGATGCTTGTGTGTTTTTTTTCTTTTTCCTCTCTCTCGAAAAAAAGAGAAAAGAAAAAGAAAAAGACAAGAGTGGTATGAGTAAAGGTTGATGAACAGATTTAATTTTAAAATGATGGGATTATGGGTAAAACAAATCATAAAAACCGACACCAAAACCACGAACAAATGAAAAATATTAACAATAAACTCAAGAAGTTAGAAAAGGGGTTGCTAATTTTTGTATTCATAGCTGTTCCTCAATATAATTGAAACTCAAGAATCGATGTTACTGCAAATAATGAAAGATAATTGAAGGAGATGCATGTGTAGGAGAGGTTATGTTTTAAAATGGTGTTAAAATGGCCATAAATTGATGTTAAAACGAGGTTATGTTTCTTCCTACGCATTATTTATAATTTTTTGTTTCATTATTTTCTACAATTATTGATGTCACCAATACTATATAATTGAAGACTTGATTATCATGTGTAATATATATTTGTGATTATTTAGGACACGCCCAGGCATTCCGTTTGGTGAGCATTAGAACGAGGAGTCAACTCAACTCTAATTATGAAGCCCTTTTGTTGTATTTTATTTTATTTAGTATGATATTGATATTGATATTGATATTGATATTGCATGGAACAGACAGCTATTGCATGCCTTATTGTTGTCTTCGTTGACTCGGAATTAGAAGTCGATGTTTGTGATTATTGTCTATTTGAATTGGATTTGATAATATAATAATAACGGAAAATGGAAATGAAACGCAGGTAGAGATATGGTGCAGAGGGGAAAAGGTGGAAGGTTGGTTGACGATGCAGCAGATTAGAGACAACATATGGACCTCTCAACACTCCTCTTTGACTTTGCTTCCACATTCCTCAACCATTCCTCACATCATGCTTCTTCACTACTCCTACTCCTACTCCTACTCCTACTCCTACTAATCCCCTGTTCCCCATTCTTCCTCTTCTTTCTTAAGCTGTTCAGTGTAATTATTTACTTTCCTCCTGCCTCTTGCTAATTCATTTCTTTTTCTTCCCTCTGCTCTGTTCTGTTCTCTTCTCTTCTCTACCCGGCTACCCGGCTATAATGCAAATTAATGGTATGGGCTCATTGTACGGCCTTTGTTGGGCTTGGGGGAGGCGGTGGACGTCAAGGCCCAAAATGAATGGTTTATTCGGGTTTTGGGTTAGTTGTGAGGACCCTAATTTGTAGGCTAATTACCAAATCAAATAACAAAACAGGGGAGTCGGGCGGACCCAATCACTCACCCACCCAGGCCTGATGAGTAACGAACACCCAGACCCACATAACCCACTCTCCGTTTTTTGATTTTTGATTTTCGATTTTCGATCTTCTCTCCGTATCTTCCCCAAATCATTTTCTTCTCCAAATGCTTTGCGGATTTCCAGATCTCCCCTCCCAATTCTATTCTTCTCCCTACTCGCCTTTCTTTCTTCGAATCAATCATCGCGTTACCCTTTTTCTTCCGCCGAAGGAACAACAAAGAAACTCCCCGATTCCCAACCGAACTTTAATCTAATTTTCGAATGCCCCCATTTATTTCCCTTCAACAACATCCGTCCGCTTCTTCTCCCTTATTGCTTCTTCCACATTTTCTAACAACTTCATGCTATTTATGGTACTTTTCGGATCTCATTCGAACCATTTCTCGAAATTTTCTAAGAAACCCTAGGTGGGGTTAATGGGGAAACACACCAACTGTCTTAAAACTCAAGACGTCGAAGAAGGGGAAATCTCTGATACACCTTCAGTTGAGGAGATCACTGAGGAGGATTTTAATAACCTTGAAACTGTCCCTAAGCTGCTGCCTTCCAAACATTCCAATCGGGAGACTACAGTTTGGACCATGAGTGATTTGTATAACAATTATCCCACCATGTGTCGTGGTTATGCTTCTGGTCTCTACAATTTAGCTTGGGCCAAGGCAGTGCAGAATAAGCCTCTCAATGAAATCTTTCTTACGGAGGCCGACCCCGACGACAAATCCCACCGCTCTTCTTCCTCTCCTTTTCGGAATGCCAAGGAACATGGAAACGGTACAATAGAAGAGGCTGCTAAGCTCATCATTGATATTACCGGCGACGACATGAATACCAACAATGCGGATGTCGAGAAAGAGGAAGGCGAATTGGAGGAGGGCGAAATTGATATGGATACGGAGTTCGTAGAAGAGGTTGTTGACTCCAGACCAATGTTGTCCGACTCTCTCGATACTGACTGTCAGGAGATTGATTTCAAAAATAAGGAATTGGATGATCAGCTCAAATTGGTTCACAAAACATTGGATGGTGTTACAATCGACGCTGCACAGAAGTAAGTGAATCCATCTACTTACGTTGTTACGTTGTAGATCAATTGCTGAATGGTGCTATGTCATGCGTCCCCAATATGAAATTACCGGGTTGCTGGAAAATTTACTGTCTCGTTTCTTTCTTGTAGATCGTTTCAGGAAATTTGCTCCCAACTGCTTAGTTCTATAGAGACGTTTCTGGAATTGGTCCAGGGAAAGGTAGTCCCGAGAAAGGATGCGCTCATTCAACGACTGTATGCTGCTCTTCGAATAATCAATTCTGTAAGGCACCCCAAGAATCTCGGTCCTCTTTCGTTTGCCAAATAAATTTCATTTTGACGGGAAATCTTATTTAACGTATATTATTAACTGACGATAATGACAATGAACACTCATTTTCCATCTCAGGTGTTTTGTTCCATGAACCCCAAGGAAAAAGACGAGTATAAGCAACATTTATCGAGGTTTTTGCTCATCCTTGTCCGTAGTTTCTTTTTCATGTGAAGGGTTAGTCTGTTTGTCTACTATCTAACGACCACTTGCTGTGATATTGTTCATAGGTTGCTTTCTTTTGTTAAAAATTGCAACCCTGCTCTTTTTTCTCCTGAGCAGATAAAATCGGTACGGTATACTTTCCTTAGTCTGCTTGTTGTTACTCCTTATGCTGATTCTGGCAACTTATGGAGGAGGTTGTGATTAGGTGCTAAGATAAAGCCACAATATTATTCTACAGGTAGAGGTCAAAATGCCATCTACAGATTCCCTTGACCATTTCCCCGACATGAGAGACAGTGCTAAAGATGTCGAGATCCATATACCTAATGGGGTGAAAAATAAGGACTTTTATTCTGCATATGCAACTGCTACTCCACATTTAACTTCTTCAACTAAGTTGCCTTCAGACTCCATGCCTGTTGGGGTTACGGTAAAAAATAATCTAAATCTCTCATCAGACAGTTTGCTATCTGGCGTACCCAATGTAAAAGGTAGAGGTCCCCTACTCCCTCTGTTAGACCTTCACAAGGATCATGATGTGGACAGTCTCCCATCACCTACCAGAGAAGCTCCTACAGTTTTTTCTGTCCAAAAATCAGGGCATATCCCTGTGAAGGTGGCACATGCTATGGATGGATCGAGAGTACATCCTTATGAAACTGATGCCCTAAAAGCTGTTTCAACCTATCAACAGAAGTTTGGTCGAAGTTCCTTTTCAATGGCTGATCGACTTCCTAGCCCAACCCCTTCAGAAGAATGTGATGGGGGTGGTGATATTGGTGGGGAGGTTTCTAGTTCTTCCATTTTCAGAAGCTCAAAAGCTTCAAATTCTTCTAAACTGGCTCAAACGGTGTCAAATTCTGCTTCTAGCATATCTACAGGTCTTTTTCCTAACCTGGAAAGTTCCAGCACTAAGGGACTGATTAGTCCTTTAAACGTTGCTCCTCCTAGTTCTGTGTCTAATCCAATAGCAAAGCCTTTGGCAAAAAGTAGAGACCCTAGGCTACGAATGGTCAATTCTGAGGCAAGTGCTATGGATCTTAATCCACGCACAATGACTTCTGTGCAGAATCCTTCTGTTGTAGAATCTGCTGTAACCGTAAACATGAGAAAGCAGAAGATGGATGTAGAGCCTAATATAGATGCCCCTGAAATGAAAAGGCAGAGGATTGGATCTCAGAATCATGCATTTTCTGCAAGTGATTTGAGAGCTGGCTCTGGAAGCGGTGGCTGGTTGGAAGATAATACCATGTCCGCTGTTCCCAGGCTTTCAAGCAGGAATCAGATGGAGATTGCTGAAGCAAATGCAATAGAAAAAAACAACGTTACAAACAATTCTGGTGCAGGAAATTCGCGTGGGCCTATGATAAGTGCTAGCAAAGAAGCTTCCTTGCCCTCACTATTGAAAGATATTGTTGTGAACCCAACCATGCTCTTAAGTTTACTTAAAATGAACCAACAGAAGCAAGTAGCTGCAGAATTGAAATTAAACTCGAGTGAACCTGAAAAAAATGCAATTTGTCCTACGGCCGTGAATCCTTGTCTAGGATCCAGTCCACTAGTAAATGCTCCTGCTGTGACCTCAGGAATTTTGCAGCAATCAGCAGGAACACCAAGTGTACCTTCACCACCGGTGGTCACTGTGGTAAGTGATTGATTACATCACAACTCTTTGCATTATAAAACTTCTCATTATTTTTGTCTCCTTGATTGATAAGGGATCGTTTACCAATCAAGGGGTTGGTAGTATCCTTTACACAAGTGCTTGGGCTCATCTTTCTTCTAATCTGATTCAAGAATTTATTAAATGTTCTTTTTTCCCTTTTTTTCTAATACAACTCATTCTTTGATTCAAACAAATGGTGAAGGGTGCTTTTTCCACGTTTTCTTGGATATATTCTAATTCTATGCCGTTGAAACATTTGTGAGATTGTTTATTATTTTCAATTTTTCTGTGTAGTGTAGTATCTGTATTTTTATTCTAGATTAATAATGTACTTATTTTAGATTCTGCACGTTTCACTAGGATGATGTGGGAAAAGTTCGTATGAAACCTCGTGACCCTCGCCGTATCCTCCATGGTAATTCTCTTCACAAGGTTGACAGCATGCGAAATGAGCAGTTAAAAAGTGTTGTACCAGCTGTTCCAAACCCAGAAGGAAGTAGGGATATAATACCAAATGGCCATAAGCAAGAAGGCCAGGGAAATTTGAGATTAGCTTCTTCACAACCATTACTACCTGACATTGGTAGACAGTTCACTAACAATCTGAAAAATATTGCTGATATCATGTCTGTTCCCTCGCCACCAACTTCTTCTCACAATTTATCTTCAAAACCAGTTAAATTGGACAGAAAGGATGCTAATGCTGTTGGGTCAAGCTCTATTGACAGTAAAATTGTGGCAACTGCTACCCAAGCGGTAGATATGGTTGGCCCCTCCCGTTCACATGGTGCATGGGGAGATCTTGAGCATCTTTTTGAGGGTTATGATGACAAGCAAAAGGCTGCTATCCAGAGAGAAAGAGCAAGACGGATAGATGAGCAGAAAAAAATGTTTGCTGCACGCAAACTCTGCCTTGTTTTGGATTTGGATCACACCCTTCTGAATTCAGCTAAGGTTATTTTTCCTTTTACAAATGAAAACTGATTTCACCATCAAACTTGGAATTACAATCCCATGACTTGGTTTGTTCTTGTTCTAGTTTGTGGAAGTAGATCCATTGCATGATGAAATTTTGAGGAAGAAGGAGGAACAGGATCGTGAGAAGGTGCAGAGACATCTTTTCCGATTTCCTCATATGGGAATGTGGACCAAACTACGGCCTGGGGTCTGGAACTTTTTGGAAAAGGTAGGTTGAATATTGAAGTTGTTTTCAACACAACTAATCCAAATAATAGAAGACTCTTCTTTCATCTCTCTTTATAATTTTAAAAAAAATATTTTTTCTTTTAAAGTGTACTGGATGTTGAATGCACATTTTGGTGCTTGTGGTTTCTTTTGCATTTCAGGCCAGCGAGCTCTATGAACTTCATTTGTACACAATGGGAAACAAGTTATATGCAACGGAGATGGCAAAGGTTCTTGATCCAAAAGGGGTTCTGTTTGCCGGGCGAGTTCTTTCTCGAGGTGATGATGGAGACCCCTTGGACGGGGAAGAAAGGGTACCCAAGAGTAAGGATCTGGAGGGTGTTTTGGGCATGGAGTCTGCTGTTGTTATAATTGATGATTCCATCAGGGTGTGGCCACATAACAAAATGAACTTGATTGTCGTAGAAAGGCATGCATATCATCCATCCCTCTTAACTAAAAGATGCTTTTTACGTTTCATAACCCCACGAATTTGAGAGCTCATGACATTGCTTTTGCTGTCTTCCAATGCAGGTATACTTACTTTCCATGTAGTAGGCGCCAATTTGGGCTTCTGGGTCCTTCTCTTCTAGAGATTGACCATGATGAGAGACCTGAAGATGGTACTTTGGCTTCTTCACTGGCGGTAATTACGTGGATTCACTTATTCACCATATTGCATTGAATTAATCTATTTTACACCTAATCATCTTAAATGTTGGTCCAATAGGTTATCCAGAGAATTCATCAAACCTTTTTCTCCCATCCTGTATTAGATGAAGTAGATGTTAGAAATATCTTGGCCTCCGAGCAACAAAGGATTTTGGCTGGTTGCCGTATAGTGTTTAGCAGGGTTTTTCCAGTTGGTGAGGCAAATCCTCACCTGCATCCGCTGTGGCAGACAGCTGAACAGTTTGGTGCGGTGTGCACCAACCAGATTGATGAACAGGTTACCCATGTCGTTGCAAACTCGCTTGGGACTGATAAGGTAGTGTACCGCTCATTTAACTGTGGACTCGGGTCTGATGTGTATTTAGGAATTCATTGTTTCAATTTTTATGTGGAAATTTTGTTGAAATCTCCTTGCAACTGACCTGTTAATGAGATGAGAGTTTGCAGGCAGGCAGCTTGAGGCTAAAATATCATTGGACCGGGGGGATGTATAGATATAACACACACACACACACACACACACACACACACACATATATATCTGATTTAACTACTGAACCTATGCGATGTGTTGATGTTTGTAGTTGCCATTGTTTTGAACAGGTGAATTGGGCTCTCTCCACTGGCAGATTCGTGGTCCATCCAGGGTGGTGAGATTCTTGTTCCAAACTTCAAATTCTCGTAGATGTTTAAACTTGTAATTATATATTTGTTGGGTTTAAACTGTCTGAGTAATGCGCAGGGTGGAAGCATCGGCTCTACTTTACCGGAGGGCAAACGAGCAGGACTTTGCCATTAAACCATAAACAACCCACCCACCAGCAACCTTAACACACCCTTTGCTAAATTAAAAAACAAAAGATTATAATACAAGATGATATAACACGGAGAAGAAATTCAACACGTTGCCTTATATTTGGGTGGTAGTCTTAGGCAAAGTCCAAGATTACTAAGAGACACATCAACCCCCAATTTAAAACGCCCTACAACTACAAGAATGTGTGGAAGAGCTGTGAAAGAGAGATCATCAAGAAATTATGTGCCTCTCACCACATTGACTTTCGAGATCGAGTTTGATTAGATTTGAAATAATCAACGGTGAGGCCACGGGAAGGAGGAGAGAGGGGGGTTGCAAAGAAAGTGAGACGAATGGGTAGAAGGAATTTGGGTAAATTGTGAGTGTGGGGCGAATTTATACTCAACTCGAGGTTGGAAGCTTCTCATTTCTTTTTCTTCTGCTTTTGCTTTGAATTTTCGGTTGGAATTACGAGAGAGAAGAACACTAGGGATTTTATTCTTGATTTCGTCCTGTCCCGTTCGTTCTTGACCAAAATTCGTTGAGAATGACAAGGGGGAGGGGAAGGGGAAGGGCAAATGCGAATGTGAATGATATTGGGAGAATGACAGCATCTGAAAAAGGCTTCGGGTCACATGATAAATGACATCAGCAATCCCTGCAAATGAACCTTTTTTTTTTTGTTTGTTTCATTTTCAAACACTCTTTTCTTTTCCTTAAACAAGGAAAAAAAAAATGAAATTAGCATATACCAGATACGAGGTTTTTTTTTTTTTCCTTTCATTTTTTGTGTAAAGGATAAGCAAGCTTTGATAACAATTTCATCTTGTTCTTAACAAGCTTTTGTCTTTTTAGAATTTGTTTAGAAGACGAAAGGAAAGCCGAGAATGAATATCAATACAAAATTTGCAACAATAAAGCATTAGCGAGGTTGATTGAGAATTGTGAATGCTTTAAACTATGTTGCGTGCTTCCCAAGTCGTCACCCCCATTTTCTTCAAGCTCTTGGTCTGCATGTAAGCTAAAGTTATTGATTTCTTTTCATACAATTAATGACTCATTCTACACCAATTAATGAAAATACTAATTTTCTATTAAATTTAGGTGGTAAAAGTTGTAGTTGTTGAACTTATGGTTTCAATTTCCATTTTCAACTATTTTATTTGCTAAAACTTCACCATTTTAGGTAAAGATGTCTATAGGGCATGTTAAGTTGTGGGGGCTTGCATGACCTGACATAACCTATTTACAGCAAAACTCCCAATATCTGGCCATATAAGGTATGCACCAGGAGGCTTGAATTGCCGGATGGATATTCTAAAAGCTGAGTGTCAGGTAAGGAAAGTGGAGTAGCAAGCATCATTGGTGTATGAATAGGCTTACAATATCGATCATCTTCGCACCACAAAGGAGATCGGAAATGTAGTTCCATTGGGGAAGGTGCATGGATTGAGTATCCCGTATCAGCTGAATTCCAAGAAAGTAGGAATTAGTAAAAACAAGAATTTATTTGCGAACCAAGCATGTGGCTTTGTTTGAGAGCATGCAGAAAGGGGATTTATGCTGTTATCATCAAAGGCATCAGGTTGACGTATGAACCAAGCAAGCTTGTTATTTGATGGGTCAACCGAAGGAGAGTGGGTTGAATATTCCAGGCCTGGGATGGGTGATCGTGGTGTGGACGTTCAAGGGAGCTGTCGGTCGAGATGGTTTGAGGGTGGAAGATGACATTACTTTCCAAGTCTGGAATTCAATTAGTGAATGAGGTAGGGTTGTATTAATTGTAAGATTATATATGACACATCCTTCACTTTTACGTACTTTCAAGCTTAACCCACCAATGCACTTAAAAGGGAAACTACATTACTTCTACTTGGCATACCTACTCTTCAAATTTCTCGAAGGGATATTTTCTATATTTATGTTAAATGTGGCTTTTAATTAAACCTAATAAAAAGGTTTTTATGGTTCCTTTCAATTTGCTTTAACAACTGACTCAAGTTTTATGAATATCTTTTATATATATATATATCTATCGAAGGAAAGCTTGCGCATGAAGTATTTAGGTTACTATAAAAGTAGCATTTTAGTTTTTTTAATCTTCATTATTTATGTCACAACTATTATTCAACAACTAGAGACTAATTTTTTTCACATAACGCTTAATTATATGATTATCTTTTAAATATATACGAAAAGTAGAATTGATAGTTACCATATTTTTTAGTATTAATTTCGAATAAAGAAAAAAAGAAAAACTGCGGCGGCTGTCTTCTTCCTCTTTTCCAAAGCAAGATCCCGCATCCAAAAACTGAGTTGCCTCCGTTTCTCCTGCGATTCTTTACTCCCAAATTACGTCAACTCCAACAACTCCCAATTCTTCTTAGCGTCTCTTAGTATCTATTTCTGCTTCTCTGATCTCTTGCACCAAGCTGCTGCTGCTGCTGTAGATGGACGTGAAACGGACTGAGAGCCCGATTTATGCTCGCCAATGGAGCAGCGAATCAGGCAGCACCGGTGGCCCCGCATCACCGGCAATGTCGCCGGCGCGCGGCCATCATGTGCGATCCTCCTCCGTTTCTGGAACTTCCAACATTAAGCGCACTCAGAACTTCGCTGCAAAAGCCGCGGCCCAGCGGCTAGCGCAGGTTATGGCTTCTCAGACCGCCGATGACGACGAGGATGATCAGGATGACCTAGGATTTCGTTATGGTGCTCCTCCTCCTATTTCATTGTCCAGGAATGTTAATAATGGGAGCAGACTTGCTGTTCCTACTGGAAAAACCACCAGATCTCCCTCCCCTGGAGTAAGTCAAAATGCATTATGCTCGATTCTGATTGAGTTATAGTGTAGCTGAAGCTGTCTACTTTTTTCTTTTTTGGCTTCCTTGCACATTGCCTTCTGCCCCCGTTTCTGACTGAATTTTGCTTGAATTAGGTATGTCAACGTAAATGGTGATTAAGATCTGTTCTTAGTTACTTTGTATTTGCCTTTTTGGATTTTCATTTTACGAAATTGAGATTCACGGATCATTCCGTTTTAGAATTGAATGCATGTTTGCGTTAAATTATCAGGTCATCCTAATAAATGCTCGTTCGGTGTTTCCCATTTGTTCTAGAAATGCAATAGCTTTTTTTTCTTTTCTTTAATCATTTTTTTTTTTTTTTTTAGAATAAGACCACAGCTGATTACAGACGATTAATCGAATTTCCTCTTTTCGTTCTCTAATTAGTTAGCCCGGAACTTTTTAGAGGAAACTCCTTCAGTTCGTTCCACTTCCGCAGGAAGATCATCGATATCTCATATTTCACTGCCAGTGGCCCCACCCAAAACAACACTGAGGACGGCAACTTCTATGCCACCTCTAGATCCGCCTACTAATAAGCAAAGAGAAAAAAGGTAAATCTTTTTGGACTATAGCATACATTAGAAATTCAAATTTGTGGTTTGGACCGTATGCATACAATGCAAGTTACTTATCTGGTTTTAACACCGTGTTCTATCTTTTGCAGATCTGACATATGTTCTCTTTTCGGTTTTATATTGTTTGTTTCTGAAAAATAAATGGTCTTGTAAGATTTGTCTAGTTTCCTCAATATCTAGGACAAGGAATAATGTTTCTTTTTGGTTGTTACATGAAAACTTCCTTGATAGTTACCGAAGCTGTTGACTAGTTTGCTTGTCCTGTTCAAGTCAAGGATTTGTCAATTTGGGTTATGATTAAGAGAAGACGACTGTACTGTTAGAAACTTTAAAAATCTTGCTTACCCTTTCATATTGATGGCTGCCACATCTATGGATGTGTATGTAACTTACATTTTCCGATATTTTGTCCATTCCTGGTATCAGCTAACAAGAATGGGATAATCCTGTATATAGTAATTATTGTAGTATAGAATATAAGATCATGCATCTGATCAAAAAATTGGTGAACTGTTAATGGTATACTGCAGATTCTCATCAGATACGTTGCATTTTAATAATAAAGATTCAGGAGATCAGCAAGAAGCTTCTGCCCTTCGTGATGAAGTACGCCCATCGCATTATTGTTTCATATGTCTGAATCATATAATTGCTGTGTGACTGTAAAGCAGTATGTTTGTTACATTGCCCTTTTTCCAGTCTCCAAGTACTTAAAAGTTGTAAATTCTCTGTTCTGTAGCTTGATATTCTACAAGAGGAGAACGAGAACATTCTTGGGAAGGTGCTTATTTTTCAATTCTTTCTCTTTCACTGGGTTTGAGCATTTTTTTAAATACCTTTTGTGCTTAAATATGTATTTGGGTATTGTTTACAGCTCAGACTTGAGGAAACGAGATGTAAAGATGCACAGACAAGAGTTAGGGAACTTGAGAAGCAGGTAATGGATAGATCATTTCAATATGATTTTCACTAGTTGTGTGTGTAATTTACTTTGTTAGGAAAATCTTTTCTCAGCAGCAATTTGAATATCTAATGCGATTTTGGATCTGTTTAACAGCCTCAAATATAGCAATTCTTAAGAAAGAAAGCAAATGAGAAAGTTAGTGTAGTCAACAGTTAAGAAAGAAAAGGAAATGAGAAATTGTTAATATCCTGTCATGTGGTGACAATATAAAAGGAGTATAAGGATTTGAATACAAATAAAAAGCTTAGAGGATGGTATGCGTAAGAAAATGAGTAAAGCATTGAGGTGTTAAAAGGTGCCAAGATCTGCTGGAGACTTCCACCCAGTTGGTTATCAGAAGTGATAATTCTCAACTTCATTGAAGAACTGCGTTGCCCCCGGAAATAAACAAGTGCTAAATTTTAGATAAGGGAATGAACCGAAACGAAAGAACTAAATGGACGAAAGAGGAAATAAGAACTATGGACTTCTTTGAGGTTCAACAAAGTGTGAGCTTGTGTGAAGTTGCTTTACCTGATAGGTTAGATGTCACAGTCAGCTTGTGAGCATTAGAGCCTTGGCAAAGGTCTTAATGGAAGAAGTTTTCCACGCTGAATTACTTACTTTTGTCTTTACCGTTTGCTTTAATGATCCGATTTGTGTCTGAAAGTTTAATTCCACTTTTGTTCTACGGTGACAAATACATGGGACTGATGTGTTTCTAAGTTATCAGGTTGCTGCTCTGGGAGAAGGTGTTTCTTTAGAAGCTAAACTTTTGAGCAGGTCAATGCAAGTTTAACTTAATTTCCTTGGATTATTTTCTCTCTTGATGTCTGTATGATATAACATCCCGTGCTATTAATAATGCAGGAAGGAAGCAGCATTACGTCAGAGAGAGGTATTTACTGCATCGGATGTGTATGACTTATGATCAAGTACCTAGGGAAGCTTAGTTCTAACCATAGAAATATATATACTTTTTTGAACAAGAAACCAAACTTGTCTTTGACAAAAATGAAAAGAGACTACCATCGAAGTATTTATTGCAGTAAGATTGCTAGGACACTGACGTTTTTTTCAAAGCTGCCTTGTTAGATTTTACTGATCAAATGGTTTATGATTGCTAGGAAATTGTTTGAAAAATGATGGACGGTATTGTAAATATATGACTATTGGTTCCTATGCATGAAACAGCAAAGAAAAAGCATTATTTCTGATGGTACTTTCATTTTTACAGGCTGCACTTAAAGAAGCAAAACAATCAAAGGATGGGGGGGATAATGAAATTGAATCCCTTAAATCTGAAGTTCAGGTTATATTCCTTGCATCTTATGGCGTCCATAATATTAAACATAATTATTTTTTACAGATTTAAAATAATGCTACCCATAACCATTTCCTTTTGGTCTCTTATTTCTAACTTGAATTAGAAATCCAAAGAGGAGACTGCGAATGTTGTTCAACACCTCCATGGAGTTGAACATGATGTCAAGGCTCTACGATCTATGACGCAAAGAATGATTTTGACTCAGAAAGAGATGGTTTGTACTTGCTTTACTTGAAGTAGACTTTCATGTCAGTTTGCATTAGAAAATGATTTACATTTCTTATTTCAGGAAGAAGTAGTTCTTAAAAGGTGTTGGCTTGCTCGCTACTGGGGCCTAGCAGCAAAATATGGTAAATCAGAGGACACGCCTCTTTCAACTACTTTGAATTCTACATAGTTTTTTCTTTTTCATATGCTAGTTGAACCTAACTGAAATGCCATGTGGCTCATTTTTTGGCATTATATCATCCCGTTGTTGGAAATATAAATATCCTGAAAATTTTTAATCAGCTGCAAAATTTCCTTAAACCGCTATCTTGTTTTGAACTATTGTAGAACATCAGCCTCCCTGTATGTGCGAACCATTGTACTTGTTTTTTCTTTTTGATCTTTGGTGACCGATAGTTCCTTACATCTCATTAATCTTTCTTTTTACCAAATCTATTTTCTTGCTTTTCAGGCATTTGTTTAGATATTGCTGTGACAAAGTACGAACACTGGTCATCATTAGCTCCACTCCCATTTGAGATTGTCATTTCTGCAGGGCAAAAGGCTAAGGAGGAATTTTCTCAAAAAGGCAAGTTACTTTTTGGTGATTGCGAGTTATTTATTGATCTTCCTGCCATTGCCTGTTGATGATTATTGGGAGTGAGTCCGACATTGGTTAATTTTGTAGAAGATCATGGGTTTATAAGTGAGGAATACTATCTCCATTGGAATGAGGTCTTTTGGGGAAGCCCAAAGCAAAGCCATGAGAGCTTATGCTCAAAGTGGACAATATCATACCATTGTGGAGAGTCGTGATTTCTAACATGGTATCAGAGCCATGCTCTAAACTTAACCATGTCAATAGAATTCTCAAATATCGAACAAAGAATTGTGAGTCTCGAAGGTGTAGTCAAAAGTGACTAAAGTGTCGAACAAAGGGTGTACTTTGTTCGAGGGCTCCAGAGAAAGGAGTCAAGTCTCAATTAAGGGAAGGCTATTCGAGAGCTCCATAAGCCTCGAGGGAGGCTTATAGTGTACTTTGTTCGAGGGGAGGATTGTTGAGGATTATTGGGAGTGAGTCCCACATTGGTTAATTTAGTGGAAGATCATGAGTTTACAAGTGAGGCCTTTTGGGGAAGCCCAAAGCAAAGCCATGAGAACTTATGCTCAAAGTGGACAATATCATACCATTGTGGAGAGTCGTGATTTCTAACATTGCCCACCACAACTATTGGCTCACTTTTTTTTTTTTTTTGGTGGGTGCATCATCTAAATCAATATCATGTCATCCCATCCCATAGTGCCATTTACAGCACCAGGAGACCTGGACACTGAGCAAAGGAGCACACTTGTTCCTGATATAAGTGATCTAACTGGAGAAGGAAATATTGAAAGTATGCTATCTGTTGAAATGGGATTGAAAGAACTTGCTTCATTGAAGGTTTCTTTCTAATACACTACTCTCTTTCTCCTTTTTTTTGGGTGGGGGTACCTCGGGAACTTCAATCATCAAAGTATAAGTTTCTGTTTTGTTCTGTTTTCTTTTATTCGCTAAATTATGTTCTTCGATATCGTTTTCATTTTGTCATTGCTACTACTGTTTAAATTAAGTCTAAGCTTGCCTTGTAAAGCAAAGGTGGAGGAGGCCATTGTGCTTGCTTTGGCCCAACAGAGGCGTCCAAATTCTGCGCGACAATCTCTGTCAGGTGTGAATTTTTAGTATGACATTGATTTTAATATTTTATCATACTCTTATAGCTTCACTAATGGGTAAAATCGATGAGTCTTTTACAATGCTTTAACTAGATTTTTCATTTAGGGGTGTTTGGGGTGATGAGTTGAGTTATGAAGTTTGGAGTTATTTAATTTGTGGGTCTGCTTATGGAGTTAAACAATCTGTGTTTGACGTGTGTTGTTTAGTCTGGACTAAGGAAGTCGGCATTTAGGGTGCAGAATTGTTTAGTCTGGATTTAAAAAGTCTGTTTGGGGTGCAAAGTTTATTAACATAGAGTTTTGAAGTCTGTGTATGCTTGCTGTTAATTTTTTTTCCTACATTTTTTAAGACATTTGTTCTAATGTCCTAAAACGTGTGTGCATATATATATAGTTAAAAAATTAATTGCATAACAATGTCTGATGTGAGGAAAATCTTTTGGTCTAATCTTAACTTCAACTTTCCTGAATATCTATTCCCTATGCCTTCCAAAAATTTAACATTTTATGTTAAACTTAGTGCCATGTTGTAACTCCATCTTTTATGGATGACTTGTTTATCTATGATTTCAAAGCCTAACGATTATATTTGATTTATTTTCTTGTAATTTTAAAATACCACAAATTTTAACAACATAATGTGAATATTTCATCATTGTAATATTCACTAATGAAACACACCTTTAGCATCTTTATAGTTAAGCTTTGCTTTTATTGTAATTCCATTTTTTTTTTTTTTTGTTTGTTTGTATGTGGGATATTGAGTGATTTCAAATTCTAACGAATTTTAAATGAACTTTGTTACTTATTATCAATGAAATTGAATGACATTTTTCCTATAATTTTTTTTTTCTCAAAATAGTCATATTTTGCAAGATTTCTTAGAATTTTGAAGTAAGTTACTTAACATCAATGTTGAAATGTCGATGCAGATGAAAATATCCATAAAATGTCAATGTCTATGGATAATTCTGAAAAAATTATGAAACAAAAAATTAGGAAAATATATATTTAAATTAATAAAATACCTATTATTAACATGAGAGAGGGAGATGGAGAGAGAAAAAAAGAAGAGGTTCCTTGATAAATAGTGAACACTGAAGTTGTTGAACAGTGGACTGTTTGGAGTAAATAGATCAGGGGTAAAAAACTTAGTAGGCCAAACATGGAGTTGTTTATTTCCTTTATTTTATATTTAGGTATAATTGTTTATTTGTATGAATTAAAAGCTTGCCCCTTCACGAAAAAGCTTTTAGCCTCATCCCTGCTTGGGACCTCATGCCATCTTTAGGTTGATGTTGCTAAGTTTTCTGCGCTGAGTTGTCTAACTTGTCTTGCTTGAGTATAAGCTTGCTCCTTGTCACCCCTCCATTTTGAATTCCCCCTCCCATAAACACTGCTGTTTCTCATCTACTAAAATAAACTGCAGGGTTTTTTTGTTACTTTTGTCTAATTAAACATTCTCAATTTAAATCAATGCCTCTTTCGAGAGTCATAATTGCATGCCAATTCTCATGAAGACAAATTATTCTCATTGCTCGAGTGCAGGGACTGCTTAATTTTGCATGTGGATCGTTTGAGTGTCTTCAATTTCTATTTCGCACATATCTCATGTCATTTATCAGTTTTTTTTTGGTATCCATAATGCTATTGCAAATGCCACTCAGTCAATTGCAGCCGCAATTTTTTCCCCTTATTTCATGAGCATTCCAACCATAAATAATTTTAGCTTTCTGAATGCCTATTGATAGATAATCTGATAAGAAACGTAGCTAATTTTATTATCTTAGTGAAACAATTTTTTGATTTTTGATTCTGTACGGTAACATAGAAGAATTATGTTATATCTGATTCCACCATGGTTGCATGCGACTTTAAAATACTAATTCTCGCATTTGGTAATATTTTTTGCTGAATACTTTCAACTCATTTTAATGTTGCAGATATCAAATCGCCAGTTGATCCCAAGTTTATGGAGGCTTTTGGTATGTCATTTTTGTTGCTGTTCCGTTAGTTCTCAAATTTAAAAGGGTTAAAACTTGATAGACTCGCTCATTAGATCGCTCCCATAAATTTGATAATAGGCTGTCAGGTATCTAAATACACACACGTGCGCGCACACACAAAAAAAAAAAAACGTAAAAACATAAAAACATAATATACTAATATATTACAAAATACTAAAATATTGTAATATTAAACAGTAACTATAGCCTTTGGAGAGGGTCTATTTCTCCCAAGTCCCACAATTGACACAACACTAATATGATCCACACCCTCTAAAGTCCTAACACTTATTTATAATCAAGACATCCCTATCTATTTCCACTATGCTCCTTACTGATATATTACTAATCCCAACAATTTCATTTTGGTACTCTCACATTATCCTATTCTTCAAAGCAACCTTGTCCTCTTAGTGTGTTTTAGAAGATACAATCCAAATAAAAAGAAAAAATGGCAACGATCAAAATAATACTCTTTTTTTAATTTTAATTTTTTATTTTTTATTTTGAATACAAAAACGAAGAAAACATTCTTCAGGAAACGAAAATAAGCATTCATTAAAACAAAGCCCAGCTGGTTTAAATTCACTTTCTGCATTTTGCTATAAATATTGAGTTTTGCAATACTTGTTCACACAAATTTAGGATTTGTATAATGTTTTTGATTAAAAATTGAGGCGGATGCTTTATACCACTTCGAGGCTTGCACCTCGCTTCAAGAGGAAAAGACTCAAGTATGCCTTAAGCCTTTTAAAACATTTGATGACACAAATTTATTAGGTATCTGAACACAGAAAAACAAAAGATACTAATATATTGCATTATCGAAGACAAACAACAATATAACTATAGCCCTTCGAGAGGGCTCTCTCACCCAGGTCTCACAAGGGATACACCACTAAAATGATACACATCCTCTAAGGTCCCTAGCACTTCTATTTATAACTTAGACATCTCTAACTATTTACCACCATTGATATACTACTAATCTCCACACATCTTATTCTAGTATTTTAATGACTGCTTTTCATTTCCATGAGATGCTTAGACTTGAATGCTTTTAATTTTAAGCTTGGTTGTTTAATTTTGATTTATGAAACAATAGTTGAGCTTAAGCTTTCTATATACTCTTCTAATGCCCCAAATTTTAGGAAAATATATTTTTTTTAATTGTTTGGAGATTAAATTGAAATCGATAGAATTGAAGTTGTTGGAGATCTTACTTGAGTAAATTAGATTTAATAAGATTATATGAAGATAATCAGTGTTTTTGTTTTATTTCAGAATTGAGCCCAGAGGAATCTGAAGATGTTCTTTTCAAAGAGGTACTAATTCAGTCTCTTTTGTATAACCTATTTTTCCGTTGCATGACACATATAAGTGGTATTTTTGAATGGTTAGAGTCGTTAGACTATGTTGGTTGGTGGTAATATTTTCTCTCTGAAAAATAAATGCCGAGAACTATTTAACGCAAGTTAGTACATTGCTATCCCTGTTAGAATATTCTTTCATGGCAAACCAACGCCCATCATACATTCACGTGGCTGTCACTTGAGAGCAACTCGCTGTGACCATTGTCTGGTCAGAGCACTTTTGTTCACTAGTACTGAGTTCTCTTTCGCAAGCTACTTGATTAACGAGTGGAACTGCTATTAACTTAAGATAGGTTTACGCTGAGCTACCTAACAACAGAATAAAAAGTGGCAAATAATTTCCATATTTTTCTCTTCAATTTCTGTTTGACACGCTTATGTCATAAACGTTCTGATTATACATGTGATACATTCTTGGCATCCAGGCATGGCTTACATATTTTTGGAGAAGAGCCAAAGCTCATGGTATCGAAGAGGATATTGCAAAAGAACGACTTCAATTCTGGATCAGTCGCAGTGCTCACTCTCCTTCATCTCATGATGCAGTTGAAGGTAAGTTTTGATGAGCTCAATGACTTAACGTTGGAATAGATTTATATTATGTTAACTGGAGAATTTTGTAACGTACTGCTGCATAATATCCTATACTTGCACTCCTTTCGTTTTCTTACCTTCCTCTTTTTCTTTTACTGTGTGTGTGTGAACGCCAATTTTCAGTTGAGCAAGGCCTCATAGAGCTTAGGAAGTTGGGGATTGAGCGTAGAATGTGGGAAGCATCACGTAAAGAGAATGCTTGAAGAGCTCGACCCAATGACAGCCTTGGATAATGCATCATTCTGATTCCGAGGACTCGTTTTTCCAATTATGATATGTTGTGGTCCTTTTCTCCAACACATGGGAATAGCAGTTGTCTATCTTTTTGGATGGGGGCTGGGGAGGGGTCTCCTCTCATGCTCTATCTATGTTGATGTACCTTCTTTCTCCTAATATAATATATATATCACATGCACTGAAACCACTGATATGGAATTTACTTTCTGCATTTTAGGGGGAAAAAAATCACTTCCTGGTTCAAGTATACGGTTCTTAACTAACCTAGGAAGGAGATGAGGTTAAAGAAGAAACTGATAGCTTTAGCTGGGAAGGAAAGTTGGTGTTCTGGATATTGGATATTGAGTGTATAAACATTTATGAATTTACCATTGACTAAGACCCTCTAAGGGACAAGTTAGAGAGTTGGACGCAAAGCTACTGAAAGGAACCGCTACTAAAGGAACCAAAGAAGGTAAGATTTGGATTATCCTATTGATTAAATATCTCACCGTAAGAATATTGTTTGAATTTTAAGAATAGCAGCCTTCATACTTTAGGATTATAATTATCCACGAGTAAATGTAATCTTAAATAAAAGTCTTAAAATATATTAAAGCAACCATAATTTTACATTATCATCCATCCAAAATTTGTAATAAACCTTCATTCCAAAATTTGCAACCCTCCAAAAATAAATAAACTTGATTCTTTTTAATATGACATGAATTGCAACGTCTTTAATAATTTTTATAATATAACTCAGTTTTCACAATTTGAGTCTCTTACGACTATATCCTTACCTGTCTCCGACGATACTTCCTTAGCAAACTCATGGAAGTCTTTGCATGCTCTGAGGTTCTTGAAAACCAGGATGGGAGATTTACTTGGCAACGAGATGAGCCCTTAAGCAATGGCAACTCTCTCACTATGAACCAGAAGTTGTTTTCGATCTGGAAAATCACATTGCCAAATCCTCTTCTGTTTGAAATGCAGTTTGAAGATGGTGTCGATCACCTACAATGTACCTGTGCGTTGAGCCTTTAATGGTATTCCAACTGCAGCTGAGCTCCTTCTTCAAGTTCATCGTAGCCATTTTCTTTCTCACGTGAGCTGCTTCTTGCCATTTCCCAAATGCAGTACACAAATTAAACAAGGTTAAAGGAGGGTTTTCAGCTGCAGTCTTCCCGACGGTTCTTGTGGATCCAGCAACCACCCAACAAGCATTTCCAGCTCATTTCATCGTCATGGATTGGCATACTATTTATCAACGCAAGGCCATCATCTAGGACGCCACCACAAGAGTATACATCAATCATACAATCATAGCGAAGAATTCTAGATTCTATGAGTACGGTACCAAGCCAGAATGGCTGCGAGAATAAAGGTAACAGCATTTGGCCGAACACTGAACGCCTGCATTTTAATAAAAAGCCTCAAAGATTCAGAAGCATACCCATGATTTCCATAACCAAATATTACAGCAGTCCAAGCAGCAGTATCAAGGTTCGTCTAATAATTTGCAGGTTTGGAAGGCATAATCTAATCTGCCACATTTGGAGTACATTGTCTCACCATTGCACACTCTCCAAATAGGTAAGGAAATCAGTCCCCTTTTATTGCATCGCCAGGAACTTGAGTTCCAAAATCGAAACATGTAAGAGCAGACCAAGCTTGAAAAATGCAGGAATAGGTGTAAGAATTCAATGCCACACCTTTATTCCTGATAGTTTTAAATGTCTTTAAAGCATCACTGAGGTCACCAATCTGGCAACACTCCAAGTACAATCATTGGGCTCTTGTATTTTCTCAAAAGTTTTAAAAGCAGCTTCAAAACTTGCACATTTCACATAGAAATCCACAAGAGGAATTCCTAAAGAAACTGCACTGTCCAACCCAACTTTAGCTCAGTAACCATGAATTTTCATCTCCAAATTCAAATCTTCTAAAGCAGCACATACCTTGAGGACAATCCAAAACACAAACGTGTCAAGTTTGACACCATCTCTGACCATTTTCTCAAAGAGTGATAGACAAGGTCTAACATAGAAGGATCATCAAAGAAACTTAAGAGGCATGTAAAAATGGATTGGTTGGAGATGTTGGATGATGAAAGTCCCACCTCGGCTAATTTAGGGAATGATCATAGCTTTATAATCAAAGAATACTATCTCTATTGGTACGAGACATTTTTTAGAAAGCCCAAAGCAAAGCCATTAGAACTTGTGCTCAAAGTGGACAATATCATACCATCGTGGAGAGTAGTTTTCGTCTATCTAGATATAAATCCTTATGCCTGAATGGTCGAGAAAGCCCAATCTGCGCATATGCAGATATCATTATAAACCATGACACCAAGTCTCTTTCGAGCATTTCATCGAACAGTCTTCGGGCATTTGACAAGCTACCACAATAACGATCATTTTTAAAAGCACAACTCTGAAGGAAACCAGGTGGGTTGCGAACCGTCCTTTGCAGTAGATGGTGAACGAATTTACCATATGGTAAAACCCTCAGATTCCCAGACACTTGGAGAAGGCATTTGAACGTTTTGGCAGCAACAGAAACTCCCGCCCTATCCAGGTCTTCGAGAAATTCTCGAACTTCTTTGAGCTTCCGAAGAAATCAAATGCACATTTTCAAATTGGCTATCTTGAATATTTTCTCTGGAGAAAGGATGCGTTTCAAAGATATCCATGAAGGAATTTGAGTAGATTTTGCTGATTTCAAGGCCGGAATCCTATTATCACGAGCTGCCGCCGACGAAAGTTTGGTGGGTAGGAAACGTTGCGAAGGAAGTATAGAATACAATCAATAATGTCCTCGAACCGAAATCTCACCAAGTAAGAACCAAATTGGTCCACATATTGGTGGAGAAACCCACAAGGCAGTGTGATTAAATTTGTCTTTCCCTGTTATCAAAGCTACTCATGCACAGGCCACCTGCACCTTTCTGAACTGCAAATTTGTTTCGGATTTTTGTGCTTACGAAAATCGGGAGAAAGTGAAAGACTGGAAATTTCATCTTATTCTAGTTCTTTTATGGATTTTGGGCCTTGAATTGTAAGGAGTGGACCGGCCCTAAATGATAGCATGGACCTTGCCATAATGCCTGGGTTGCTTTGCCAAAGTTTCAGAAGTTTTTTCTTTTCAGCCTCGGCTATGGCTTATTCCTGGGTTGATTTTCGGGGTCTTTTCCGCTTCAGTGTCTGTGCATTTGGCTGTTGTTCTGTTTGAGCAGGAATAGGATGGAAAGGTTCTTCTCAGTGCGGCAAATCCAAACTCAATGCGACCCTTCCCACTCAATCATGCTTGTTTCAGGGCCTCCTTCCTGGTACTGCCCCATATCCCTCTCTCGCTTCTTCCTCATTTCGTTGAATTCATTCTAGTTTCCCTCAAAATTTTGCAGCGGAAAGACTTCCTTGCTTTTTCAGTTTGCTTTTAATTTGGGTTTGGAGGGAAATGTTACCTTCATCTGCAACCGCCGCAAATTAGAGAATAAACCTCCATATCTCTCGCAGGCATCTCTCTCCTTGTTTCTGTCTGTGTGTATTGTGGTCATATTGAATAGAATGTTGCATATTTGCTGAATTAGAACCCTTTGGGCCTAATATCCAGGGAGTTGATCCAGCATCCGAAACCTTTCAGCGCATACAAATGAAGTCGGTGGTCATTCCATTCTTTATCCTAATTAAACGACGATCGTCCTTCACTTGCTTTACTTGAACGTGTGAATTCTCTAATTCTGACTTCAGGTATTTGGAGGACAACGAGGGAATTAACAAGTACTTCTCTGCATTTCACCTGCATCGTACACTTCCCGTGGCAGTTGTTATTGACGATTTTGGAGATTTTTTCGAGGAAAGGTCTTCATATTTTCTATCTTTCTAACTTCTATCCACTGGTACTCTGTGCATTACTATGTATTTTTGTAGCTTTTTATTCCCTTTTTCATTTCACCTTCTATTTGTAAGGCGATGTCAGGAAAAATATGCCAATCCTCGCGGAAGAGACCTAGCAATGGTTAGAACACTGGCACTTAGTCATAATGCCATGAGCCTAGCCAAGTGGGTTTGCATCTCTCAGAACTTCCAATGAATAAATTACTCTCCTAGATGACACCCTCTTCTTTGCTGCTTCTAACTTGAAAGATTTTTCAGTCAGTGTAGGCCTTGCCAGCTTGTGTTGTCTGATACACACCACGGAGAGTCCCCAAGGTTGATATTCATTTATAAGAGATGGGTTCCAACCATTTTCACCATTAGAGGTTAGTTTAAGCTGACTGACTGCTCAACCCAAATTCAAAGCAGTTGACCCCATTTTTTGTTATTTGTGTATTGCATGGCAATTTCAGAAAATACAAATGATAAGTGGTTCAAAGTGATTGTGTTGTCTTCTTGATGGTTAACTGATATGACCTTTTGGCCACCTGTATTGAACTATTTCTGGTTTATGTTGAAGGTGATGGGTCTGGATGGCTCATCCTGAGAAGTATTAACAATTGTGGAAATGACTGTTGTTTGAGGACTAAAAGTGCAAAATACTCGATTGCTCTTCAGTTCCTGAGTTTGGAGGAAGTTTCTGAAGACATTACAGAATAATGGATTTCCTTGCAGCTTGAGTACTTCACTTGTAAGTCTGTAGGTCGACCTATTCTTTTTAGGAATTCTACGCTGATATATTAGTATTTGTTTATGAAGAACAATCTTCTGATATTAGTATCATTATTATATAAACTTGGTGTCTGTTCAACTTTTATGATGGGTGATTAATTGTTGCCTCTATAATCTTACTAATCAATCAAGTTTTTCCATTATCTCAATTTTGAAACAGCATGAAATTCTTTCAGTTTTCTCACTAAACGAGCAAGCAGTTTTGAGTATTGTTTATGGTAGATTATTGCCTTTCAGCTCCCTGTATTTATCTGAGAAGAGATGGTCTTATGTTCTTTCAGAATATCTATCAAGTACCGATCAGAATTGAATAACTCTGTTTTCTACTAATCATTTACAAGCACAAGAGAAAGTCAGCAGAAAAGAAAAGAAAAGAAAAGAAAACAACTGAAAGCTGACCCTGGGCTCAACCCGTGTTTACAAATCCTGGTTCCCATTAAGATTTTATAGTAAACTCCTTTTTGATACTCTGGATCACAGAATTCACCACCCCAGATCATCACAAGCCTCCGCTGGAAAGACTCTGCAACAATCGTTAAATCTCAAGAATAATGTATCATATTGTTGCCTATAGATGTTTAAAGTAGTGTTGCTTCACAAGAAATGAGTTGGTGCAAATGGGTTATTTTGTTGAGATCTTACGTCTTGGGGCGGTCATACTGTAGATGCTCTCTATCAACAGGCTCCGAAACACCGCCCCCCCTCTTGGCCTCTGGTTTTAGTTTTACTTCCGGATACATGTCAACATCGCAAGCTTCCCCTCCAACAGTGTCACAAGCCTCAGCTGGAAAAGCTCTGTAGAAACAGACACAGAAGAGCAGCAAACGAAAAGGGTATTGAATCAGACATATTGTAGTCAACTGTTGAAGGGTCTTGTCCAACCGCACTTGCCTATGCTTGTAGGGTGGGACGTTGACGTTGAGTTTGAGAAGTGGGGTGCCTTCGTAGGGACCTCGTAGGCATTGAGAAGGCCTTTGATTTGGTGGTTGGTGGGAAGAGAGAGCATGATGATGGAGATGCTAAGAAAAGAGGTGAAGAATGGCTCAATCTGCTGCGAAGTTGATGCTTGGATGCTTCTTCAGAGTAGGATTCAGACTTAAAAAAGGTTAAACAGATAAAGATGGCAGATATCTCGCGACTGGATTAAGTTCTTGGACCAATTATTTAGAGGAAAAAAGAAAAAACTAGTGGTTGTGAAGGCTTGAATGGATGTATTATTCTTAGACTATTAGTATTGCCCCTTTATCTATCATTTTCTTTTTCATTTTTCTCATATCAAGAACATTCTTGAAGCGAATCCGCTGATATGTTTTTATTCGGTGGTTTATCTTTTTTGTTGAAGAGCTTAAATATCTGAGAATTTTGCGACGATTGGAGCATGAGTAGATCGTTTGCCATAATAATTCTCTCGAGGGAGGGGTATTACTAAAAGAGTGTCCAACAAACATATCACACAATGAAGGCGTTGGTGGGAGGTGCAATGAGGTCGGTCAAAAGTGAGACATTATTTTGGTCAGAGGTTGAGCTGTCCTGTTATGGAGCATGTTTGGTTGGGGGCTTGGGGTCCCACACAGCATCATCTCATCTCTTCTGAGTACACAGGACAAACTCAAACTAATGCCACCCCCGTCCCTCGGCCCTCCCCCCTTTTCGTCTTCTTTAGTTTCCAGAAAGTTAAAGATAAGTCTCTATAGTTTGATAGATTCGAATTGAGAATGTGACTTTACCATTCTTTCTTTTCACTAACTACATCTGCAATCGGACTGAGCCAACTGCTTTAAAAGCTCTGTAATTGCGTCTGCATCACAAGTAGCTCATCGCTGCAGGGCCTGTCCTCGGGCAATTCTGATGCGCACACACCCGCAATTCTCAATGCCAACACCATCTCTTCTTCTTCTGCCACCCCTTCACCTCTCATACTTTTATCTACAGCTTCTCGCGGCTCCACTGATTCGTCGCGCCACCGTCCTACACTTCCCCCACTGCCACTCCCATCCTCTCGGTCCGACAATGCCCGCTCCCTCGGATCTCTACTAGTTAACAGAACGCTCAGTATCACCCCAAAGCTGAAAATGTCGCTCTTGTCAGTATACCTGTTCAAGATGAATGCCACCAAGCCATGGATTAAGCATGCAATTGTGATCAAGTTTCTTACCTAGAAAAGCAAAGGAGTGTAATCATTAATGCAGAGAGAGAAACCGACATTGTAAAAAGTTCAGCTAAATTCAATATCTTATCCACATCGTAAGCTTTAAATGAACTTTGACGGGTAATGCCTATTTGGGCAATCAATGTCTGTCTACATCCAGGAGCATTTCTTTCATTTTCAAAGACCGCAACCACCGAGGATTTTAGAGTACTGAAACCTTGGGGTTTGGGAGGATTTACCCGGAGCTGTTAAGACACTCGGGAGCGGTGTACAAAGAAGCAGGTCTATCAAAATCAGGGAAGAGATTTGTTAACCCACAATCACCCAACTTTGGTTCAAACTCTGCGTCCAACAGCACATTTGCAGGCTTCAAATTGCAGTGAAGAATTCGAGGGTTACATTCAAAATGAAGAAATTGAAGCCCTCTGGCAATCCCAACAGCAATTCGCAGCCGAACTTCCCATTTAAGTTCCAATTGATTCTCTCGCATTTTCCGCATTGCGTCCTCAGGAGACCCAGTGGGCACGAAGTCGTAAACCAAACAGCAGCTGCCCATTTCGTCGACGTAAGCCTTTATGCTCATCATATTCCGATGCTTCAAACCCCCGAGCACCGCCATCTGCTGCTGCAGCATTCGCCGCCGTTCCTCCGCCCTACCGCATTGAATGGGTTCGAGCTTCTTCACCACCGCTGTATGCCCATTGGCCAGAACAGCCCTGTAGCATTTCCCATTTGAGTTCGAACTCAAAGCCAGCCAATGGGTTTCGGTCCAGAACATCCGCATCGATTTATGGGGAAAAAATTAGGGGTCCTTCGAGAAGTGGGGTTCGGTTTAGGTAACCCACAAGGCTGCGGATGAACCAAATAGAGGAAAAAAACGCCAGCGAGTCCGGTGACGACCCCTAAGGCGACGCCGAGAAGAATCCTATGAACCCATTGTTGAGATGGGAAGTTTTAGAGAATGGCACGAAATGCTCGGAAGAGCCAACAAGGGCATCGCTTTGGGCGAAAAAGCGAGGAAACCCAAACACGAACAGCAAGAGAAGAATGTGAATGGCCAAGAATGCAAAGAAGAACCCCATTAAGTTAAGAGGAGCATAAACTTGGGTTCACCGTACAGAGTCACCGCCATTAAATGTGAAGTCTTCACAGCGACTGTACTTGGACCGAGTAAGGTTGTCTGTCGGTTCAAAGGGAGTGTTAAAACAGGATCCGAAGGAGAAATTCAAATTTTGATTCCACATGAGGTTTGACGTATAATACTTTTTGTAGTTTAATAAAAAAAGATGTATTAGGTGTCGGAATTATATTATATTGGGTTTATTACGGAGTCAATAATCACGTAATTTTACCCTTGCAACGTGGGGATGACAGCAGCGTAGGCGTAAGGTTTTGATCGTCTACTTTTGATACTTTAGGTTATCAAATATTATATTTATTATAAGCACAATGTTAGTTGGGTTTGTTGTCTTGTTCTGGGTTGCGTCCACCTTTCCTCTAAGATTGCTTCTTCGTTTTAAATATCTTATTTCCTAATCTCTTCTGTCTTCTCCTCATTGCTTAGCTTTTATATCTCAATATTAACAGTACGTATTCGAATCCTTTACTGAAAAGCATTCCAAAAAAGAGTAAGAAGAAATGGAACGAGGCAAATGCGTCTTTATGAAAATAAAATAATAATAAAGATTTACAAATATAGCAGAAAATGAAATGTGGTCAGATATCAACTCTTATCTGTGTATGGGGCAACCTACGTAAATTCTACTCTCCACTAATTTGGCCGTCGTCATAAAAAGGCACATACACGTTGCTGCTGCTGCTTATGTACACATCTACTCATCTGCCCTGCCTGCTTCTTGTTCTACAGCTTATCCGCGATCCTGCCTAGAGCATCTGCGAGCTTGTTCAGAACCGTCACTAGCCCATCTGCGTGGTATCTTCGCTGCTCCCGGTCCAGCTGGAAGTTCATGTTTTGAGCTTCAAGTTGGGCAGTCAGCAGTTTCCCATTCTTTTCCAGGATGCCAATCAACTCATCCTGCACCATCATACTTTCCTCCTCCCCCTCTTTTGCCATGCGCTTCCGCTTCCGTCCCTCTTGCAAACTCGATCCTATCTCCGGATTTGCTGCTGCCTCTCTCTCATTTGACGTGCCTGTTGCACACCAGATTGGGCTCACAATAAGTTATTATTGTCTCCACTCTTGCCAACAATTTGGGGATTCAGAACACCAACAAAAAAAAAATAAAACAGGCATCCGTCTTCATAATGTTGGACTCTGAAGCTTCCCAAACCCAACTAAACAACACCTCTAACAAGATTTTGATCCCAAGTTTTTGAGCCTTCACAGAACGGACACTCAAACTTTGACCACACAAAACAGATTCGCAGCGCCAGCTGAATTTTGAAACTGCGACGCTCGTAATGGAAAGGAGGGGGAGGGGTAAAAACAATAGGATTCACGAACGTACAGACACAAAAGCTTAGTGGGTACCAAAAAAGGGATTCTGACTGAAAATTTGAAGCGCACAAGATAAAGCATATCAAATCAACAATATAAGAAGATAGTGCTTTATTGACTTCATTATTCATCCGGAATTGAGAAGACAAAAAAGAACTAATCTTTGCAGCTAATGAACATAGGCGTAGGCGTGCAACAGCACCAGAGATATTCTTTCATCCTCTAAATGAAAGGTTGAACCATCAAACGACCACAATGATTATGAACAAATATTTGTGTCTGAAGGAAGGGTTTACAACAGAATCCCAGAATGAATATGTATTCGAATTGTACTTTGAGCTTACCTTGATCAGGACAACCTTGACTAGCAGGTTGGTACAGCTTCTCTGTAAATCAAGGGGAAAGAAATTGAAACTAGAGATAAAATGGAGCTTCAAATCTTCTTCGAAGCCGACCGAACATATAAAATGGTTTTTTAAGAAGGGTGGAAGGAGAAAAGAATAATTGCCACATAAGCTGCAAGAATCTCGAAACAACCAGGAAGAGTTGTCATTTAATTTTTTGAGACCGGATCTTTTGGAGACCACGCAGGTTATCATTATTTGGAGACCACGCAGGTTGAATTAAACAAATAGAGAGAGATTTGAATTTGACCCTTCTTCTCCAATTACCTGATAAAGGTGCCGGAGCAGGAATTTCCTCGTCGAGCGTCGGGACCGGAGCCTCCTTCCCCGGGACCTCCTTGATGGGGCTCTGGCTGGTTTCGTCCTGCTCGAAATCGGAAAACAAGCCGTCGTCCGCTGCCGCAGTTTTAAAACTATCGAAGACGTGCTCCGGCTCGGCGTCATCGGAATTTAGGGCTGACGTGAGAGTGGGGACCGGAGGAGGAGGAGGAGGAGGAGGAGCAGGAGCAGGAGCAGGAGCGAGGGCGAGAGCCAGAGTCGGCGACGGCGAAGGAGCCGAGCCGGATTCCAAGATATCATAAACCTCTCTGTCGAAAAACCCTGGCAATTTCCTCTCGCGCCTCAAATCGTTCCTCGTGACCCAAAAGGATTCAGAGTCATCCCTAATTTGGGACTCCCAGTCCTTGATCTTCTTGAAGTCGCCAGCCAAATTGCTCCATCTCTTGCGGCACTGAACCGGACCCCGATTAACCCCATGCCTCTTACAGTAGGAGGAGACAGAGGCCCACTTGGGCTCGAGCTGGGCGGAACCAAAGGCGAGAGTAGCGGCCCGGCCTCCGCGAACCCTGGTCTCAGCAACCTTCTTGCCCTGTATGAGGACGAGAATCTCCTGGCGGGTCCAACGGGGGAGCCTGGGGGTTTTGCTGCCGTTGTCTCCGCCGTCAGATGAGATGGGGCGGGCGTCAAGGGCATTAGTGACGGCGTCGGAAACGGCGTGAACGGGAGTTGGGCCAAGGGTAAGCTGCTGCAAAGCCATATAAATATAAAGAGGGAAAAGAAAAAGAAAAAGAAAAATGATAAGAATATTGTTAAGAAGAAGAGCACGTGACTTAATGGAGATTGGAGAATGGTTTTGGGAAGGCGTAAACGGGGATGTTTAGGGAGGGTCCGTTACGGCGTTTGGGATTCAGTTTGTCAGATCATCTCTCTCCGTAATATATATATATGTATATATATATATATAGAGAGAGAGAGAGAGAGAGAGAGAGAGGGAGGTAGAAAAGGGGAGCAGAAAGAGAAAGAGAAAGAGAAGGAATTAGGAAGAAGAAGAAGAAGAAGAAGAAGAAGAAGAAGAAGAAGAAGAAGAAGGGAGGGCTTTTTCGGGAGGGGGATTTGGCTTTAATGGCGTTGTGATTGGGTTCTTATTTCAAAATTGGGTTGGTTTTACTTTAAAATTAAAAATATAGAAAAGAAGAGAAAAAGGAATGAATAAATGCGTATGTTAGAATTAATTAAAATTGAATAGCCTTCTTAAGTATGGATGAATGCAAATAAGGCCTTTGTTTTCCATGCTTGCTTACTTTCTTCCAAGAAGATAAAATAAAAAAAAAGGGTTGAACTGAAGGGCACTTCCTCCCCCCTTTCCTTTGTGTATTAGTTTTCCAAGGGCGGCAGGGGGGAGGAGAGGTCCTTTTCTCTCTCTCCCCATCTGGCCCAATTGGGCGTAAATTATTGGGAATATTACGTTGATTAAAACCCTATTAAAACAAAAAGGAAAGGGAAAGGGAAAACAAAAGGCAATGGAGGGGGCATTACATGGTCCTAAATATTTAACCCTAAAAAACCTGGGTGAGCAGAAGAAGCAAAGCACGAGGATGGAGCGAAGGGCTACAACTTGGGGAATCCTGATCCCTAATCCCACTAAATTTAAAATTTGAATAAAATAATGATGGACTGTATTTGTAAGGATTTGAGGAATGTATTAAAAATTGCGAGTTGATTTGGAAGGTTAAAATAATAGTTTTGTTTTATTTTTGTGGTGTAGTGTTTTGGGCTTTTCCGTGATGTGGAGAGTTGGGGGATTGGGGTTTGAAATTGCGTCCTAACATCCCATTCCCATCGAGCCCTGTCTTTCCCTTAAACGCTCCCAATACCTAATTCTCCAAACTCATCAACCTTTACCTATTTGTTTGCAATAATCCAAGTAATCCTAATTAATTAAGCCACGTATTCAAATTTTGTGTTAAGGGGATTTTGGAAAATGAAATGTTTTAAAGGAGTAGAAGAAGAAGAAGGTGCGGTGAATTTGAGTGGTAAAAATGGTGAGAGAAAAAAAGAAGATGTATAAATGGACGGTATTCATTTTATAAAAAACAGGGTGTGTGCGTGTATCACATATCATGTATGGAATGCTATTAGTTTCCAATTACATCACCCCACCTTTCCTTTTGTCTTAAGCATAACCACACTTGTGCTTTATCTCTTAATCACTCACTTTTTTTTTTTTAATTTTTTTTAATTTTTATTTAGTGGCAGACAAGGATTTGTACAAAGTTGTCCAAAAAATGGGATGAGTGTTAAGCATGATTATTTAGTTATTTATTTATTTATTTAAGAAAAGAATTATGAAGAAGTGAATGATCTATGTAGAGTTTAGTTAAAGAAGTGATCCACGTTAATAATCGGTGTGATTTAACGTAGCACGTGAATTACGATTAGGCGTATTGTGGAATCGAGGCCCATTCTGGGAGGCCCATTGGAAGAAAAAAAAATGATTGGAAGAAAAATAATGAGGAAATAATGGGGGCGAAGTGGGGAAGGGAAAAGGACAAGTTTAGGATAAGGATAATAATTAGAAAAGGAGAAATAAATAAAAAAAAGTAAAAAAAAGAAAGAAGTGGGCGAGGGCACCGCAGAGGCCCTAAACACAATCAATGATTGCTCCCATCCCACATGTGATTACCGATAATGNGGGGGGGGGGGGGGGGGGGGGGGGGGGGGGGGGGGGGGGGGGGGGGGGGGGGGGGGGGGGGGGGGGGGGGGGGGGGGGGGGGGGGGGGGGGGGGAGGGGGAGAGAGAGAGAGGTGAAAGAGTTCTCTAGGAAAGACGTGCGAACAAGAAATAGAAGGGAAGGAGGAGAAGGGAAGGGGGGGACTCGCGTTTACTGCGACCGCACAAAGAAAACAAAAGAAATCAGAAAAAAATTGACGGCGTTAAACTCACCTTTTTCACCCCCCCACCCAACTTCTTTCTCACCATTTCTTCGTCGTCTTCTTCTTCTTCGTCTTCTTCTTCTTCGTCTTCTCCTCCTCCTCCTCCTCTCTCTAACTCCTCCATCATCACCAGACATCAACACACAAACACGAACCCCCAATCTCGCCAGGGAATTCCTTCAATTCTTCCTCCTGGACATTCAGCTTTGGACCCAACCTTCTGCAATGCCTGCCTGCCTCAACCACCAACACAATACTCCACGAACAAGCTTCAACCGCCCAACCTGCAATGCACCAAATTTGAGCATCCAACCCTTTCCACCATCTTCCACGCCGCAGCTGCCTACTACTCCATGATTCCTTCTTCAACCTCCCCCCCCCCCCTGCACCCCTATGCCGTAATCTATTCTTTCTCTGCTTTTCCACCTTTTTTTTCTCTCTTCTCTAAGGGTAAGCTCTGCTGTTTCTACCCCTAATTTACTTCCTCTGCTTTCCGTTTGCGATCTTGCTGTTTCTCGCTTTCATTCCATCCCGCCTTTTCTATTTATCAACCTCCCATCTTTCATCTCAACCTCATCATTGCATTACTCTCGAGATCTCAAGCCAACAACGCCTTTTCCTTTCCTCCTCTTCCTCTTTCATTCCCCCTTTTTTCTTCTTTCTCTACCTTAACAATTTTTGCTCTACCTCTACAGTTTTGTAGGCTCCAGCCAACCTTTTCAATTTCCTGCTCAAGGAGCGGCCTTCCAATTTTTGGCGCCCTTTTTATGGACCTTCTTTGACTCTTCCTTCTATCTCTTCCGATTTCTTCTTTTTCGCTTCCATCATGCCCTCTGAAGTATTGGACCTCAAGGCTTTATCTTCATCTTCCTTCTTCTCCCACGATTTACGTCATTCAGATGAGGTATACTCCCTTGCCTCCTCTCTACCTTTTTTCTAGCATACCAGATTGCTTCTTCTTGCACTTCATCATACTGCATTTTCCTCGATCTGAATCTCATTTCTGTTTCCTTCCAATTTCTCTTTTTTTTTTCTTCCCTTTATTCCAGGGGCAGCTTGGAGTTTGGAAGTCAGCCAGTATGCCAAATCACCGTGGTCAGTACCAATCACTCTTCAACCACTTTTATCTCTTCTTTTTGGCCACTTTTAGTTTCTTCAGTTTTTATCTTTATATTGTATGGTTCAGGAATTCGGTGACTTTGTATGGTTCAATTCTTGAGTGAAACAATATAATTTTGCTTAATTGATTGACCGCCACATATTTCTTGTTCTGTATCTATTATGAGAAATGTAGCATGCTGGGGTTCCAAACAGGTATAAGGAAAAATACAACGATATAGAAATATAATCACGATGGAAGTTAATTCTCATTAATTAGGATCATCAACATGATACTGGATGCATAAAAAAGTGCATTGTTTGAGGATACTTGTCTGTGATTATCCCACTGTAAAACAGAAACAGAATCGATCGTTTCTTTTAGATGATCGTTTGTTTTAGGTGATTATCCCACCTGCATCTATAGCACTGATTATGGTTAGATTCGTGCTTAGTTTGACAAGTAATACTAAATATCGTTTTAACCCCTCTGGTCAGCAACCTCAAATGTGCACACATTCGCAAAGATCTAAAATAAAAGTGAGATGAGAAAGTAATCAATTTTGCAGTCCAATCAATTTCAATTCTGCCCTAAACATTTTATTACCTTCAATCTACTAATTCATCTTGGCATTTTGACGTGAATTGCTTTTGGAGGGGCTTCTTTTACAAAAACAAACAAACAAATAAACGGATTGGAGGTGAAATTGAAACTTTCCCAAGTATTAAGGGCAAAGTTATAACCAGCTATGTGGATCAAGGGAATTTTATCTAATTCTGGGTATATATTTATGCATTTTATTTTTGCCATATTCTGGGAAATGGAGCTATCTTGAGTTGGTTCTGTTGTGTTGTTAAATAAGCTTCTTATTTTATTGGTGAGAAGGCTTTTCCTCTACTGAAAAGGTATTTATTTCATTCAATGTTTATTGCAACGTGTCAGGTGCTTCATCATCTGTGGAAAAACTGTCAATGGGTGATTGCCTGGCAGAGAACTCACTGGAAAATCACGATTCATTTCCTGTGAGAGACCAGAATGCAAGTCTTATCCTGAATAGACATGCTGTTGGAGCTGAAAGAACATCCAATTATTTTGCTCGGAATAATGAAGTCAATATGATGAATTCTCAGTATGAGAGTAGTCTTTTCTCGAGTTCTTTATCAGATATATTTACTAGGAAATGTGAGTCGCTTGATTAATTCTTCACATATTTGTATCTGATGAGAATGACAGCCATTGAATTGAAATCTAAATGAACTTGCAAAAAGTTCTAAACATGCTTAATTCTTGGCTCGTTCTACCTTGTCAGTTTTAGCCTTACAAGTGTTATTATTTTACATATTTTTATTTGTGCAGTGCGATTTTCTCCTAGCAATGCACTATATGGCCATTCTGTTGATACTGTTGCATCTCACTTTGAGGAGGAGGAGGTTTTTGAGTCACTTGAAGAGTTGGAGGCCCAAACCATTGGAAACCTCCTCCCTGATGACGATGACTTACTTGCTGGGGTAGTAACTGATGGGCTTGATTGTTTGATTGAAACAACTGGCGAGGATGATACTGAGGACTTGGATTTCTTTAGCAATGTTGGAGGGATGGATTTGGGTGATGATGTCTCATCTGTTGGACAGAAAAATTCTGAATCTTCTGGAGGACTATTTAACAATTTGCTGGGGATGCATAACGGTGCTATGGCTGGAGAGCATCCTTTAGGCGAACATCCTTCCAGGACACTGTTTGTGAGAAACATAAATAGCAATGTTGAAGATTCTGAATTGAAGCTCCTTTTTGAGGTGCACATTTTTCTTAACTTGCAATGTTGTTTCCATTGTGCATTTCAAAGTTACATCTCGAGCTAATCAATATATCTTACTTTTGATTAAAAATCTGCAGCAATATGGAGACATTCGCACTCTTTATACAACATGCAAACATCGAGGCTTTGTTATGATATCCTATTATGATATTAGAGCTGCCCGTAATGCAATGAAAGCACTCCAGAATAAACCATTGAGACGAAGGAAGCTTGACATACATTATTCTATACCGAAGGTTGGTTTCTGTTTAATAGATTTTCTGTTCAGTATTATCTTATTTTTTTTGAGTTCAACTCATTAGTGGTGGGGAATTGAAACGCTGACCTTTAAAAGAGACGTATGGTGTCATAACTAGTTGAACTATTATTTTATTTGTTTTTCCATTTTGGTTAGCTAGCTGCCTTAGAAGTATTGGAATTTTGTGGAGATTTATTCTTACTCTGTAATTCTGACCATATCAAAATGTCTGCCTTAAATTCTTTCATGACCTCTTTGCTTCCTCACATCTTTCTCTGTACTACTTTTTCAGGACAATCCATCTGAAAAAGATATTAACCAAGGAACTCTTGTTGTTTTTAACCTTGAGTCTTCTGTTTCAAATGAAGAACTTCGTCAGATATTTGGTGTCTACGGAGAAATCAAGGAGGTGGGTCTGGGATTCAATTTTTATCGGTGCATTCCATAATGTGCTCTGAGGAATCTGACATTATTCTTCATAAATTGCAGATTCGTGAAGCTCCCCTCAGAAGTCATCATAAATTCATTGAATTTTATGATACCCGAGCTGCAGAGGCTGCTCTTTGTGCATTAAACCTGAGTGATATAGCAGGAAAGCAGATAAAGCTTGAGCCAAGTCGTCCTGGTGCTGTGAGACGAAGGTTCAGAAACCTGTGCACTTTTGATGCTTGTTCATGCTTAGTTTCATTCCCATCCTCTTTAAAAATAAAATAGTTTTGACCTCCAACAGATTACAATTAAAAGGAACGAGATGTTAGTGGATGCTAACAGTAAAAAAATTATTTATTTATCTTTGTGCCACAGTTTGGTGCAACAATTACATCCACAGTTGGAGCGGGAAGATATTGGTCTCTATTTGCAACAGGGTAGCCCTCCTGTTAGTTGTAGTGCCGGCTTCTCTGGTATTATAGCCATACGAAAATCATTCTCGTTACTTGTGAATTCTGAGTATTTTGTTTGTCTTACAAGAGAAAAAATATTGCAGGATTAGTTCCTAGTGGGACTATCAAATCTAGCAGCATGAGTAATGGATCAGTTCTTGGTGTACACTCTATGATACGAGCTCCATCCCGGGAGACCGTGTTGCATCATGGAATATCCTCCAGTGTTCCTAGTAGCTTACCTTCTGTGATGAGATCTGAATCAATTGGCAAGCAATCTGGCCTTATTGACTCTGGTCATTCACCTTCACCACTAAAGCTGGGTATCCGGGCAGCTCCAGCTATTCATCCTCATTCGCTTCCAGAACATCCTGATAGTTTGAACAACAATGTTCACTGCAATTCTCTGAATACGATGGCAGGAAACATCAGTCTACGACCACCCGAAAGAGCTGATAGCAGGCAGCTTGTAAACTTTAATGGTCGCTCTATTGAATTGAATGAAGATGGTAAGTTTAGTTGATTTATTTTACGACCTGTCCTGTAATGATATTGAAAGTCTGCTTTAATTCTTTGATAAAGGGTCTTCACTTACAATGATCAATTGAATTGGTCGGTTCACTATGTAGCTGATTGGAGACAATCAACCACATTGTTTTTTTTTTTTTCTTTTTTTTTTCTTTCTTTCCATTTCTATTGATATCAGCCGGAGAGCTTTTTCAGACCCTTGGTATGTTTTGGGGGGTGCATTGTCTCTTCTTTTGTTCTCAGTCTTGTTTTAGTTCTTTTATGATAATAGCATCATCAACCTTATTATTATTTTTCTAAACTATTAAGTACGTTTCCTGTAAGAAGTAGAAAAGTGATTGCCTGAGATCTTCACTGGCGAATGGTGTTTGACTGGTTCCAATTCCCATTATAGGTAGAAGAATCTTTATTTTTAAATGATTGTTACTGACCAGAAGCTATTTCATTTTCTGTAAATATCAATGGTTGACAATTTACTTCCGTCAGGATGAGAGGTTGATTTTTTAAGCTTTCTCATGCTTTCATTTAGCTGGATGTTACTGTTTTTGCAGTTTTTGCATCTGGTGGTAACAGAACTTGCCCCATTCCTGGACCACATTATACATGGGGTAACTCCTACCGGCCCCAGCCGCCAGCTCCTGGTGTTGTTTGGCCAAATTCTCCATCTTATATGAACGGAATTCCTGCTGCCCATACCCCAACCCAAGTCCATGGAGTTCCAAGAGCAGCATCTCATTTGATGCACACAGTTCTGCCCATGAATAATCACCACGTTGGATCAGCTCCAGCTATTAATCCTTCTATTTGGGATAGACAACATGCTTATGCTGGGGAATTGTCGAAAGCCTCTGGGCTTCATTCAGGTTCTATAGGGAATATGAATCTGCCTAACAATTCACCACAATCTATGGAATTTTTCTCTCATATCTTCCCACAAGTTGGTGGAAATTCTGTAGAGCTCCCTATCCCCCAAAGGAATGTAGGACTTCAATCCCATCATCAGCGGTGCATGGTTTTTCCTGGACGAGGCCAAATTCTCCCAATGATGAATTCATTTGACTCTCCCAATGAACGTGGTAGAAGCCGAAGAAATGAAGCAGCCTCTAATCAAGCAGATAAGAAGCAATATGACCTTGACATTGATCGCATATTGAGGGGTGAAGACAATCGTACTACGCTTATGATAAAGAACATTCCTAACAAGTTAGTATTTTTCTCTTTAATTCTTTTTTTTTTTTTTTCCTCGTAATCACCCTCTATCTCTCAGTTTCCAATCAAAATAAGATAGGTACATTGACGTGTTGATTATTGAGTAATATGCTCTGCTTTTGCATGGACTAGTTTACTTGTTATCTTAATTTCCATTCGTAGGTCATTTGCTATTTTTTCTTTTCATTTTTTTCTATTATTTGTTACCTTTTATATGTGTGAATGTTCAGGCCAATCGACGATCCTCAGTCTATTCTTGTGAGACAGTTACCTCACTCTACTACATTTGATTTTCATTTGTGATACTGAGGTTATATCTAAAAAGATTAGGACAGTTTTCTCCTGAGTGATGGTGTAGTTACCTTTCCTTCTAGAGAAATGGAAGTATTTGTAAATGTGTTATATGCGCTTGTAGACAACGTCATTTTAATGGAATGCCACTTCATCAGGTAGGTCTGTTATTTTGAGTACGTAAGTGGTGCTAATTAATGCGGGGACGTAATGATGTTAAACTGCAGAATTGATAGTATTATCTGCAATATCCTCTGGTTTCTAATTCATAATGTTCTAATAGTGTCTAATGTCAGTTGTTTGTCCCATCTTGGTTCTGTCAGAAAGCTAATAATCCATCATGATTGTAACTGCAGATATACATCAAAGATGCTTTTAGCTGCAATTGATGAACGACATCGAGGAACTTATGACTTCATCTATCTGCCTATTGACTTTAAGGCAAGTTTTTCCATGTTCAGTGCCGCAGTAATATTTTCCTTCGTTCTGTTCATGACAATTTTTTTTGCTTGTACACCCTATGGATGGTTGCAGAACAAGTGTAACGTGGGATATGCGTTCATTAACATGACTGATCCTAGCCTAATTATTCCATTTTATGAGGTTTGTATGCTACTGAAGCTTGCAGGATATTGAGGTGATAGGTGCCAAGTTTTTATTGACAAAGCAGTGCCATACTTGCAGGCATTTAATGGGAAAAAATGGGAGAAATTCAATAGTGAGAAGGTGGCGTCACTTGCATATGCTCGCATACAGGGAAAAGCTGCTCTTATCGCTCATTTCCAGAATTCAAGTTTAATGAATGAAGATAAGCGATGTCGACCAATCCTTTTCAACACTGATGGCCCCAATGCAGGCGATCAGGTATGAAATCAAATAACATACGTAAATTTTCAAATGGTGGAACAATGGCTGTTTGTTTGCTGAACATGTACTTCTTCTACAGGTTCCGTTTCCAATGGGGGTAAATGTTCGTACTAGGCCTGGAAAAGGCCGAACCAACACCCAGGACGAAAACCCTGATGAAGGTCTATTAATTTCTGGAAATGGTGAGAATTGTTCCAGTGGAGATGCATCTTCTTCATGTGTTGTAAAGGATTTGGAGCAGCCAGTACCATAATTTTTGTGTTCACTAACCTTAGAGGAGGGAGGAGTAACTTAAACTATATCCATCAAAGTTGTTTTGACATAATTTTTATAGTGGCTGAAGGCAGGTAGGGACATTCGCTGGAGGTGGTGACATTAGAGAAGGAATGGTTTAGCTTAGCCAATGCTAAGTGGGTCTCCATCTTCCTCTCCCCACCCCTCCACTCTACGCCCCCCTTCCTCCAAAGGGAAGAAAGAACAAAAAAAAAAAGACAATAGTTGAAGGAGGGAGCATCTGGAAAAGCCTCCAAATTTTGATTGTGAGAGTGATATATTTATTATTATTATTATTATTATTATTATTATTATTATAATATATTATAAGAGATGGGCATTGAAAAAGGGAAAGAGTTTTCATGTATATGAGCATTTGGTCCTGGAGATATGTTGTCCTGGTTTGACGTGAGCAGATGAGGCTTCCTCCCTCTGCTGTACCCCACTTTCTTCTTCTTTTTTCTTTTAGTTTTATTTTGGGTTTGACTTGGAAGTTCTTGTAACAGTTGAGATTTGGTAGAGACAGAGGGAGCCCATGTGAAAATTTTTGAAATGAACTAATTATCCATATTTCCTTTGCTTCTGCTTTTTTAGCCTAACCTAATGATCCTGGAGAGTGCCTGGTTTGTTGTTGTTTGTAATAATCAATCAAGTGTTCTGGTTTAGCCTAATTAATTTTTATATTATTATAATTCAAGTACAATAAGCTTATGATTGATTGATTAATAAGCTCTGTTCTAAAAAAAAAAGAAGACTTTTTGAGTATGAACACATAATTTCTTTTGGTTTGGCAGAACTTGGACTATGCCTATTCCCTATGCGCTTCATTCAAACAATTATTGGAACTAAATTTTCTGACAACGGATAAGAAATAGTACATTGCCTTTCCCTCGCCTCGTTGACAAAGTTGCAATTTTTTTTTGTTTTTTTTTTTTTTTTTTTTTTTTTTTTTTTTTGTTATAAGAACATGACCATTTTCATATTTGTAGAGTTTTGTGTTATATGAACCATGGAGTATTTTCACCTTAAATATTCACGATATGTATATTTCTACTTAATCTAAGGTATAATTTTTGTTTGCTCTCTCCTCCCTGACTTATTCAAGTTAGAAAAGAGATTTAAAAGAGATTTAAACTCCATCTATTGTAATAATTGATAATTGGATGTTAGCAGGGACACAACAGTAGTTACTAAATAAATAGATATCAAACACAAAATTCTATATATTTAGTTTTGTGAGAGAGAGAGAAATGATGATGATATTAAAGAAGATGCAGGTGGTATATGTAGGTAGGGAGCAACACTATCTATGGTTCACTTTTTCTTTTCACAAATTGAAAGAACATTGAAAAAAGAAAGCTTTTCCTTTCCCCATTTGGGTCCATTGCCATTCAACTGATCACCAACCCTTTTAGTTTGGTTCGTTGTATATCAAACTAAAAGCTGAAACCAAACAAAAAACACTTCACATGCCCAGCCCAACCCAACCTTCCTCTTTCTTTCCGTTTTCTCTCTCTAAATCTTTACAATATAATATATTTACTGTTCAAAATCAAAACATTGGTTTAACAATAGACCACATTCAAAAGGAACACCATGTAGACTTAACCATAGTCTCTGCAATATCATACTCTACTGTCGTATCCGTGTGTATCTGTGTGGGTTGAAGCAAAATGAATGCGTTTGGCATTCACAAATTTGATTGTGAAGGTTCGTCTTCACAACAAGCATTCCACAAGTCACACCCGCTCCTCTCTTTCTCTTACTTTTATGGTGTATCTTTCCTTCTAACTACTTGTATAAGCGTATGACTTTTCGACACTTTTGATATCTACACCTTCTTGAAACAACCTCTTTCAAGATATACTATAAGGGATATAGCTATAATATATTTTGTGTTGAAACCTTAGAATAAAATGACACAAATTTGAGGCTTTGAGTGTAGAGACAGCTCGATACGAAAGGTGCTCTGTTGCCTACATGGAGGAACATATCAAAGGTTGAGATAACTCTCAAAAGTCGATATTTCATCGTATCTTTCTTATAACGTAAGAGCTACCCTATTTTTCAATACAAAAAGTTTCATTCTCTAAAGGTAATATTTGAATTCACCTCCTAAAGCTTTCAAAGTTTGCCAAGTTTGGGACTTTGAAACTTCAAAAATAAATGATTTTCAGTTTTGTTGTTAGAAATCAAAACTTAGTCAACATAATAAATAAAAATTGATATGAATGGTTACTTTCAAATGTAAAGACTTTTCTCTCTGCCTATACCCTAATCCCTTTAAAAGTTTCAATTCTCAAAAATACCTAATCCTTTTATACTTATTCTCTGTTCTCTTTGCATTTCTTTCCCCTCTATTTGTAACAGCTCAAGTCCACCGCTAGTAAATATAGTCGTTTTTGTGCTTCTCCGTCTAGGCTTCTCCTTAAGGTTTTAAAATGCAATGCTAGAGAAAAGTTTTCACACTTTTATAAAAAAAATGTTTGGTTGTCCTCTCTAACTGGTGTGAAACCTCACAAAGATTCAACATTATTTTTGGGGTTTGGGAAATTAATATTAGACGACATGTAATTAGAAAAAGAAAAAACTTTAGCTTTATTGGTGGCCACTTGTGGGTTGAATGAATGAATGGGATGGATTATTTTTATTTTTATTTTATTTGGTTAAATATACAGAAATAATAATAATGATAATAAGAGTGCAAGGCAAAGGTGTGTGTGTATGTGTATTATATATGCCCTTCATCTGCCTCATCATCTCTCCCCGTGCCAAGTTTGTTCTGCTGTGTGGAGTTTGTATCCAAAATTGAAGGAAGAAGAAGAAAGGAGGAGAGAGACGAGGGTTAGAGAAGAAAGGTGGATCGGCGACATGGAAAGCGCCCACTTCCGTGGGAAGCACCGGCGGAGGAAGAAGAAAGGGATCAAAATGAGTTGGGTTCTTCTAATTTCTCTCAAAATCAAGGTACTTTCTCTTCACCTTCCTTGTCAAAACGATTGGGGGTTTTTGAGGTACACATATCTATCTATCTATCTATCCGTCCGTCTCACTTTGCGTAAACAACTTCTCTTTCCGAAAGCATCCAAAAAGAAAGCAAAAATTGGCGTTTGTTTGGTTTGGCATATCATATCATCATCCATCCCTTTTCCTCAATTTCCTTCACACCATTCGATTCACCCCTTCCTATTCTCTTTACGCTTTTCACCAAACTTTCATTTTCCTCAATCCTCCTCAATTTTCAATTCTTTTGTGTTTTCTTCCTCACAAACACATGTACTAAACACATCATCAAAGATTGTGGTCAATAAAGGTAGTTGGATCGGTGCATGTTACGTTACAGAATTTGGTCACGGGCACCCACTTTTTTTTTTTTTTAATTTTTTTCCCCAAAGCCTAAGAAAATGAAGAACATGGGGGAGATCTAGGAAAGAGATACGTCCATGTCATGTGTGTGCATGTCTTTAATTATTATTATAAAAATGTGAGGAGGAGATATGTCCATGCCTTCAATATAATATAAATATATATTTGCGTATATAGCGCCGCTAGCTCTTTTGCACATGCACCCATTCACTTATATTCCAATTTTCAGCGAAATTTTGCCTTCTCTCCCACCCATTTTGTGTTCGTTGTCTGTTAAAAACTGGGGGGGTGTTTGTCTTCTAATTCACAGCTTTTGTTTTTCATTTATATCATATATGTTTGTATGTAATGTAATGTCAGAAAGCGGGAGTAAGCGACATTATAGAGGCGTAAGACAAAGGCCATGGGGAAAATGGGCAGCGGAGATTCGTGACCCCAAGAAAGCGGCTAGAGTTTGGCTTGGCACCTTCGACACTGCCGAGGCTGCTGCCATTGCCTATGACAACGCCGCTCTGAGGTTTAAAGGCAACAAGGCCAAGCTTAACTTTCCTGAACGCCTTCAGCCCAACCCTCCTCACTTTGCCTTTCTCCCCGCTGGTGGGGCTGCTTCTTCCGCTCCTGTAGCCCCGCCAGCCCTGGCGTCATTATCATCACCTTCACCTCCTCCTCTGCCACCGCTGTCGCACCAAGAAGCCTTCCCCGGACTTCACCAGTACGCCCAACTCCTCTCCAGCACCGACGCCGACTTCCCTTATTACTCCTCCACTCTTCTCAACCAACCCAACCATTACCCTTTTTATTCTTCCTCTTCGTCCCAACACCACCAACAAGAACAAGAACAAGAACAAGAACAAGAACAAGAACAGTACGGGAAAGATTTCGGCCCCGGGGGCTCAACCAATTAAACCAATATTGATTGTTAGTTCAGATTTATATGAGTTTTTGTACTCACAACTACTACCACGTATGAGATTCTATATATATATCCATGCTCTATTTTCATGATTTTGGTAGCTCATAATAATTTACAAACCATATAATTCTCAACTCACTCCCAAATGAAATATTGGAATGAAGGAATAAATAAAAAAAAGTTGTCCGTACATATGGGTGTGAGGGCCAAGGTGGGGCACTTAGACTGGCGTATTTACTTCATTCCTAGATATATCTCTACAATTATTAGGAGCCCATCGTGTCCGTCACAAAGTAGAAGAGATTATTATTATTGTATATTGCTCCATGGAATTATTGGAAATGATGGGACATGGGAATAAGTAAAGAACACAAAAAATGATGGTTCCATGAAAAGGCACCGAAAGAAAATGGGGGAATCGACGGCGGCACACAAAGGAGGGTTTGATTTGATATTATATGAAGTGAAGAGATGAGAGCATACAAAGGATTTTATGCAAACATGATGGATGAGGATGAGTCTAAACATTACGCATGCAGAAGCACTACCTTTAGCTTTAGTGCTCCGGACAAACCAAGTTCCAAGTTCCAAGAGGGGCTCCCCAAATCCTCCAAACCCCCCCACAAAAGGGTGGCCTCAGATGGATTTCATGTAATATGAAAAAGGAAGGTTCCTGGGATTTCATAACAAGCAAGCAAGCAAGCAAGCATGCATTAGGGGGGGAAAGGTTCTTGGGAGAGAGCCCTCGGGGTTGGGGTTCGGGGGACGCACACCCATTATTGGAGGGTGGGGGTGTGGGGACCATTTTCATTTTGTTTGTTTTAGTGATGCTCACCAGATAGACTCGTACGGTGGTGGTGGTGGTGGTGGCGGTGCTGCTGCTGCTGCTGCTGCTGCTACTTTCGGCTTTTTCCACGTCAACTTTTGCGGCTTTGCTTCCCTTTTCTATTTTCTTTTATTATTCCCTTCCAAGTTTCTTCTCCCACGCACCAAACTGTCACCATCACTTTTAAACACGCCACACCCAAATACTCCTATACTGAACATTAACTTCTATCATTAAACTTTTCTTTTATTATTCTTTTTTTTAGTTTGACAATCAAACCTATAAAAATTACTTTAATTTCATCCACCAACCAAGAATATTTGAATTTTTCAAACTTGTCGTCACACTTTCATCCTTGTTTATAATTGAAGTTATATTATCATCAGATGTACACTATTCTTATATTACATGATACTCAATCCATAATAAATGTTTGGCCATTTATTGAATTAAAATTAATTTGTGAGTTTATTCGTGCCACTATCCAAGTTCTAAGTCGCTTAGCTTAGCTTTCCCGCTAAACATTTTTGAATTGGGCTTTGAAACTAAAACGTCCCTCACTAATTCTCAGCCCATATCACTATTTAATGAAATCCGGCCCGGCCCACACTCATGATTGTGTACGTCTTAGCGATGAATGCTCTGGGTCTTCAAGAAAACAATTCACTGGTGCGACGGAAACGGAAACAAGCGCGAGATTTTGTGGCGGAGAGAGTCCGAAATGGCGTGTGGATGTTTATGTGCCTCCATTCTTTCTCCCTCCAACCTTCTTTCTCTTAATTATTCAGCTCATATTAAAACTAAGTTGCTGCTTCCTTCCCCAGTTGCTTTCCCTTCGCCATCTAAGTTATCAGCTCTCAAGTGCAAGGCTGCTGGCCAATCCTCGCCTACTTCCACTGTCTATCGGGGAATTTATGGTCCTTGGACCGTTGATCCTTCCGACGTTAGAGAGGTTCTTTTCACTTACTGTTTCTCTTCTTTCTTTTTAATCCTATTGTTGTCTCTTACAATTTGGGATTTGCGGTTGCCCTGTAACTCATTATGTGTATTATGGTTTCTTACTATTCATCTCCCCACCTTAACTGCGCCATTTACTTCATTGAATTTGGCCTGAATTGTTCAACAACTTGTATTTCTATGGATTCTTAGTTACGTCCAAGGATGGGGTCAGGTAGTTGTTCCGTGAGAATAGTCTAAGCTATGGGCACACCAGTTCAAACACTTACCAATGAAAAAAACAAAAACAAAAACTTGAATGGTAGAAGAATTTGTATTTCGATGCCTCCTATGAGATTGTGTAGGACTACTATTAAAAAGTAATGTAGCCGTTCCTTCTAGCATCCTATCGAAATAAATCCATCTCGTCTTCTTCTAGGTCTCTTATTCACTCACCCTTCGTAATCTTTCGATTTCGGGTCTTGAGTCCTAGAATCATGTAGCGCATCCTCAATGATAACAGTTCTGGGCTTCTACGAAATTTGTAACCGAGTAATGACTAATTCAACCTTGTCAATGCTTGTTATAAGTGATTTTAGGTTCACGGTTTCTTGATTGCTTGTAAGTGTGTGCGCACAAATTATTTTTGCTCAAATTTCAAAATGATTAAACGGGGAAATTCAAATTTCCTTTTTCTGTCTGCACTAAAATGTTAGTGTGTTGTCTGGATCTGGAATTTTCATGCAGCTCTTGCTCAATTGTTGTAGCACGTAAGTTGTGTGTCCAAGCCTCCTTACTCACAAGATATGTTAGGAACCACATACCTCCACAATAGTATGATATGGTTCACTTTGAACATAAGCTTTCATGGTTTTGCTTTTGGTTTCCCAAGAGGCCTCATATCCAAGAGGCCTCATATCAATGGAGATGTATTCTTTACTTATAAATCCATGATCATTCCCTTAATTTGCCAATGTGGGACTTTCTCCCAACAATCTTTAATAATCCTCCTCTCGAACAAAGTATATCATAAAGCGTCCCATGTAGCCTATGGTGTCCTCGAACAATCTCCCCTTAATTGAGGCTCGACTTCTTCTTTGGAGCCCTCAAATAAAGTACACTCTTTGTTCGACACTTGAGTCACTTTTGACTACACTTTCGAGGCTCACAACTTCTTTGTTCGACACTTGATGATTCTATTGACCGAGCTAAGTAAGGACATGACTTTGATACCATGTTAGAAACCACGAACCTCCACAATTGTATGATATTGTCCACTTTGAGCATATGTTCTCATGATTTTGTTTTTGGTTTCCCCAAAATGCCTCATACTAATAGAGATGTATTCCTTACTTATAAATCTACGATCTTCCCCTTAATTAGCTAATGTGGAACTTCCTCCCAACAATCCTCAACAAGATCATGGTGCCTGGCTGGCTAAATAATTATGGGTCATAGTGCTTAAACCTGATAGCAGCATTCATTTACTAGGAATTTAGGATTTGATGTGTACTCGCACAATAACTCATTGGTGAAGACAGTCTCATGCGGTTAAACCTGCCTAGACAGTCTATGACAAGATGAAGACAGTCTCAAATATTTCAGTGATAATTTGCTTACTGTGGCAGGTAATTTTATATAGAGCGGGCTTAGTGACAGCTGCCACCTCTTTTGTGATAGCTTCATCAGTTGCTTTTTTACCCGATAACTCTTCATTGAGTGACACACTTAAGCAAAATCTTGATCTGTTATATGCCTTGGGTGGAGGAGGATTAGGCTTATCCCTAGTTTTGATTCACATATATGTAACAGCAATTAAGCGCACTCTTCAAGCTTTTTGGGTGCTTGGTGTTGCTGGATCTTTGGTAGCTTACGTAAATCTTGCACAACCAGCTGGGGACAGCTTAGTGCAGTATGTGGTCGATAACCCATCGGCTGTCTGGTTTATTGGTCCTCTCTTTGCAGCACTGACTGGACTTGTCTTCAAAGAAGGTATCGAGTATTTCTAATATCTTCTGGGTCTTTGACTTACTATGTGTCTTTAAAGTCGTATTGATGATGAAGCAAGCTAATAATAAGGGAGAAGTCATTGAAGTTTACGAAGCTCGTATTTTTGTGAAGTCTCATAGATCACTAGTGCAGTCTTGATGAAGCTCGCAATAATAAGAAGAAAGAAGATATTGAGGGCTGGGTGGTGGACTTAATTATTAATCACACGCAGAGGTTTCTATTGTGATATTGGGTCATTTGATTTATCTATTCTGTCTCCCCGTGGTTTATTTTTGTCCCTCCTGGTCATTTTAAAGATACAAAAAATAGCCTGTGGTGTATGATGTCTGAAATGCAGTGAGACATATTTCAGAGTATAATATCAATCTGTCACGCCTACTTTAGGATTAGTATCGGTTTCAATTTCCAATACCTGTTTGTCCTCTATGCAGGGCTTTGCTATGGAAAGCTTGAGGCTGGAGTTCTTACCTTTGTCATACCTACATTACTACTAGGCCACCTGGTATGGTTCACATTCACACGTTCACAATTCCTAATTGGAAACTTTATTGATGAATGATTAAGATCTCATTAGTTATCTATTTGACTTTTTTTTTAAAAAAAAAAATTGTGCTTGTTTTCTTATCATTTTTGTACTCAAGCTTTCAAAACTTGGTTATTTTTTGAAAAAATATAAAAAATAAACAAAAGTAGATAAGAAAACAAGGAAACTCATGAGTTAGACTTTTCAACAAGAAGCGTGGCATGGTATAACATGTATGATAAGTTTTCAACCGTGGTACCTTGTTGCCTTGTAGTACTGTTTGCTTGCTTGCATTATTATGATGAAGGAATGTGCATCTTTTTGAGCCGTAAACCTATAGTCTTTGTAGCTTTGGAGGAGCCTGTACGCTAACTGTTTGGAGGGGCTTTGTTTGAAATGCAGAGTGGTTTGATGGACGATGGGGCCAAACTTGGTCTGTTAGGTTCATGGATGGCCCTGTTTGTGATATTTGCCGGAAGAAAGTTCACTCAGCCCATCAAGGTAATGTTTGAGCAAATGATCATTCTCTAAATCACAAGACCCTATTTTGTAGTGAAAATGAAGACGTGAATATGTAGTGCATTTTATTGTTTGTTATTTACTTTCAGGATGATATTGGCGATAAATCTGTTTTCATGTTCAATGATCTTGGAGAGGACGAAAAGAAGGCGTTGATTGCAAAGCTTGAGCAGCAAGAGCTTGGTCAGAATGTTGATTAGAACATCTGAATGACACCCACCAGGAAGAAATGTTATCAGTCGAGCTGCTTTACTTCTTACTGCAGCTTTGTCACTAGTCCAGAGTTTATACATGACGCTACTACAACCCAAGCTGTTCATGTTTTTTTTTTTTTTTTATTGGTGTATAATATCATATATCGACCCTTCTCAACATTTGTATATTTGCATGGGAGTGATTTCAATACGAGCATTTCTTTAGAAATCTTTCTCTTGGGTCTCAATTTCTTTCGTGAATTTCTTTTTTTTGTTTTTTTGTTTTTTTAAAAATAAATAAACAAATAAATTTTGGGCATGAGGATTATATCTCATCCCTTGGCTAATAGTGAATTAGGGAATAAAGCAATTAAAGTAAATCCAAACGATGGGGACAAAAATTAAATTTTATCCTAAATAATAATTTTCTTTTGATATAAGGGAAGAACATTTTACTTAATATTTGTGAATGGACGGTTATACCCTTCAGTTCTTGGCCGTGCGTAGCCCTAGGCACTTCAGAGACTAAAGGCTGAGATTTATTACTAACCAAATCCAACGGTTCAAAATTTCCAGCCGCTCCCTTATATTCTTACTAGACGGCGCCCAATCGCTGTTTTAAAACGTTCATTGCACCGCCCTGATTCTTTCGCGAACTCTCGTTGGGATTCTAGGGTTCGCGATCCAGACAGTTCCTTACTGATCAACATGGTAAACTTCCTGCTACATTTGATTATGCCTTTTTATCTCTACTGAATTCGGATCCAACATTTTTCACTTTCTTTCACGCTATTTTCAGGTTCTTCAAAACGATATTGATTTGCTCAATCCTCCGGCCGAACTTGAGAAGAGAAAGCATAAGCTCAAGCGTCTTGTACAGTCGCCCAACTCATTCTTCATGGTTTGCTCTTTCGTTTAAAATTCTTTTTGCTTTGTTTGATCTAATCTTTTCTCCGATTATTGTGATCGAGCTGTTTTTGATTTCTGTCTGCAGGACGTGAAGTGCCAGGGCTGCTTTAACATGTAAGTTTTCATCTTTTCTCAGGTATTATGGTTATGTGACCTTTCTTTTTTCTGCAAGTTGTTGAAGTTGGGTTCTTAAGTGAGTAATGGCACCTAACTCTTTGAATGAATAACAGAACCACTGTATTCAGTCATTCACAGACAGTCGTGGTATGTGGGAATTGCCAGTCGGTCTTGTGCCAGCCAACTGGAGGGCGCGCTAGGCTAACAGAAGGCTGCTCCTTCAGAAGAAAGGGTGACTAATTCCTTGACCCCAGAATTGGCTTTTAGTAGGATCAGGATGGATGGGTTTGAATTTTGATATTGCAATTGAGCACAATTTTTCTTTGTCTCGGGATTTCTACGTTTTGCATGTTGATTATTCAATTTTGCTCGAGAAGAAGAGCATTTTGTCCCCGTTGTTGCAGTACGTTAATTTTCATGTTTTCAATGAAACTAAACTTTGTATTGCGTGTTATCCAACTAGTTTAATTGATCGAACTGTTTTGATTTGGTTGACATCATTCCACGAGTTATGAAATTTTCTGATGCTTTTAGTCTTGGAAATATTGGATTGATATTTGTTATTTATCAAATAGTTAATTATAAGTCATCGGGAATTCTTGTGTTTATCTCATGTCAGGGAGTGGTTGTCTATTTGTTCCCCTTGATCCCTATTTTCAAGTGTTCTTATCGTCTCTTTCTGGTGTAGTTGTCGTTTTTGTACGACTAAGTAGCATCCATCGAACGAGTGTCGCAGAGAATGCCTGATAGTATATTCTGACATATTTTTGCTGATGTGGTCTAATGTTTGGCCCTCTGTTTCCTCGGCCTTGGTCATCCAAATGTGACGCCTTTTGGATATGGCGGATGGAGAAGTTCAAATCACCCACCCCAACCAGCTTTTGCCGTGTTATAACACAGCCTGAAAATTTAGTGCCCAATACGATTCTTTCTTCCACCCTGTAGTTGAGCAACAAATTTGTGTCCTCCCGCCACATGAGCACAACATCAAAATTCTTTGAACGATCAGTGTAGGAAGTTTCATAGACAGAAAAGCCATAAAAACTTCACATTTTTTTCTAGTAAGGTTAGAAAAAAATGTCACCATACTACATTAGACTTGGTCCAAATGAACATTCTCCTAAAATTGAAGGAACTTTGTTCATGTATGGATTTCTATTATGCCTCTATGCTCCACCCAAGTGTGTTAATTAAGGAATTTCAAGTAGTGTTCAAACATAACATGCTCTACCATAGATGCTATGGTCGAAACTTCAATAATTGAGGCACAAACATGTTTTGAGGATAGGGTACTTGGGACAAGTGTCTCAACACCCTTGGCAGTTCTAGACGTTGCCTCGATGATTAAAATTGCTAGAATATAGCTAGTGTCTGGACACTAGTCGTAGATGTTCGCTACGCATAAGCATTCTGACTTGTTTGGAGCCTTTTGGAGTATGTCAATGTTTAGTAGCTTTTTAGCTTGGTTTTGTATTCTACATGCTTGGCAACTCAAATTGATGTGCAATATGGTAATAGAAGACAAAAAGATCCAAACTAGACAAAAAGAAATCTTAAAAGAAAAAAAAAAATCAAGCCTAAGAAATAACCTATGTTGGACAAAAAATAATAATTTAACCAAGAAAAAGAAAAACAAAGAACTTAGGGACGGCATTACATTGAAATTTATGGGGAAAAAAAAACTCCGGACCTTTATGCTGTTATGTGGACGAAAACGTGCGGTAGCTATAAATTAGAATGAGGGCGGAATATGAGGCGAATAGTTGGTGTGTGAAAACCAGAAGTCCTTAAATGTGTGCATGGAGGTAACGTGTCCGGCCAAGGCGCATCAGGAGTTGGTATTACCTGTTGTACGTCCTCCACATGGCCTTCTATAAACTTGGTCAGCAACTAACCCTTTTAAATATCAGTTCAATCCGATCCCCATCTCCATCTGCTGACGATCCAAAGAAATGGCCTTCAGACCCTCTCTCACCGTGAGCCACGCCGCTTCAACCCCTTCTTTCTTCTCCTGCATTTTGTAGGAGCATTATTCATTAATATCTGACTACTGCTGATAACGATTTTGTGATGCATGCAGTCTGCGTGGAAATCAATGCTTAGGACCCAAGGGAAGCGTCGGTTAGCGTCGTCCAGCACCGCTTCCACCATTGAAAATGCTGCTACGTCTTCTAAGTTAATAAGCAAACCCACTATTATTGAATAGTTAGAATATGTAGTGCTTGCTAATGAACGGTTGATTGTGGAACACAGGGGCGGTCCGAGTAGGAGCGTGTACATGAAGGGTGAGTACGCCCCAGTCTACATTGTGTTGGGGTTCGTAGGGATTGTTTTGTTGATGGGAACCCACACGGCGAAGCAGCAGCTGCTGCATTCGCCGGTTGTCAATGTGAGCAAGAAGAAGAGGGAGAGCATCCCGGAGGTGGAGGAGCCCGACACCGTCATCAATTCCGCCGACAAGTTTATCAACAAATCCATTCTTAGGAAGGTGGCCCACATCCAGGACAACACCAAGACTGTGTAGTACGGGATCCCTTTTACCAGCTCACTTCAGGTTTACAATATTTATTGTTATTGTTATTTAGTATAGTATGCCCTTTGGTTTCAGGCCCCCTAATGAAAACTGCTGGAGTGGGTGGATCCTGCCCGGCGTTGAACAACCCCTTGTGTGTAAGCATTTGAATGTCTTCATTTATTTACTTCTGATTCCCATCAATGTGTGTGTGTGTGTGTGTGTGTATAATGGGCCCTTCTGGTTCTGGATCTCTTCCCTTTGTGGTGTTGGATGGAGCAGACTAGGTCTAGGCATGAGGCCCTCGGTTCTGTTTCTTTTTCATGTATAATAAAACCAATTGGACTTCCCCCAAATTGGGACCTTGGAATTGTTTTCATCTATCTTCAACTTCGAATCTCTCTTCTTCTTCCATTCATTTTATCATTGGAGTGAATCCGATTTAAAGACGACAGAGCAAAGTACTCTTAAAACCAAACTTGCTCCAATTCTAATGGATCCACCTCAAAATTTGGGAGACTCAGTAAGAAATGTACTAGAGGCTAATATTTGTAGCTCACACTCAATCAAACACAACATACTCGATGAGTGTAGCCTATTCATGCATGAACCACGAGAGCTCTAATTTGGAGGTAATTTGGATAACTTATAGGTTAAAGTGTACTCTAGAATTAGAATTTTGAGCTTTTGCTCAAGGATTTTGCGAACTCTTATGGTTGAAGATAAGCCTTGATGACTTATATATATAGGGTTTTAGAAAAGGTTTGATAGATGGTAACATTGATGTCCATCGTTTTGAAGAAGAGTCTTTGGATGAAGTAAAGTTGTTCCCACTACAAAGCATTATTCCTGTTTAAGCCAACCGCCTTGTTTTCACTTGTAACGAGTTTTTGCTTTGCTTTGTTGCGACTCAAAGAACTGTACCATTCGATATCATTATCCCTTGATGAATTATGACTGTAACTTGAAAAGGTCGATTGAGAGTTGTTTGGAGTGGTACATGGCCTAACGTGGTGCTGTTGTGATAAAAGTCTCCATCATTTTAATAAGTGTTTGGAATATTGTTAAATTATTATTGCAGGCTTAAAGTTGGGATTAAATTAAAGTTGAAAAGAGATGCAGCAGCTTTATGAAAATGACGATAGTCTTAGTTAACTGGATTAACAGAGAACATTAGAAGCCAACAGCCTGGTGTTTAAGTGATAACGACAAAAAAGAAGCGAGACACATTCGTATGTCAAGATTATTTATTACTACTGACTTATTTTCGTCTTCGACAAAAGGTCAATTTATATACAAGGATATACTTTAGTGGTAAAAGTAGGTTCGTTCTATTAATCGATTCGAGGAAAAATATAAATTATATAAATTTTCGTGATTTGTATCCAAAAATAAGTTAGATCCAAAAATAAGTTAGAAATTGAAAAAATTGGATCACAACTTACGAAACATAATTTGATGCGCCTCTAACTTCACGTATATTGTATATATACCCATGAGGGTGGCGGAATGAAGGTGCAAATTTGGGTAGCAGCAATGGAGAAACAGCCACCGCTGTCCATCAAAATTATTAGAGATGACAATGTGGATCAACCTGACGACATGGTTATTCAGGTGATGGAGTGTCTGAATGAACCTGGGTTGGATTCTCCTGCCATCAAACATTCTATCTACAAACTACCATTCTTCATGAGACGAACTCACTCCGAAGCTTTCAACCAAGCTTTCGATCCCCAGGTGGTGTCATTTGGGCCATACCACCATGGGAAGCAACATTTGTCACCCATGGAACGGGAAAAGGCTAAAGTGTTCGACTCTCTTAAAACCGGAGGCCTGCCCGTTGAAGCCATTGTGAGTTGTGTGTCCACCATTTTGTATGACCTCTTGGAATCATACGACAGGCTTGAGGAAGAATGGACGCAACATCCCGGGAAGTTCTTGAAGCTCATGATTGTGGATGGGTGTTTCATGCTGCAGTTGTTCTGCAACTGCCCCACATCTCTAAGTAACATGAAGATGGATATAAGGCTGGACACGCTGCTGCTTGAGAATCAGCTACCCTTGAAGCTTCTGCATAAGCTGTATTCTATAGCAGGCCCCATCTTCATCTCACAACAACCCAAGGCAACTTACTTCATCTCCCCCTTCTTCTTCTTCTTCTTCTTCTTCTTCCACTTATATACTTCAAAATGCACACTGGAGCTAAAATCGGTGGTTTGCAATTGGTTGGGCATCTCCACGAACAATCTGGTCCAAGAATTCTTGCACGTTTTAGACATGTATAGGGCCTCACTAGTGTGTACTCATGTAGACTGGACGAACTGGAATCAGAAGAAGGAGCTTTCAGGCGCGGAGTGTCAAGTCATTCCGCCCGCAACAGAGCTTCGTGAAGCGGGGATGAGATTCAAGACGAGCGGGACGACTAGCCTTGGGGACGTGAAGTACGATAAAAAAAACGTGATGGCATTTGAGAAACTGAATCCACTCTGCCCGTCTTGACGGTGGACGACGACACTGAATCCACTTTCTTAAACGTGATGGCATTTGAGAAACTCGACGTTGTGGCCCAGGCCCAGGCCCAAGCCCTGAATTCTCCTGCCTTGGTCGACATGGAATCAGGGCGAAGCAGAAAACGACGTTCAATCCACTTTCTTGAATATGATGGCATTTGAGAAACTCCACGTTCGGGCAACACCCCGAGGGCCGCCTTCCTCCATCGCGCCTCCCACCATCACCTCTTTCGTATTACACATACGAAGCATAATATTGAGATGTATTTCTTATCGGTAAACTCGTTGGTACGTAGTTTTACTTTCAGTATATAGCATTCATCCTCAACAGACCAGATGTCTTTTTCTTCATACGCAACCATGTGGATTTGTCCCCATGCCTGTTGTCTTCTTCAATAACCAACCATTGATGATTACGTGGTGTTCTTAAAAGTCATAATCATTTTAAAAAGTTGAGTAGATCTTAAAATTTGGAATACAGTTGGTTTAAAATTAAATTGAAAAGAAAAGCAGGTTTATCATTAAGTAGTAAAGCGATGAAAAGGAGGTTTGATTAACAAAACATCAGAAGGCAACGATGATGGGCAGCTGGTGTTCGAGGGGAGGAGAGTGAGCTAGAAAATGAGAATAATAATGATGAGCAAAGCAAAAGCAAAGCAAAAGAAAAGAAAAGAAAGCGAGAAGGAAATGAGACACATTCTTGGACGTCAAGACAAGTTTTATTCATGCAACCAAAACCAAAGATTGGCGCTGCGCCTGTTAAGTTTATGCGTCTATATTATATATCCATGAGGGTTGCGGAATGAAGGTGCAAGTTTTTGGTATCATTTTTATAAGCAATGGAGAAACAGCCACCGCTGCAAGTCATGGTTGGTAGAGATGACAATATTGGGGATAAAGCTGACATGGTTGTTCGGGTCAAGGGCACTCTGGATCAACTCTTGGATTCCCCTGCCATCCTCAACATGGAAGCAGAGCAAAGCAGCGAACTTCTTTCCATCTACAAAATACCATTCTTCATGACTCAAACTCATCCCAAAGCTTACGAGCCGCAGGTGGTGTCATTGGGGCCATACAACCACGGGAAGCAACATCTGTCACCCATGGAACTGGAGAAGCTAAAACTGTTCCACTCTTTTAAGACCCGATGTCTGTTGGACGTTGAATCCATTGTGAGGGGTGTGTCCACCATTTTGGATGAGCTCATGGAATCATACGATAGGCTCGAGGAGGAATGGACGCAAGACCCCGGCAAGTTCTTGCAGCTCATGATTGTGGATGGGTGTTTCATGCTGGGATTCTTAATCAGCTGCCCCAACTCTCTAATTAATGTCAGTCCGGATATAAAGCAGGACATGCTGCTGCTTGAGAATCAGCTACCCATGCTGCTTCTTGAGAAGCTGTATTCTATAGCAGGCCGTAATGTACAACTACCTCAGGCACGCAACTAAATTCATCTCCTTCTCTTTCCTTTTTTTAATCATCTCTCAACTCATTCCACTTATATAGTCTAAAATGCACACAGGATCCGAAAAAACTGGTTTGCAAATGGTTGAGCATCCCCCAGAATGAGGTAATGAAAGACTGCTTGCACATTTTGGAGATGTATAAGGAATCGTTATTGTATCCCCCGATTGACCGGAGGGACTGGAGCGCGGAGCTTGACCATTCAGATCCGGAGTGTCAGGTGATTCCGCCCGCAACGAAGCTTCATGAGGCGGGGATCAAATTCAAGAGGAGCAAGACAGAGAGCCTTAGGGACGTGTGGTTCGATACAAAACGAGGCGTCTTGTGGCTGCCGCAGTTGATGGTGGACGACGACACGGAATCCACGATGTTGAATGTGATGGCATTCGAGAAACTCCACATGAAGGCTGGGCGCAAAGTGACGTCTTTCGTGATCTTGATGAGTAATCTGATAGACGACGAGAGAGATGTGGCGGTGCTGGCGGGCGAGAAGATATTGGCAAATGCGGTTGGGAATGATAAAGAAGCGGCGGGTTTGTTCAGTCGGCTGGGGAGTGGGGCGGCCATGGGTTTGGACAGCCACATGGCTGGGGTGCACAAGATGGTGAATGCGCATTGCAACCAGCCCTGGAACGAACGCTGCGCAACTCTGAAACACGACTACTTTCAAAGCCCATGGACTATCATCTCCTTATGCGCTGCTATTTTTGGTTTCATCATCCTAATTCTCCAGGCCATCTACCAGTTTCTTGACTATTACCTCAAGCCCTGATTCCTGTTGCTTCTCTTTTTTCGTTTTTGGTTCCTTTCAACCAGGAGCTGTCCTCCTTCCTTGTGTGTTTTGTTCTTCTTTTCTTTTCTCTTAATAAGATTTGAGTGTACGGATGTGTTGTTGTTGTCTTTTCCTCGTTTTTAACTGTGGGAATATACACCTTTCGTGAAAACAATCTGTTATTTTATGGATATGTGGAATGCCCATGTACATTACATCAAATAGATAATAAAACAATTTCCCAAACGAATACCCAGCGGCCCAGCCCAGCCCAGCCCAGCCCGACTCTTCCAGCCCAACAACTTTTCGAGAACCATCTCACAATCACGCTCTCAAACTCATCCCGGATCACTCTGTGTCGTCTCTTCCGACCGAAGTCTGCGTCTCCCCTCCCTCAATTGCTTACCAGCTTCTCAACTGCAATCTTCAAACTCTCTCGGATCTTAGCTGAGACTTCGAACAAATTGTATCCAAGAGGGAAAGGAAACCACTCACCGATCTTTGGAATTTCCAAGTCCAAAAGAGCAAACACATGGAGCGGTGCCTGGTAGCTGGGTTCTGTTTATGGTTCACTCTCGCATTTGTGATTGCAGACGAAAACAAATCCTCTGTGGGATCTTTAATCTGGTCTTCCGCAAAAGAAGAGGGCGATCTCCTTATCCAGTACAGGCCAGAGGAAGATTCCACCGCTGCTGCACCTGTCGCTCACGATGCTGATGGCTTTGATGGCGGCTTTTCTTCCCTGGATAGCATGTTACAGTGGGCTATAGGTACTCTTACATTCATTATTTCCTTTCATGTTCAGCCATAAAGTTGTACAATTAAATGATAGCCTTAGCAATCACAAGGACGATTGAAATCCAGGCCACTAAGCCTAGTGTAGTAGGTGTATAGTTTAAGATTTCTTAGCAACATTGTTCTGCCGAAGAGCGATTCAAATTTAACCTAAATTATACTTGTAGAATAAATATGTTTTCAAACTATAATGTAACATAATTTGTACACTTCGTCAGTAGGAAGTAATTGCAGTGAGTAGAAGATGTTGGTATGGTGGGTGGAAGTTTAACCCATGCGTCTATATTAGCAACGGTTGACACAAAGTTGGTGTAATCCTTGTGCAGCCCTCTACCATTGTAGGTTGGTCGGGAGTGAAGAGATGTGGAAGGTCAGGAGGGTTATTAACACTATGAGATGGATGGAAATTGAAGATGGTGGACGTGCTAGAAGGGGCAGTTTCTTTATTGAGCATGGTGGAACTTGATGATGGTTTGATATTTATGGACTCTGTAGAATGAAGGAGAAGGAGGAATTCTGGCGGGAATTGTGAGTGTATGGTACAGTGTTCAGAAAGTATGAGAAAGTTTGTTGTCCTGATTCAGAAACAGGCGGTGAAAAATTGAAATGGCATATTTTTGCTTGCACACACTCAACAGAAAGGAAAAAGGATGCTGGGATTCTAGAATCTAGTTAAAAGAGTTCCACCTTGGAATGGACTTCTGCAATATGTCTTTCACAAGTGTGGGAAGGCCTACCTGTAATATTTGATGTTAGTCTGCAGAGTAGTTAAACTGTATCATTAAACGTAAATTTTTCATTTGTTTTCTTCATTCATCCTCCTTGTAACTTAGTTTTTGTGATGCCTTTTATCTTGAATGTCTATTCTAACTATCTACTTTTTCTCTTTAAAAACAATTTACAATGGGTTTGGACGTGTGTTCACTGGTTGTATGCTGGAGTCTTCTCTATATTTTTGAAGTTTCGCGCAGAAATTTCACGTTTCATTGTTTTTGCCTATTGTGGACATTGCCATTGAAACAATCTTGATTTTTTTTTTTCTCCAAGTCTTGTTAAGTTATTTTATTAAATCCTGGTATATTCGTAATGGAGAGCCTCAGATTTTTCCAATCGTTTGAACCAACTTTTTGATTAGTGTACTTGTCTGAACCAGGGCATTCTAATCCTGAAAAACTAAAGGAAACTGCCCAGGATGTGAAGCAATTGTCTCCAAGTGAGCTAAAGAAGCGTCAGGAAGAAATTAAGGTGCAAATGTAATGTATTTTAGTTTCTGCATGGAAATTAATAAACGAAATGGTCAAGAGATGAAAAATCTGTTTTTATGTGTGTGTTCATTTTTATAAGTTCCATTATTTTAAAGTAATGTTTCCTCTTTTAAAAGAATGTGTATATTTATGTTATTCCCTTTTGTTATGGATTGCATTAATTTGAATATTTATTCATCTCATTTAGAGTACTCTGCTTTTGTAGGACCTAATGGAGAAGTTGAAGATGCCATCAGATGCAAAGCTGATGCAAATTGCGTTAGATGACTTGAAAAATTCCTCTCTATCATTGGAAGATCGGTATCGCGCATTACAGGAGCTTTTAATTCTTGTTGAGCCTATAGATAATGCAAATGGTTAGTTCTAGTTTCACTATTAGCTCAAGATCCTTGGAATTTCATTTTTAGTAGTTTCAGTTGCCTGTGGCTTTTACCTTGTGAATTTCTTAATTCAATTCCTTACACTTCATGTTACATATTGAAGACACTCAAAATATATTTTGAAGTGAAATGCTTACAGGATTTTTTTTTTTTTTTTTTTTTTTTTTTTTTTTTTTTTTTTTTTTTTTTTTTTTTTTTTTTTTTTTTTTTTTTGTCAAAGACTCAAAAGCACTCATTCTTGAAAAGAAATCTCAAATACATGTCAACATTCATGAGATATTCTTGAAAATTTGCTGCCACAAGAAGCTAGGACCTAACCATTTTCAGATGCAGTGTTTTTGGCTTTGTTATCATACCTTCTTTTACATTATTGAAATTTGGATCTTTTTCCCCGTAGATTTGGGGAAACTTGGGGGCCTTGCTGTGCTTATTCATGAGCTTAATCATATTGATCCTGAAGTTAGAAAAGTGGCAGCATGGATTCTTGGAAAAGCCAGTCAGAATAACCCTATTGTTCAAAAGCAGGTACTGCCTTACGCCAAGTGCAATTACTCTTATAGACCTCTTTGTAGAATTTGCCTCCAGTTACATTCTTATTTTCAGGTATTGGAACTCGGGGCACTGTCAAAATTAGTAAGGATGGCGAAATCTGATTTTGTAGAAGAAGCCATCAAAGCGTTTTATGCTATTTCCTCCTTGGTTCGAAATAATTTATCTGGCCAGGAATTATTCTATGCCGCAGCTGGAGAAACTATGCTTCAGGTGACCAACTGAAGATTAAAAGAGGATTGGTGTGTCACTCTCATGATATATAAAAGTGACTGTTTTCTTATGGTCTCTATAGGATATTCTAAGAAACTCAAGCATGGATATCAGATTGCAAAAGAAAGCTGTGTTTTTGGTAAGTGATCTGGCTGAGACACAACTAGAAAAAGCAGATGAAGCTGAGAGGTCATTTTTTGGTGATCGTTTTTTCTTGAAGTCTGTGGTTGATCTAACCCATTCGAAGGACATTGACCTCCAGGAGAAGGTGGGTTCTTATTTGACAGAGTCCTGCACTTAAATTTGTTATCTTTTAGGCGCATGAACAGGAGCATCCTTATAGATTAATTGTTCATTTTGTAGAAGAAGCCATCAGGGTATTGCATTATTCTTGTTTGGCTCAAGATGTCTGTTTTCTGAGCATATTCCAAAATTTATCTGACATGTGCACATTTGTAAATTAAGAGGTGTGGCCCTTATTCAAATGAAAGGTGTTGATGTGAATTTACAGGCCCTCATTGCTATAAAGAACCTGTTGCTTCTGAGGACAACGAAAGCCCAAGTTTTAAGAGAATTTTGTGGGCTGGATATTGCTTTGGAGAGGATGAGGGTGAAACTGGAGGTATTAATGGAAGAGGAAGATCACCGAGATTATGCTATGGATGTGGAAAGTCTACGAAACCAAGTGGAGTTAATTTTCCATGAAAGGCTGGGAAAGGTAGTTTCTACTCTGAGATTGATTAGTCAGTGTAATGGTGAGTTATTAATCTGCGGGCAGTGGACTTAATATGATTTATTGTTTACAGAGGATGCAGGTTCCAACATGAACAGGAGGATGTGGAAATTTGACTCGTACAATGCTTTCCTACTAACCTAGTCTGCTTAGCTACATCCTAGCCACAACCTTGGGGGATGTTGAAATTAGGGTTTGGTTTATAGGAACGAAATCTGTAGAACATTGTGCATAAATATTCACAACTATTGATTATTGGAGAAATTAAAAGTTCTGAAAACAATGCCTACTAGATCCTTCCCAGCCTTCTTAGATTAGTCTTCATTCAACCAGCCATGAAATGAAGGATAGCCTTGCTGCCTTGGGAAGCCTTGTATCCCAACTGTGCTAACAAGAAACTCTATAATCAGAGTTGGAGATTACGTGTTCTATTAGTTGAGTGTATCTAAAATGGTTGAGATGTTCTAAATAGCGTCTCAAACATTCACTGCCCTTCAATTTCTAGGCATTAATTGGCCCTAAAACTAAAACTACTTGGTTGTTAATGCTTTCACCCAATTTTGGATACATTTCTTTGATTAACAATTCCTACCAAGGGAATAAAATGTGAATAAAAATAGGCCGTAAAATTAGCTTACGAAGTGTGTTATCAAATCAAGATTTCAACACAAAAACAATTCTAATTTTATTTTTTTTTAAATAAAATTTCAAATTAAAGTTCATTTTTAGGTTAAAAATTACATCAAATTTAGGGTAAAAATGGTGAAATCCAGCAAAGCCTAAGATCCAGCTGAACTGACAAATTCATGGATAAATACTGCTCTTTTTTTTTTTTTTTTTACCCCTCTGGGCGGTTATGTTTTAAATACATTTGTAATTAAATATAAAACCTAGCCGGCCAGCCCAACCCGACTCTTCCAGCCCAAGATCTTTTCCTCTGACTTTTGAAGAAACCCTAAATCCCACAAATTCAATCTTCGATCTCTCTCGTCCCTTCAGAGCTGAGTCTGTGGCCCACCCTTCCTCCGGTTGCTTATCCAAGTTCGCAACTGCCTTCTTCAATTTCTCAGATCTCTCCCGGCGGTTCGAGATTTCTCTCTCACTGACATCTTCCGGCGGCATCTCTCACGAGTTTCATCCCCGATCCTAGCGGCCGGTAGCGGCTCTCTCGAGAACACCCATCGCCAGCGGCATATTTCTCTCTTGAACACCTATACCGCCGGTATCTTTCTCTCACTTTATTTGTGTTAATGAAATTATATGAAAACGTCCACTAGACCTTCTGGTGGAAAATCTTTTGTTGTCCTTCTTTGAATTTAATTTAATAAACTTGTCCTGCAAAACCTCTTATGGAAACGATTAAAGTTTCTTTATCTAGGGCATCCTTCAGATCATTTTCTTTTCCCCGCAGTATTCTCATTTATTGCAATGGCTGACGGTCATGAAACTGATAAGAATATTGAAATATGGAAAATTAAGAAGTTGATTAAAGCACTTGAAGCTGCTAGAGGAAATGGGACTAGTATGATATCTCTCATCATGCCTCCGCGTGATCAAATATCTCGTGTTACTAAGATGCTTGGTGATGAATTTGGAACTGCTTCAAACATTAAGAGCAGGGTGAATCGCCAATCTGTTTTGGGTGCTATCACATCTGCTCAGCAGAGACTCAAGCTGTATAGCAAAGTTCCTCCGAATGGGCTTGTGCTTTACACTGGAACTATCGTGACTGAAGATGGAAAAGAAAAGAAAGTCACTATTGATTTTGAACCTTTCAGACCTATAAATGCATCTCTGTATCTCTGTGACAATAAGTTCCATACGGAAGCCCTGAATGAACTTTTAGAATCTGATGACAAGTTTGGTTTCATTGTCATGGATGGTAATGGAACACTCTTTGGTACATTGAGTGGTAACACACGTGAGGTTCTTCACAAATTTAGTGTTGACCTTCCTAAGAAACATGGAAGAGGAGGTCAATCAGCACTTAGGTTTGCCCGTCTTCGGATGGAGAAGCGGCACAACTATGTCAGGAAAACAGCAGAGCTTGCAACCCAGTTCTTTATTAATCCTGCCACTAGTCAACCTAATGTTGCAGGATTGATACTGGCTGGATCAGCCGACTTCAAAACAGAGCTCAGTCAATCAGACATGTTTGATCCTCGTCTTCAAACAAAAATACTTAATGTAGTTGATGTGTCTTATGGAGGAGAAAATGGATTTAATCAGGCCATTGAACTGTCCTCCGAGATCTTGTCTAATGTAAAATTTATACAGGAGAAGCGCTTGATTGGAAAATACTTTGAAGAGATTAGCCAGGACACGGGGAAATATGTTTTTGGTGTTGATGACACACTGAAAGCTCTGGAGATGGGCGCTGTTGAGATACTCATTGTTTGGGAAAATTTGGATATCAACAGGTATGTTTTAAAGAATGCTTCCACTGGTGAGATAGTTATAAAGCACTTGAATAAGGAACAGGAGACCAATCAGAGCAACTTCCGTGACTCCGTCACCTCTGCTGAGTTGGAGGTTCAAGAAAAGGTGGCCTTGCTGGAATGGTTTGCAAACGAGTACAAACAGTTTGGTTGCACACTTGAGTTCGTCACCAACAAATCACAGGAAGGATCACAGTTTTGCAGGGGGTTTGGTGGTATTGGAGGAATTCTTCGTTACCAGCTTGACATGAGATCGTTTGATGAGCTATCTGATGGGGAAGAGTACGGTGATTCTGAATAGCAATCAATCAATCACTCCCCGTTGCTGGTGCAGAAGGGGAATGAAGAGCTTGCACCAACGCCCAGGGTTCGCGGAGGTTAGTCTTGGTTTGAACAGGAAAATTTGTGAAGGCTTCATTAAGGTTTCTTTAGTTCCTTTCTATCCACGCTGATTCTTTTTTTGCTTACACCAAATACTGTAATATACATATGTATTGACTCACATGCTTTGATCAATCCTGTCTACTCGTAGGGGTTTTGTCCTTTTGATCTGGATTTGGCGCCAATTATCTGATATATCGTAAAGGCTGGGTGCTCCAATTTTTAGCCCTAGTGCTGCCTCTGTTCTGGTGGAATGGTTGCTGTCTACAGCAGATACTCGGTTACAAAAATATTTGAAGTACTGCAATAATATTCAATGCCGTATGTTCTTAACTTTTTGAATGTGTCATGTCTGACTGCTTATCTTTGCTGATAAACCATGTCGGTTGGATCTGAATGCATATGTATGTTACTGTATTTGAAGGTTGTTTGTTCGGTATGATTTTGTTTCTCAGTGATGCATCTAAAACAACATTTTTGGAAGCGGCAGGAAGTAGGCTACAAAATAGTTTCTGAAACAACATTTTTGGAGATGCATCTAAAACAAAATCTAAATCGTTACTATACTTGTTCTAGGTGTGTTTTGTGTGGAGATCTGAACTCTTTTAGTCGATATGTTCTGGTGTGTTTCTGTGAATTATTTTTAACTAATGTTCTTTTAGGGGCACATAAGTAATAAGATAATTGTGGTGGCCTTTTTAAGAGCTTAATTGGGTTATTATATTTTTTAGATTTTCTTGGTATGATTCGTTTCTGAAAAACAAAAGTTCGGTTTGGTTCACTGTGTTGGTTTGGTTCAGCTAGAATTGAATTTGATTGATTATATGTATAGGCATATTAGTTTAATAAGGTTATCTAGTTCCTATAGAATGTAATTCGAACTTAAAAATTTATAATAATTTTGCAACAGATTTTCTTTCGGCTTTTCTTTTTCGGTAGACTTCTAGTGTCTCACAATCTGCCCCCTTTGGGGCCTAGCATCATCACCCCCATTGAGATCCAATGTCTTTGTTGGCATTTGCTTCCCTCAATAATCAACGTGGGATCTTAGTCTCCCTTTGAGGTCAAATGTCCTCCATGACACTCATCTCCCTTTAGTCAATGTGAGATTTCACAATCCTCACTCCCTTGGGACCCAACGTGCACTTGTTCCCTACTCTAGATGATTTGAGATTTCATAATCTACTCCCTTCAAGGCCTACCTCCATTCGAGGCCTAGCATCCTCTCATTCTTCTCTCAAATTGATCCACCCCCAATTTGGGGGCCAGCGTCCTTGACACTCCTCTCTAATGGATTTGGAATCTCATAATCCACCCTCTTCGAGGCTCAAGATCCCTGTTGTTACTTGTTCACCTCTCCGGTCGATGTGGGATCTCACAATCCACCCCAGTGGTGCCCAACATCCTTGCTAGCACACTTCTCGAAAGAGGGTGGATTGTGAGATCTCATATCAATTGAAAGGAAAACAAAAGTCTTTACAAGCCAAATATCCGTACATTTTTTAAAGAAGAAAAATTCAAAGCAATTACGAGCGTCGAAGATACAACATAAACCATTTTCAAGTCCTGATATCTATCCATACATATATTTAAAAAAAATTTTACCCAAACAAGGAAAAGAAACTAGAAGAGAGAAAAAAAAACCAACTCCTAAAAAGAGGCGAAGTAGAGGTCTAACGTCCCCGCCGTGCTTGGACTTCTCAAAATTCTTTAAAATGTCCACAAATCAGCCCAACAGGATCACCAATCGATGAAAGCTAATAGATGAGCCACCAAGTCGTACGAGCAACGATTATCTACTATTCCTACATAAAATTTACTGTATATTAGAAAACCTTGGCTATATAAATAGACATCTGCTTGCGATAACAAGCTTTACCAGGAATGCAAGAAAACAACAGCACGAGGGGCGTATATTGAGTTTACATGAGCTTTAACAAAATGAAAAAAAATTAAAAAAATAAAACAGCACAAAGGCATCACTCATTTAGCATAAAAGTAGTGGTACCTGCTCCATAGGTGTAGATTCATCATTCGATTGTTCTTTTGCATCCTTGGATACATTTTCTTCATCTCCACCATCAGACACTGTCTTATCGTCTGTATCTTTTGTGGTATTTGTCACAGTATTATCTTCCAAAAGATTCAAATCTGCAGGTAGCTGACCTGACTTTAGTGCCTGGCAACAAAGAAAAATTCTTGAACGTTATGATTCTCATACTAACATCTAAATAGAGATCTTTATTTTTTTTCTTTTTTCTTTTTTTTTTTACAACAGAAAACCAAGCACACCTGTTCCAATCTTGCAACCTCTTCAAGAGTTTGGGAATTAACAATGGCCGCCTGTAACATAGAGAGTTAATTGATCGCACAACATAATTGGAAACATAAGGTGGTCAAACACTCTTCTACAACATTTTTAATTAGAAACCACACAAGGGCTTGCAAAAAAAACAAGCCCACCAATAAAAATACCCACAATTAATAATGCGAGCTACGAGAAAATAGAACTAAGAATGATGTCAAGCTGATAATTACAAAAAGTCATTTCACCCACCAAGGACTAACTTTTTAGCCTTACAATAAAATAAGATATTAGCCATTCCACATCAGGAATGTTACTATCGAGCACTGAAATCTTAAACCCCCTAAAAATTGATTATTCGATTTAATTTTTTTAATTTTAACTGATCACTTTTGAATAAAAATAAGAATCAAGAATAATTGATGTATAATTAGAATAATTAGATTCTAGAAAATAAATAAAATTCTAAATTATATCCTAAAAATTTTATTTCTACATTTGGAACATAATTGTCCTATTTCTAGGCATCACATACTAAAAGATATCTCTGGATAAAGTTAAAGGATAATTCCTCCCATCTATGACTGCCTTGAAGAAAAATTGACCACCTTCCACCTCCAAGTTATAAAGTTTAGCTTCAAAAGGGTGTGAGAACGAGGATGAGAAGGAATCGAGAGAAAATGATTTACACAAGAAAGAGACAAACTCAAGATCAAAAACACAAGACTCTCCAACCTAGAATAGAAAGAGCTCTATGTTTTGGAACTTGCCCCCTACCAAGACAAGAAAAGTAGCAGGCCCTACAAATCTCTACAAAGTTAAACAATAAGAAAACATATGACCTTGACAACTTGCGAACATATGTTTCAGTGAAAGAGATTCTTAAACTTTAGATAGTATAGAATGTACACACCTTAATAGCTATAATTTGCTCCGGTGTTGGTGCAGACATGGTTGAAGTTTGTTTCTCCTCCACAGGTTTGGATGCATTCTCTACCTCACCTGGAACAAAAGTCTTCACAGATTCCTTTTTTGCCTCTTCTTCAACTTCTTTTGATGAAAATAAATTCCTAGCCTCCAATCTCTCCTGCCATTGCCGTTAAGAAATGAAGAGATGTAGGGGGCATGAGATATCTATTAATGTATCGTACATTTAAGTAGGCGGTTTCTTTATTTCTTTATTTTTTATATCGGACGAAGTCTAAGAATTTACAAACATATGTTAAGAATTTTATAATTGAGAACCATTGGCTAAAATTTTAAAAATAACTTCTTAAACCAAAATAAAATTATTATCGAATGAAGTTAAAGAATTTACAAACATATGTTAAGATACAGCCATTTTATCAATAAGAAGATTTGAATGCAGGAATAAGTTACCTTGTTTCTGACTTTCTTGAAATCAAGCACCCGGAGTGACCTTAACTTGTGAATGACATACAATCTATAGTTTGGCTTCTTCGTAATATTGTTGTCTAACAAACTAAGAAACTGAAGTTTTGGAAGGGATGCCAACGGGTCAATCTCTACCAAGTTCACAAGTCTGTTGTTCGTAAGAACTAACGTGTGTAATTTTGGCAAGAACTCTGACAAGAACGAAGAAATAACCTTTTTTAAAACACTTACTTCCAAAAACAAGATTGCTAAATAATCCTATAAAAGCATAATGGAAAGCTCACCTCCAATATTTGGATTAATACGAGTGATTCTATTATTATTGATCAGCAATGTGCCCAATCGATTAAGATATGGCATATTTTCCAGCTTTACAATCTCATTATCAGACAAATCAATGGCATCAAATTGGTCCTGAAATTTATGGTCAAGGAAATCTAACATTATATGGTTACAAATAAAAGAAAACCAAGAGTAGACATCACTTTCTTTCACTTTTGGGAGAGCCAGATAAGTTTACAAACTTTTTATCCTCGTACAACCAGCAAAAGGAATGGGAAACTTGGGGTTTAGATGAGAAAGCACTTTCAAGTTAAGAATATTAATGAAATTTAGCCCACTGTGTTGGGGTGCCACCTTCTTGATATATTCTGTCCAATTTAACAGATGGAGGCATTGTTTTGTCAAAAAGAAAATGAAACTTCGGTCCACCTTTAATATTATGGTCTTTTACTTCTACTTTAAGGCACTCTAATTCTCAAGCAACTTAGTGGTGTGCTGGTGCACCCCTCCCCCACCCACGCGCACACACACACACATACACTCACCACAAGGTTGGAGGCCTCGATGCAAATATATTTTATGAGTTATTTTAACAGGAAACCCTTCTAGAGACTTTTGGTGGCAACACTTTCTTTTCTTTGCTTTTTTTTTTTTTTTTTTTTTTTTTTTTTTTGGGGGGGGGGGGGGGCTCTTGGAAAGGAAGAATAAGGTGAACAAACACAAGTCCAACTCAATATTGCAAGAGACTTTGGAATAAATCCTTCAAATAAAGGATTATCATTTCTATTCAATTGAAAACAAAGTACTCAAGGGTAGTGAGAAATCAACCCTGGAAGCTTGAGACATAAGAATGAGAATGTTATTTACAAAACTTAAATTAAGGTTGTCACTTAGTCAAGCGGGAGTGGGCTGCCCTTCCAGAGTCCCTATTTCTTTAGGTGGATTGAACATGGGATACCTGAGACACAATGAAGAAGCCTTACTGATAAGGTGGCTATGGAGATACTTTCATGAGGAGGCTTTTGGTGAAAAGTTTTATACAGTAAATATGGTTCTTATCCGATCAGGTGATCATGGAGGTGACTTTTAGCCATGGAGTTACCGAAACTACCGGCTCGTTGGAAACTTGTATTTTCAATGAAGTTTACATGAGAGGCCTAAAAAAAAAAATATAAGAGGTCATTTTATTGATGATTGAAATTTACAAAAGGGATGTAATATCCATGGTGTTTATAAAAGACCTTCTCAATTTACAATGAGGGAGGTATAACTATAGGAAGTAAAAATATTAGACAGTTAACACCAAGATACAGTTTGGTAAACAATATTGTCGAAAAGTTTTGTATAAGTCCATGTCTTTTCTGTGAATATTCTCTGGTTTCTTTCTTTCCACAGAATTCTAAAGAAAGTCTGGATGAGGTTTTTCCATAGTAGGACTTTTGCATTCTAGAAAGGGTGGTACGTTAAGGTCATGTCCAATAGATCTTTTACCTCCCTAGGAAATGTGAGATGTCATCTAAATATATTGAGAATCGTTGTCCATAAATTCTAAGCATATGTGCATTGCATAAATAAGTGGTTCACTTTCTTTCTTGCATAATGGACACCAATTTGGAGAAAGAATGATGTAAGACATTCTTTTTTTGAAGATTTTCACTTGTGATAATGGCTTTATATGCTATTTCCGAAAGGAAGAACTTCACCTTTTTAGGATGATGTCCTTTCTATACTGTCTTTGAGCGTGAGATTTATTGCTTCTACTTTTTTTCCCATGTCCATCATCAAAGATTTTGTAGAGAAGACCCCGCCAGCGTTGGGGAGCCAAGTCAGAATTCCTACCAAACTTTAAGTCCCAGAATTTGTTGACAATACTCCACGTTTCTTTGATTGTGGCTTTTTTGCTATGAGAGAGCCAATATAAAAGTGGATATCTCAAGGCTAGTGTGGTGTTTTCAATCCATGGGTCGGTCCAAAATGATGTGTTTTCTCCATCACCCACTTTATGGCAAGTTCGGTTGGTGATGAGGTTTTGATGTTTCTTTATGTACTTCCAAGGCCCTTTTGTAGAAGACGGGGGGTTGATTTTTGTTTGATGTAGGAGTATATTTGGCCTTTATAAGATTTCTCCACAAGGCCTATTCTTCATGATGATATCTGCATATCCATTTGGCAAGGTGTGGGTTATCTTTCTACAAGTAGTTTCTGAATAATCTTTCTATATCCGCGGCCACTTTTTGTTGACAACTTTCTTTCTATTTTTTCAATAATAATCTTTCAAAAGGAAAAAGATCTGTGGTTTCCTTTTAGAGGTAGTCCTAGGTGCATATTCGGTCATTCTCCCAGTTTACAACCACATATGCTAGTAAATTATTTAATAATCTTCGTGCTAATATTGATGTCTAAGATCTTTGTTTTTCGAAGATTGATAGTCCAGAGAATTTTTCAAAGGTTTTTTACCATCTCGATTATGTTTTTTACGGAAGAGGCATCTGTCAAGTCAGAAAAGAAGATTGTGCCATCCGCGAACTGAAGGAGGTTGATGCTTAAGCCTTCATTACCAATTTGAAAACCTTTTATCTGCCCTTCGCATTCTGCTTTTGTCAGTCGGCAGTCCATTACCATGATGAAAAGAAGAGGGGACAGTGGATCTCCTTGTCGGAGACCCCAAGTGGCACAAATCTTCCCTCTCGAACTTCCATTGATGATGATGGAGAAGTTTGTGGATGAGATGCATCCTATTATCCACCATCGCCATTTTGAGCCAAAGCCTTTTGCCACAAGAATGTTTTCAAGGAAAGTCCAATCAACCTTGTCGAAGGCCTTTTCCATGTCAAGTTTGATGGCTACACGTTTTTGTTTCTTTCTTTTCCATTCATCTATGAGTTTGTTTTCCATGAGGGCTGCTTCGAGAATTTGTCGCCCCTCTACAAAATTGGTTTGTTGTTCAGTTATTGTGAAGGGGAGAACCTTTTTAAGACATTATGATAATATCCTTGCTATGATTTAATATAGACCAGAAAGTCTTGCAAGAGTGTGGGCATCCAGTTTCTTTGAGATCAGAAATATGTATGTTTCGTTTAGGTTTCCAATGATAACTCCATTTCGGAAAAAAAATCTTGGAATACTCGCAAGATATCAGCTCTCATAAAATTCCAGCATTTGCGAAAAAATTCTGAGATAAAAGCATCGAGTCCTGGAGTTTTTTCGAGCCCAGATGCTGAATTGCCTTCCCCACCTCTTCTTTGGTGAAAACAGCCTCGAGGGAAGGCAGCTTGCTGATGATCAATATGACTCCAGTCAAGACCATGGGGAAATTTGCAGAGGGCATTGTCTTTTGTATACAAGGCTGTGTAAAAGGACACAAATTCTTAGACAACTTATTCTTCGTTTACTAAACTTCTGCCTTGTGTGGATAGAATTTCCATGCTGGTACTCTTTCTAAATTTTAGTTATCAAAAGAGGCCACTTCTGTTTCTTTTCAAAATAATTCTGTCCCAAACACCCAAGGAGCTCTCATCAAGAATCTTTCCGAGAGAGTCAATGGGATGTAAGCTTGAGGAGAAGACTGTTTGCTAGAAAATTAAAGAGTGAATTTTTTTTTCTTTTAAGATCACTCTAGTAAAGCCAAGCATTGATAAGGTAGATTGGTTTGGAAACTCGATTCAAATGGCCTTTCTCCTCATATGTTGGTTAACCTCGAACTAAACTCTAATTAGTCCAAGTTGTGTTCTACTTTCGTGGAACTCATTTGGGAAGGTAAGTGATGTAGATAATCCTATGATAAATCTGTAGTTAGCCGTTGGAGTGGTTTGTTAGTTTGTTAGTTTCGGTTAAGAGTTATGCTAGTATAAATACTACTCTTGCATATAATGGGAAAATTCAATAAGAGTTACTCCTATTTAGTTTACACCCGTAAGTTCCCTAAACAGGTCCGAGTTTATTTTATACATGTATATATATACTCTATAAAGAATTGAACATTCATTAAGAGAAAAAATTGAAGTAATATACAAGCATTCAAAAACCAAACTTACAAAAGGAAACCGCACTAAGGAAATAGGCTTCAATCAAGTTAAACAAGACATAAAGAATAATCATAAAACAATCTCATCACCGAAGTTCAAAGAGAAACATAGAACCTAACAAGGGGCCACACTTCACTAGAATCTCTCTCAACCATTCTGAAGTATGACTTCAAGGAAGATGTAACAAAAATGTTTGTTCAAATTACCATAAGATAAATTCAAGTTGCAATTAATGCAACATTAGAGAAGAACCAAGCTTCATTTATTCTCGGATGGTTGCAAAATTTGAGTGGATGATAATTTAGAGTTGTGGTATTTCATTAATATATTTTAAGGCTTTTTATTTACTTTAAGGTTACATTTACATGGTGGCTAATTATGATCATAAAGTATGAAAATTACAACCCTTGAGAGGTCAAGGGTTTTTTTTTAATACTATATAAAGCCATGTATTGTCTACGTAAAGTAGACTAAAAAATTTAGTAAAAATTGCATTTATGCTTTCTTTTAGTCAAGAGTTTTTTTTTTGTGTGTGTGTGTGCAATTCTATGTAAGGTAGGTTGCATGCTTAGAATCATTCAAGCTCGACTTGATCAATCTTACTTGTGGAGTGATCGAATCTCAAACAAGTATTCTATCCTTTAGACATTCGATCAACAAGGCAATCTGAATCTTACTTTCCCTTGGGATGATTCTCTATTGCTTCGAGACTCTTAGATATATTTAGATCTAAAGGTCTTATTCTTAAAAAGGTTGTTAGATCAAATTTCGAAGAGTTGCAATCATTTGGAATGAAAACAAATTGATTTGAGGGTTTTAGCATTTGTGAACTAGCAGTTTGCATATCCAAAGCATTTATGAGAGTTCTTAGATTCAACTAGCTAGAGTTACAATATCAACAAGTCTCGCAACATAGCACAGATCCTTGCCTACAACAGAGCATCTCCTTCTCCCAAGACAACAGATGGGAAAGGAACTGTTCAATCATCTCCCTAAAACATTTGTTTTTACCAGACTGAAAGCCAAACACTTCAAAATAGAGGTTCCAAACAACCTGAGCGAAGTTGCAACTTTAAAAAAATATGGTTAAGGTCTTGTACTCAAGATAGAATGCAAAGGAGTCCAGTGCTTTCTATATCGCATCAAGTCTCAAATCTATGAACCACCTCTTCATTTAAGCTTGGTTCTCTCTAAAGAAACCTTGATCCCAACCTTTGCTTAAAAAGGAAACCGAAGACGAGTTTTCAGAAGTACTTCCAGGTCAGCGGTTCTATGACAAGGCCATAACTCCATAGAAAAATGATATTGGGCTCAGATTCTGATAGTTGTGGTTAAAAAGAACAATAGGACACTCGGTAAGATAAATTTAAATTAGTTAATGAATTTTGGCATCATATGGCTGAAAAATGGAGTCTTTTGTAAAATGAAACTGCATTGAACCTTCAAAATAGTACAAGTGATCGTAGCAAAACAAGAAAATGAAAACTCACACCGAAGGATTTTCACCAGCATGTAAGGAAGGCGACTTACCAGAAAAACAATTAACTCCATAAAATAGCGGGTAGGAATTTAATTTAAAGTTTAGACTACAACAAAACTAACCCGAGAGGAGAGATAGTATGATGAAGTTAGGTACGATCATAGCAGGGTAAAAACACTCCGGAATCGAACTTGGCAGATCTTGGTGTTGCACAGATTTAAAACAAGAGAAATAAAGCGGTAGAAATCACTCACCTCGGTGGCACCTAGGTTTTCTATAACTGCTATCTTGTTTCCTGGAGACGAGAAGAAAGGAGTTGAGAAATGCGTGGGCGAGATAGGGAAAGAAGTAAGAGTTGAGAAAAGACAGACAACCTCGAAGGTCCAGTTCTCGCTCCTTAATGGCATTGAAGAAATGAGGGCTTTTCCAGATTAAATCGACTGTGAGTCTCACCATGTTCTTCTGATTAGTTCACTGGACGACGACGATGACGACGGGGGTTTAGGGCTTTAGGGCGAATGCAAGTGGAGGGAACGCGTCGGCGACAAGCGACATCAAAGGCAGCGCAGCGTGGATGGAAAGAAGACTCGACGTTCAAATTTCAGACCGAGGCAGCGGCTTTATGGATTTCCAGACGGCCCAAAATAATTCACATTTGGGCTTCTCACTTGGGTGAATTTCGGCCATAATATTTTCAATTAAAATTAGTATTTTTATTTTTCAGTTTTTTCCAAATTTGTTTTGATTTTCTCATTATACAATCCTTTGCCCAGTTTACCAATGGTTGTATTATTCTCTCCCATTTATTTATTTTTTTAGTATATTTAATTTTCTTCCATGCGTAGTAGTAGTAGGATTTTTTTAATATTTTGAGCGTTCATACTCATTTCTATAGTAGTTTTGTCCATCTTTTTTTTCATATATACTTCAATTTTGTGGTAATTTTGTTGACAAATATGTCGTTACTATTATAATTATTTATTTTCTATACATTTTGTACTTGTGAATGTTACGAGTACATAAATTAATTGCAATTGTATTTGAATGAGATGAATCTCGAGAATATACAAATGAGATTAAGAACCTTTCTTTAACAAGCACCTTTACCATTAAGGTTGTTTGGATCGAGAGGACGACGCTCGAGGAGGACTCAAACCCTCACATTCTTTAACACGTGGTAAGCCTGAGATTATGATGGTCGGGTAGGCGTCTATATCAAGCGTGCACTTTGACTTAATTCATTCCTTCCAACCTTTTTATTATTTTTGTGGGAGACAATATGAGTATTGAATTGTTAGTTAGTATGCAGCTTTTGAGTATTGTGAACTTGAAATGGTGCTGAATGAAGATAGTGGTGTTAAAAAAGAAGATAAGCTTTTTATTGACTAAAACAGAGGAACAAGAGAATCAAAGTGGAGGTGGTCGAAACCAACGAAAGCAATTTCCATTCCATGTCAGACTAATCTAAGCCTTGGCTTTGAAGCTGATATGAAGCCCATCTCCAAATTTCAGAATAGGACTTCGAGAAATGTCTCCTCCCTTCACCTTTCTCCAACTGCACCCAACAAATAGAACACGACAGTATTTCGAATTTGTATCTAGTGGTTAATAATTTGAGGCGTAAAATATACCTATACTTGGTGAGCAGAGTGTGGAGGAAGATGGCCATGAAAACCCTGCTGTAATCTGCCCCAGCGCATTGCCGAGATCCTCCTCCAAAGGGCTGCAAGTTCTTCGAAATTGAGTGTTGGTCTAGGTCCTGCATCAAGATTAAAAGCCAATCACCTGCATATCATCCCTTCCTACCTATATCCTGTCCTACAATAATTTATACTATACCTTCCACCGCCATGGGTTGAAGTCCAATGGATCCTTGTGGGTGCCAGGGTTCAAGTGGAGCGCTGAGTTTGCAACCATAAGCGTCCACCCCGCTGGAATTGTATATCCTACACCGCATTTCCACCACCATTTCAAGTCATCACTCATCTAAAAAGACTGTCATTATTAACACGATTATAAATGACCAGCTTCTTACCTTTGATGTTCAGGTCTTTTATTGTTCGCCGCAGTAGAAATGGCAGTGCGTTTGACAATCTCAGAGTTTCATATATAACCTACATGCACAACCCCGCATCTTTAGGAAGCAAAATAAAATAGTGTTTATAAACTTAATTTTCAAACCGTGACTTCCTACTTGAAGCGTAAATGTCATTGACTTGTACTCCTCCCAAGTGATGGGAGATTCTGGATCCTTCCTCTGTTTAAGAAACGCTTCATGCTCGGCCTGCCGATCAGTTAAATTGTGTTAAATAAGGGTCAAACAATTACACTCACACATCCACAAACAAAAATTAAACAAATATCTCACACTCCTCCGATGGATTAATCACTTACAGTCAACTCCCGCACCACCGATGGGTTCTCTGCAAGTAGCTTGAGCATCAAGGTTAGCGATCCGGACACCGACCCACTAGCGAATAAAATTCCGAACAGTAAATTCACAACGAATTCCTCAGATAGAAATTGTTCGCTGCCAATGTCGCGCAGGGCCTGATCAAGAAAATCCCCTTGAGCATTAGCAGCAGCAGCAGCAGCTTGACGCCTCTCCTTGACAAGATCCTTGAACATGTTGACCAGCTTCTTTTGCGCCTTGAGACATTTGTTGTACTTCGTTCCTGGCAAGTTCAACGGGACCGCCATAAACCCGTCTGCTAATGTGATTAAGCTCTCGCTGATATTCTCGCTCGACTTCTCTGGGTCATATCCGAACATCACATCCGCGTTGAAATCGTATAGCATCTGGTTGGTTGTCGGGGTCAGTACGTGATGTGGAAGACACCATTTTATCAGTTAAGATGCGAAACTTACAGCGAGAGTCCCGTGCTGCATTTCAACAGACGGACGGCTGGACCACTGGACGAGAACCTTGTCGACGCATCGCTGGATATCAGCAAGCAGCTTCGTCTTGAGACTCTCGGAGCCGAAGTGGTTCAAAGTTATACCTCTGAGGTACTTATGAATCACGCCGCCCGCGGTTGTCCTAGTGTCACCGTCTTGCTTGAGCACCTTGGAAATGGAGTCCAAATACCAGAGCTCCACCGTCTTCCCTTCTTGAGCGTAAATGAAACTGTTGATTTCAGGGTCAGCCGTAACAACAATGGATCGACCCACCAGACTGGTCCGAAATATGGGTCCATATCTGTAATAATTCAAACTCGAGATTAATCAAACATCTTATTATAATAACAGTATAACCCAATACAAATCTCCTCCGGCCACCTCCTTACTTTTGCACTCTCTTCTTGATAAAGGGAGGAAGGTCCAGAGTGTTGCCGGAAGCTATAAGCTGAATGGTCTCTCCGATGAGAGGGAAGCCCATGGAGCCCGGAGGAAGGAGTCCATTACATTTAGGATTTCTCCACCTGTAAACCAAGTGGGTCAAAAGTATTACCACCACTGCTCCGATGGCTAATCCCGGCGACCACATTGATAATTGGAGCTCCATTTACAGCTTTCTGGGTAACCACAGAAACTCCAGAACTTGTGCAATGCTTTTAACAACAATTAATGCTATAGGACCGTCGGAGCATGCCCACGTGAAACATGTCAAGTAAGTTGCTTCTCCAATTTTGTTTAAAATAAGAAAATTGCATCTAACTAAGATGGACAAGATCATTGTCCAAGGTTTGCCTCTAGGGGCCAGCATCGTGATTCACGTTTTCTACTGCATTACAGCAACAGCAATAGATTTATCTTATCAGCTAAATGGTTAGAAAGGAGTCTTTTAAGTTAGACTTCGGAGATAAGATCAAGTAAGATATACCTCTCTATTATTACGATACTTTTTAGAGAAACCCAAAACAAAGTCATTAGAGCTTATGTTCAAAGTGGACAATAGCATGATTCGTAATGTTAGGAACGGTACTAGTTGTTAGCTCTAATACTAGTTGTAAGATCGCTCAACAGCACACACAGTCGATCAAGATCAACATAAAGAACAGGAGAGAAAAATTAAAAGAAGAATATTAGCTAAAGGTTTCAATTTAGTGTATATATATATGGTTTCAATTTACTAAAATTCACTGCTTCTAAAGATTTAAACCTAACGGATATAATCTAACAAATATATCTCTATCAAATATTTACTAAATATCTATCATATATATCTCATATTTTTATATGAAATATCCTTCACATATATCCGAGATCATGCTCCATATCCCAAACACCCAACACCAGCCCTAGCCGCATAAATTGTAAGCAAGTATTTGGGCGTGCATCACGTGTTGATGAAAAGTTTATGAGGTGATGGATCTATAATGAGCCAAATCCACTCATCAAGGAAAAAGATTTTGGGTGGTGACACACGTGATACATGCCAAAACTTTGGCTTTAATATGAACAACTCTGAGATGCGAAGTTAATCAGATAGTGCAGCTAGGAGAGATGGCATTGAGTGTGAAGATCATTAGCGAGGAAAAGATCAGACCTTCCTCTCCAACGCCGGACACCCAAAAACATCTGAAATTCTCCTTCTTAGATCAGCTAGCTCTGCCTGTTTATGTACCCGTCCTTCTTTTCTACGCTCCAGGCGGCGATGACAATCAAACATCCAAGTCCCACCGCCTGAAAGCTTCTTTATCCAAGGCATTAGCCCAATACTATCCATTCGCTGGCCGAGTTCAAGACAACAATGTTTCAATCCATTGCAACGACGAGGGAGCCATCTATGTGGAAGCCCAAGTCAACTGCCGTCTCTCCGACGTCCTCAATCAACTCAACGTCGACTCACTCAACCAATTCCTCCCTTTCTCCATCGCATCCTCCGACTCTGCCAAAGGCTGCATTCTGCTTGTCCAAACCACGTCGTTCCAATGCGGTGGCATGACAATTGGCTTGCTCATGTCCCACAAAATCACCGACGCCTCATCGATTAGCTCCTTCATCAACACCTGGACTGCCATTGCCGTGGCAGGGGATGGTTCCAACGCAACAATTTCTCAACTCCCACTTCCGGAATTCATCCGCGATTCCGTTTTGCAACCGCCCCAGGATTTCCAAGTTGCAACGCCCACGTCAGACACAGGAATCCACGCGAAAGGCGTGACGAAGAGGTTAGTTTTGAAGGGATCCAAAATAACAGCTCTCAAGGCTAAGGCAGCCAGTGCCAGAGTGGAGCAACCCACACGTGTGGAAGCTGTAGCTGGACTGATATGGAAATGCGCCATAGCTGCATCCAAATCAACTTCCGGGGTTTCAAAGGCGTCTGTGCTGGGCCAAGCCGTGAATCTCCGGAAAAGATTGGAGCCCAATTTGTCGGACACGTCGATCGGGAATCTGTTGGGGTTCATCACGCCGGAAACGAAGGCAGGGGCGGCGGAGATAGAGTTGCAGGAGGTGGTCGGATTGTTAAGGGAAGGGATTGCAGAGTTTAAGAAGAGTGGGTATAAGAAATACCAAGACACGGAGGCTTATCTGGAGTTCTTTAAAACGATGACCGACCCAGACGGTCCGTACAGCAGCGACAAGAATTTCTACTTGTGTAGCAGCTGGAGCAGATTTGGATTTTACGAAACTGATTTCGGGTGGGGATGTCCCATTTGGTTCATCGGCGGACTTTCCATGTTCTCCAATTTTTTCTTGCTGATGGATACAAGAGATGGGCGGGGAATTGAAGCGTTGGTGACTTTGAGTGAAGAAGACATGGCTGTGTTCCAACGCGATGAAGATCTGCTCGCGTTTGCGTCGTTCAATCCCGACGTCATTCAAGTCGCGGACTCGAAGGGATCAAGCAGAGTGTGTGAAGGCAAAAGTACATCGGAAGTCGCCGTCGGCTCCGATGTACAAGTCCTCAGCGTTTGAATTTTTGAAATCGTATTCTTCCATCTTGTTTTGTTGGGTGTGTAATGTTGGCTGTCGTTACTCCGCGGCCAAATTAATTTCAACATTGAGAATGTTTTACTTTTATTCCATAGTATTAAATATCTTTAACAAACATAATTACCATAACATTTCTTAAAATAGTTACCAAAATATCTCAGGCATAACATTTCTTAAATCAAAACATTTTGAAATTATAAACTTAAAAATGAAGTAATAAAAAAAAATGGACAATATTTACTAGATTGAGACCGCCAATATCAAAGTTCGATTCAAAGTAAAAAATTCTCTATTAGTAATAACAAAATAAGAGTTTAACAGGGAGAAAAACATTATCATAGCGTGCTTACATAACTAATTTGTTTATAGTTTTGTTCATCGATATGTAGGCTAAAGGATTTAAGATAGGAAAGGTGAGGACGGAAATGAGACCCTATGGTAGGTATTATTGGTACGGGTTAAGCTTCCTTCCTTTTCACTTAAGTTTCCCAAAGAACTAAGAACTTGTTCTCTTTGCATTGAAGGCACGAATTTCTAAGGATTCTTACTCCATAATAGTTTCCAAAAAATCTAGGGTAAATCCATCTCTCTACATAAATGAGTAATGAATGATTGTACACGTTCTCTTCTTACTTTTGTTGATGTTTTGATCTATTAAACTGCTGAAGACTATTGGGAGGAGTCTTAACATTAGCTAATTTAGCTAATTAGGTTTATAAACAAGGAACACTCCATTTTTTAAAAAAAAATAAAATCACTAAAACTTATATTGAAAAACGGGTGGAAGAGAAGTAGAAAAACGTGGATCACGAGAAGAGAAACGGATGAATTTTAATAATTTTAATATACATAGATGATTGGTATTGTCAATACAAATGTGGAATATTTCATCAGCATGTGAGGTGGTGGTGGTGGTGGTGCTGCTATCCTCCAAAATTGAGCGTGTTTGTTTCCGCCACACGTGATGCACGCCAAGCCACTCCCTATTGGGGCGAGTCCATCAACTCGGGCGAAGCGGATCTTCGTGTCAAGCTGCAACTCGCATTGATGTCAAGTTAGACGTCGGGGCCATTTCTAGGGTTTGAGTACTCTTTATCTTTTACTATGATTGTATTCACCCCACGTGATACACGCCAATCCATTTCAGATCCCAAATTACCCCATTAATTTACTACTTCAAACTTAGTTAGTTAGTTATATATATCTATATATATGTTGAAAAAAGGCTGGGTGGGTATCACCCGAATCCCACAAGAATGGACGACTCCACATTCCTGTATTCAGTTCTCTGCATTGCTCTCGTGGTTGCCATAAGCTATGCTTTGAAACCAAAGTCCCGCAAAAATCTCCCTCCAACGCCACCCTCTATCCCAATTATAGGCCATCTCCATCTCCTCAAGCCCCCAGTTCACAGAAGCTTATTAACTCTCTCACAAAAGTATGGCCCAGTGCTTTCCCTTCGTTTCGGCTCCCGTTTAGTTGTTGTTGTCTCGTCCATCGACGCAGCCGAAGAATGCTTCACGAAAAATGATGTCGTTTTCGCTAACCGTCCAGACTTTGCTGTGAGTAAGTGCTTGAGTTACAACCACACCACCCTTGGAGCCGCTCCCTATGGTGACCACTGGCGAAAACTTCGCCGAGTGAGCGCTCTCGAAATACTGTCCGCCAATCGTCTCAACACGAATTCGGCCATTCGAAGAGATGAAGTGAGGAGATTGGTGAATAAATTATCTCAATCTTCGAGAGATGATTTTGCGAGAGTGGAGTTTAAATCCATGGTGAAAGAACTAACGCTGAATATAACGATGAGAATGGTGGCCGGAAAGCGGTATTATGGGGAAGAAACAAATGAAAGCAGTGAAGCCAGGACGTTTCGAGCTATTGTCAATGAGCTGTTCGAGTTCATGTTAGCGCAATATCCAGCCGACTTTTTGCCGATTTTGAAGTACATTGATTTCCAGGGCTTCATGAAGAGAGCCAAGAAGCTAATCAAACGGGTGGATGCATTTTGGCAAGGAATCGTTGATGAACATCGAACCAATCAAGTCCATAATCAAGAAATGGAGAATAGTATGGTTGCCCATTTCCTCAAGTTGCAGGAGTCGCAGCCTCAGTATTACACTGATGACATTATCAAAGGCCTCATTTTGGTCCGTGCTCCCAAATATTTACTTACCGTTACAAGTTTAGTCCACGAACTTTTATAATAATATCCTATCATTCTTTATAATCTTTCACAGACAATGGTACTTGGTGGCTCAGACACCACTGCCGTGACAATAGAGTGGGCAATGTCAAATCTCCTAAACCATCCAACGGTACTAAAGAAGGCAAGAGCTGAACTAGAGACTCAACTCGGAGATCAATTACTTGAAGAATCCGAGGTTCCAAAGTTAAGCTACCTACGATGTATAGTCCTCGAAACTCTTCGGTTGTACCCAGCTGGCCCACTCCTACTGCCACATAAGTCTTCTGCTGACTGTACATTATCAGGATACAACGTGCCACGTGACACGATCTTATTGGTGAACGCGTGGGCCATCCACAGGGATCCCACACTGTGGGAAGATCCAACAAGCTTTAGACCTGAGAGGTTTGAGGGTGGGGATAGCGAGGCCAATAGTAAGTTGATGATTGCATTTGGTTTGGGAAGGAGAGCTTGTCCAGGATCTGGAATGGCACATCGCGTGCTGGGATTGACTTTAGGACTGCTGATTCAATGTTTTGATTGGAAGAGCATTGATGGGAAGGAAGTCGATATGACGGAAGGAAAAGGTGTTAGCATGCCTAAAGCTGAACCACTTGAAGCTCTTTGTAAGCCACGACCAATCGCTAGCAAGCTGCTGCTTTGAATCTATTTTGGAAAACATTAAAAGGGTATGCAATAAATTTACAGTGTTAAGAAGAATGTTGGGCGTATGTATGCTCGATTGCTCCAAATCCGAGTGTTGACGTAATTAAATTTATCATAACCCAACAGCTTTCATGTCATCTAGAAACGTACCACGAAATGCATTCTATCTTATATTCTAACAAGTACCCTCTAATGAAACTGCAAACATTCATACTCTTTCAGCATTCCTCATTATCAGTAAACTAGCGGTACCTAGTTATATAGTTTCATCAGAGGCTACCTTGGCTCTGGCGGGGCTAACTCATGAGAGATTGGCGATGGCTCTGTTGGAGTGGGAGTGGGTGGTTGAACCAACTTCCTTTCCATGGCCATTGAGAAACGATTGGATCCTCCCAAACTGTCTATAGACCTCATGTATTCTGAGGCGTTGTTCTCTATGATTAAAGCGTCCTCTAGCTCACGCATGATGTCAGCCATGCACGGTCGATAGGCCGAGGATGGCTCAATACATGCCAATGCCACCTCCACAACTCTCCACATTGCCTCTGTATGGTACCCTCCTTTGATGGAAGGATCCACAATCTCGTCAACCTTCGACTCTCTCAGATTAGCTTTGGCCTGCATTTCCAAATCCATTTCTAACTTATTTATTTTTTACAAGAAATCGAGGTTTAAATTGAAGGCTACTGCCCACAAGGCCCATTAGATATTAAAATGAAGCTGAGATATGATGGAATTGGATCATACCCATTCAACCAAGCTCCATTCATTGCGTGGTTTATGAATGTTCAGTGGCTCCCGACCGCATATGATTTCAAGGAGAACCACACCAAAGCTGAACACATCGCTTTTAGCAGACAAATGATGGGTCGTATAGTACCTAAACAACAAATATGAATCACAAACTTTTATATGGGAAACTTTTATACGTAAATGCAAGCCAGAAACACAAACTAATGAACCATTTTTCAGGATCTAAATGCTTACTCAGGATCTAAATATCCAGCAGTTCCTCTGACCTCCAGAGAGGCACCACTGTCACCCTCTTGAGGTGCATATTTTGAGAACCCAAAATCTGCAACCTTGGCAGACATACTATGATCTAAAAGTATATTGCTTGATTTTACATCTCTATGTATAACACATCGCTCAGCAAACGTGTGAAGATACGTCAAACCTGAAAAAGACAAAATATAGGATCCCATGAAATCCCCTAAATGTCCATATCAAACTGCTAAACGAAAGGTCTCAACTCAAAAGCAAAAGCTCTCTCGTTTGGGGGAAGTGTTTCAACTACACCTAAATCCTCGATAAAGATGAAAATAATTTAGAATATATGAGAAGGCAACTATAACAGCCTAAGGCTACTGCTAGCAGATATTGTCCGCTTTAACCCATTACATATCGTTGTGATGACGGTTTTAAAACATGTCTGCTAGGGAGAAGTTTCCACACTCTTATAAGGAATGTTTTGTTTCCCTCTCCAACCAATGTGGGATCTCACAATCCACTCCCCCTGAGGACCTAGTGTCTTCGCTGGCATACCGCCCAGTGTCTAGCTCTGATATCATTTGTAATAGTCCAAGCTCACCGCTAACAGATATTGTCCACTTTGGCCTGATACATATCGCCATCAGCCTCACGGTTTTAAAACGTGTCTATTAGGGAGAGGTTTCCACACCCTTATATAGAATGTTTCGTTCTCATCTCCAACCGACGTGGGATATCACAATCCACCCCACTAGAGGTCAGCGTCCTCGCTGGCACACCACCCAGTGTCTAGCTTTGTTACCATTTGTAACGGCCCAAATCCACCGTTAGCAGATATTGTCTGCTTTAGCCCATTACGTATCGTCATCAACCTCATGGTTTTAAAATGCATCTACTAGGGAGAGGTTTTCACACCCTTATAAGGAATGTTTCGTTCTCCTCTCCAACTGAGATGGGATCTCACATAAACATAAGAAAGTACATTCTCTCTGCTCTACGCAACTTCAACTAACCCCATTTACCCATTTACCCTGTGTCATATAAGTTTGAACTATTGCAGGCCTGACACAAAATTAGAATGAATGTTCATATCAAAGTCCACTCCAAATTGCTTTCTCATTAAATAAAGGTAGTAGTTTAATGAATCAGAAACTAAATGAGTATGTTCTAATATAACTTGCCTCTGGCAGCACCAAGTGCAATTGAAAGTCTTGTGGACCAGTCCAGTGTCTTCCTCTTTGCTAGTTCGCCTGTTAGATCGAAACTTCCGGTTTTAAAATATCTTACAAGAATAAGGATAAGGTGGAAATGGTTTAACATGTCGGTTACCATAAAGACGATCTTGTAGTGATCCATTTGACATAAAAGGGTAAACAAGAATTTGTTGGTCGTTTTCACAACAATAGCCAAGAAGAGGTACCAGGTTTTCATGCCTAATAGTTGAAAGCAGGTTTAGCTGTAATTCAGAAATGACCAAATTCAGGTGGCGTAAGAAGAATACATCTAGAACATAAAGTAATACTTCTTTTATAGAAATAAACTGACTAAACTGTATCCAATAACTTGATGTTTTCTATGAGAAAAATACATAATATATATTAATACAAACCTCATTTTCAAATTCCCGCGTTCCCTGGGTCGATGTGGAAGAACGGACCTTGACAGCCACTTCCTCACCATCAGGCAAAGTGCCACGATAAACAGAACCAAACCCTCCTTCACCAATTAAAGTTTTGTATTGTTGGGTAGCAGCTTCAATGTACTCGAGAGTAAATGATTGAATGCATATTGATTTTATAGAGGTGTCGTCTATGCTGGGTAGAGAAATGATTATATCTGCATTTCAACCAACTATAACTTAGTATTTCACAAATCCAATACGCTTGTGAATAAAAACAATGGTAACCATGGTAGAAACTCCACTTAATCAGATCATAGTTAATTTTTCGCTACGGGAATCTTAACATACGGGAGTCATCAGCAAGTATCTCACCATTCAACATAAGTTCTCTTTTCATATCATATCTTCCCCTAAATACAGATTTCTGTCTGCAACAGCACACATAAATGACACCAATAATAATGGTAAATAGAACTGATCCACTCACAACCGTCCCTACGACAAGTCCTCGTCTCAGAAATGTTGGTGCTGTATTATCACACGTTCCGTAGCTGAAATGAAGTAGAATCTTTGGTGTCGGTTGATTTATCTCGCACATATTTCAATTCATAAATGGTTTTGAGCTATAAGATTGTGGATAAAAGGACTCTTACTCTGTAGTAAGTCTTGACATGTTGAAGTTGGGTGGAAGCTCCTTGCCAAAGGAAGGATTGCACCCAAAGTTTCTGCACATACAAACCAGAACACCGATAAAGGAAGCAGAACTATAACAACTATTCATGATTTAGTTCATAACAACTGAGTGTTCATGTCTTCAAATAACTTACAATGATTTTAATTGTGGCAAGAAAGCAAGAGATTCAGGGAGCCCTCCACTAAAATCATTGTGCCTCAGATCCCTGGATATAATAATTGACAGATATCGAAAATTAGAGTTTCTCCTAGCGACCGACGCATAATTTGATTTTTTAACTTGTAAATCGTCACTAGAATTTAAGGAGAAAATAATCGGAAAATCGTGTATTGTGTATAGATGGTGATACACAACTCTTTCAACAAAGTTATCTGCTAATTTATTTCTTCATGAATCTATATTGAGGGAGTAAAATGGCAGTTCAAAGAAACATCAGCTTATTACACTGATATCAGCACTGAAGAAGCGGGAAAAGATGGGATGCGTCCATTGAAGCCATTGTTGCTGAGGTTCCTACAAAAAGAATCACTGTTTAGTCACCCAAATATTAATGACGAAAAGGCAGCACATGGTGAGTGAACCTACAGAGTTTGTAAATGGACCAACTTGGGTAAACTGCCAGGAAACAATCCTTTGAATTTACGTGAAGAGAGGTCCCTGCAAAGTTGCACAAACCAACAGGATAAAGGCAAGGAGGAAGTATTAACAAGAAAATTATATGAGCTAAAACATTTGTAATTCTAATCATTCAACATGTATGGTAAGAGATTCTGAGTTCAAATCCTGTCACTATAAAAGAATTCTACATGTTTTATCCAATTCTAGGTGAATTAACAACATAATTGAAATGAGCACAAGACAACTACTAACAGTTTGGTGATAACAGAGGATCCATTGATGGTATCACAACCCAGACCGTCCCAGGGAATCGAAAGGCAAGGATCCCCTGACCAGCTGCCCAACATTTCATTTTCTTGGTTAGCAACTAACAGTTCATCCCTCACCTTCAAAATTACTTCCACTGGAAAGCAGGAAATGGATGAAGTGAGACAGATTGGCCAATTAGTAATGAAATTCTAGGCTGAATAAACCCTAATCTTACCATCCTTCTCGTCGGACTCCAGACTCCATGAACGCACTTGCAAGATCTCATAAGCACTGCAAATGGGTCCTAACTCAGACCCGACGGAGGCCTTAACCAAGGTCAAATTAAGTGACCCATTACCCAAAACATCATAAACTTCCCACTCGTAGTTGAACCCATGAGCTAGAATGTCGTAATCGGTTGCTTTCTTTTCATTGTTTATGTAAATGTCGAACAATCTCTGCCCAGGTTTAACACTCTGGTTGAGCTCAACAAAGTGAAAGAAGATACGATACTGGTAAGTAGCTGAATCGAGGCCATCGTGGAGGAAAACCAGCTGGTCGGAATGTGTAAGACCAGTTCGGAGGACTTTCAAAGGAACACCATGCGTGGCATTGTGGTCGGACTTGGATGAAATATTGATACTGGGCTCTGTCAAGACCCGAGCTTCGTTCTGGAAATATGGCGATGCTTTCCAAATTCTATCGCTCGAGTCATCTCTGTACCTGTAATTTGCATCACTGCTTCAATAATATATTTTACTTCTTATAAATCCCTCAATTCAAGAAAAAAAGAAAAAAAACAATCATTTTTAAATATTTATTATACATAGAATTTAAAAATATGAAAGAACCTGATATCCAATGATGTGGATACCCCAACATTAACTCTGGCAATCAATTTGAGAAGGTGAGAAGGAAAGGGGGAGAGATATCTAAAATCATGAAGCCTTCGAAGCTCAAGAAAGGATATAAAAGGCTGTCCCTTATCCTTCTCCAAGCAAAACTCTTCATAGCTCCTTTTACCTCTGAAGCTTCCTTCAACCACCGAGTCCTGGAACGACCTCACCAAACCCAGAAGGGTACTCCCAAGATAAACACGAAAGGATGAGCCCCCGGCAGCCACAAGAAACGTGCCCCTTATCACATATTCTTGCCCTTCCACAGTGCTTAAATGGTAGCAAGCTCTCTTCCCCATGTCCATGCCAAAGATTCGAGCTTTCCCATTGCTGCTTATGTTTTTGCAGCTTGATGAACTTTCCAACCACTGGGAATCTTGTGCCCAATCAATGCTTGTGTTTGTGTCCTTGAAGTTTGAATCTGCACAGCATGCTAGGCTCACAAAACCTGCATCATCATTGCTTAGACTCAAAGACTAGAAAACAAACACAATTTTCAAAAATTACGGACATAAATCGTTAGCTATGAAATAATCGATCTTGGGTTCAAATAAGTATATATGGATCTGGATGTGCATCAAGTCAACAGCTAAACTCATTTTAATATCATCTCTTTATGGGTTTATGTATCCAACGAATCAAACTAAAACCCATGAATCTCCCAAAAATCAGCATCATGAATTGAAAAGGTAAGCTAATTGCAAGAAATTAGGCTAACTTATGTAATGTATAAGCTTAAAAAAGAATTCATAACATGACTAATTAAATTAGTTCCAATTAACCAAATACACTAACCCTCTTGTGCCGTAGTTGGGTGCACAAATATGAGGATAATCAGCCAATTATAAAGTCCTCCCTTCATCGTCTCTTCCTTAACCAACCTCTCTCCATTTGATGAACAAAATTTGTAACTGCCTTGAATACTTAACTACCGTGTTTGATCGACTCGAGTGACTCGAAAATCTCTGCGAACCAGCTGGGAGCCTGATCTTCAAGGGTCTTGAGACAGAATTACAGTGAAAAGAGGATCAGAAGTTGGAAAACATGTTGAGAGAGAATTGAAAATATGGGTTTGAGGTCAAATTGTATAAATACAAGGAGAATAAGGGAGCTGCATCGATCCTACAGCTTTGATTGGAATAAGAACAAAGACTATAATCAATTTTTTAGTGGTAATTATTTGTATGATTAGTATTATTAATTTGGGTTGGTGATAATGACATAAAATATCATTGTTTAAGGAAGTTATAGTTTAAAATATTGGCCCTTCTTCTGCTTCCTTCCTCTTGTCTATTCTCATGAAAAAAGAAGAGAACCCTAATGCCAAACAAATATTCATATTTATTGTAATAATAATATTAAGCGATAAGCAAATAGCAGAAGGTTACAATTTCATCCAGGGTTAGCTACATGCTTCCAACAGCCCGTAGTCCTCAGTAGAAGACCTGTAAAAATTTCCTAATTTTAGTGCCCATGAGGTTAAAATTTCAAAGCTTTTTTACAGCTAAATTATGGATGAGTGGACTTAACCATCGTCGATAAGCTGCTTCCCTGGAACACAAATAGTTAGTCAATCATTCGGCAAATTCCTGGAAGATTTGAATGATTTTACATGTTGATTTGGGTATAATTCATACGCAGCTGATAGGATACTCACAATCGTATTCTGAATATCAAACGGCAAAGTGAAGGGGCTTCATTTTCTCTTTACTTCTACTTCTCCCATTGTTATGGCTCCAAAAGGCTTTGTTTTAATGCAATGGCTTTCTGTGCGTTGAGCTCGCTTCATCATGCGGAACCCCTTTGAAATTTGAAAATTTTCAAACAAAAATCTACTCTTACAGAATTTTCTTTGATTTGAATGATGGTTCTTATAAAGATTTGGTGGGCATATTTTTATTAGTTAACCAAAACTGTGTGTCTAATTGAGTGATTCATAAGTTTTTTAGATCGTTGTCGAAGAGGAGATAAAGGTTCAAACTTAGCATCCCAGAGTACGGCGGACGTAGCTAAACCATCAACACACCCGTCGTCAATCGAGTCACCGACGGCCAGAGAAAGATCGGAGAGACACAAAGCAAGGCGGTCTTCGAAGGCGAAGGACTCCTCCGATGAAAAAGAAAGCAACGAGTCACCCACCTTAAGCCTACCCGAGATCCCAAGGACCGGGCGGCGGAAGAAAACAAGCAGAACCAAAATCCAGGTTGCAGGAACACACAAGTCCGCATTTTCCGATCCTGGGGCGGTGTCGGCAACGGGACCCATGTCAATATCGGAGGACACGGGTCTGTGTCAGACACCTTAAGATTGGAAGACCAATGTGTATGCGCATTTGATTATAGATGAACCTGTGGCTTGAGTAGGACGTAAAAAGATTCATAGAATTCATGGATGAAGAAGATCAGCCTCCAACAATCTCAGCAAGAAAGCTACTCATTATTAAAATATCGACATTCTTTTCCTCGAATGTTTGAAGAACATCAACTCCTTTTCATCAAATGTTATACGTGCACGCTTTCATTTTGCGGCAAACAATACTTCCTAGTATTTGCAGTAAAGAGACAATCAGAACCGCATAGATCTAATGAGAAAGAACAATCACCACGAAACAAGTGATCCATCATGAAAAAGGAAAAATTGAAAAGCAACTCAATATGCGGCTTTCACTGCTTTCTCTGCAGCATCATCCAGATCTTCTGCTGTTATCAATGTCAACCCACTTTCCTGAAGAGCCATAAGCAATCACAATAATTTAGTTACCCTCAGTTGATAAATAGAAGAGCCTTACGTATTGCCGTCAACCTCACGGTTTTAGAACGCGTTTGTTAGGGAGGTTTCCACACCCTTAATAGGAATGTTTTGTTCTCCTCTCCAACCAATGTGGGATCTCACCGAAATTATAAAAAACAACCCAGATTTACCTTCAGAATTCTTTTTCCTTGGTCAACGTTTGTACCTTCAAGCCGAACAACCACGGGCACTTTGAGGTCAACCTTCATTACAAGGTCATATCCAATCTTAGAATAACATGTTCATGAAGCATATATCTTGCTAACAGAAAAGACGAGAGTAGCCTATACATGCGGATTTTATCAAAAGCTCAATCTTCAAAATCTTCCAGCAATATTTTTTTATTTAAAACAAACAAAACTTTGCACTAATATAGCGAGAAGTTATAAGGTACGAGAATTAAAAAAAAAAAAACATTAAACCCAAAGGAATCCGGAAAACAGAGAACATATCCGTTTTCAGCTCATCCACCCATTCTAACTCAGACTTGCAAAAGGACTAAGCTGAAAGCTCTTCATTTGGCTAGGCTTCAATTTCGAAAATATGTTTGGCACTTGAGCATGGATGAAGGGTAATTGGGATATATTTCAAGCTTCTTGATTCAAAGGGATACATTATCCTCAATCCCCATCCCACTAGAAGCTTTTCTTTTCTTTTCTTTTTTTAAGCAAGAGACAACTTTTCATTGAAAAGATGAAAAGAGACTAGTACTCAAGAGATACAAAACTCAAATGGAGTGAAATAAAAGAAATAAAATTACAAAGGAAATACTAGAGCATTCAAATAAAAGCTTTTCTTGATGTGCAAGTGTGTATTTCAAAGCTGAAAGACCAAAAACAACAAGGAAAGCAATCTAAGACATACTGCTGAGAATGGAAACCAGAATATGCATGTTTTACCTGCTTGGCAGCGTTGACAATTCCACTAGCTATGACATCACATTTCATTATTCCACCAAAAATGTTCACCAAAATTGCTTTGACTTTCTCATCAGAAGTCAATATCTTAAATGCCTCAACTACCTGCTTGACAAATCTTAGCTATTAACCCAACATACGATTATGGCAATTGAGTAAAAATATAACTATGAATAAATAAATAGCAACAGTGTTTTGAAGACTTCCTCGCACATTCCACAGATACGCCCATGAGTACCAAGTAAAACATTCTCACCTGCAGGTGATAAGTGGCAGAGCCACGCGATGGGACTTTTTTATCTTTTCCAATTTTCTTAAGAAATTTAATGGTTTCATTTTTTATCTTCGTTTTTTTTTTTTTTTTTAGTAAATGTAAAAGTTTTGAAATGACAACAGATTAATAATATTTTATTATTAAATTTGTAGATAATATTTATTTTTTTCTTCAGTTTCATCCATAAATTCTGGGTTTTTTTTTCTTGATATAAATATGCAGATGGAAATATAAATAAATAAATCAATTGTGAAATAACAAATGAAGAATAAGAACTTTTCAAGAAACTACTTGAATCTTCTCTAATTGCTAGAAACTAAACCATGCTTCCTCTAATGAAGAAAAAAACTCCATAAATTTTAAGTTTCAACCCACAACTCTTGTTCATTTTTTTCATCAATCTATAATCATACTTTCTTTTAATAAAACTAACATAAAATTATGAAGTCATATTATAATTCACATGAATGCAACAAAAATTACATTTTATATTTTCTTTTCTTAGTTCAACTTCATGTGGGGTGAAAATTTGAGCATCTAATCTTTCAGTCTAGGACATAATTTCTTAACCAATTAAGATATGTTTAAGATAGCCTAAAACAATTTTTTTTCGTCGATACGTAATAATACTTTATTTTAAACAAATTAATATTAAATTATGAAGTCATATTTTTTACTCAACAAAGAAATATCAAGAAGTATAGGGCTTTGGAAGAGAAGATCAGTTTGCTTGAATTATTTACCTGCCCTTCAGAAGCATTTCCACCTACATCCAGGAAATTGGCAGGAGTTCCCCCATGCAGCTTAATTATATCCATTGTAGCCATTGCTAGTCCTGCACCATTGACCATGCAACCAATTTCTCCATCTAAGCCAATGTAATTTAGATCGGCTTTGGCAGCATCAACCTATTGGAAAAGATAAAGAAAATCAAAAGAGACTTATTTCAATGTTGTTTTGCTTCATAATACTCACACACAAAGGCACTCATGCACATACTCTTAGGAGAATGTTGAACCGACAGCAGAAGCTGAAAGTCATTTTAAACTGCCAAGTGTTTAGGTGACACCCAAAGTTTTACTTAAATTTTAAGGCTAAAAAAACAGTCTCCATGCAACCTTTTTTTCTTTTTTATATTTGTGTTGGGCTAAGATCGCGCACATCTTGACTAATCTCATGGGATAACTACCTGACCTTATAACATTTGGTTGTCAATTGTTAATAAAATTTATAGAATATAAGATCCTAAATAGGTGGTTACTATGGTTTGTACCCATTTCTTTTAAGTCCCGTACTTTTTTCGTTGGCCACAAAACTACTATGCTAACCCTTAGTGGTTGTCTCCATGCAACCATGTGCGGTGAGGGCTCCAAAAAAATGATATCTCTTGTCAAAATCCTGATGCAGTACAAGATTACTGCAGATCCCAGCTCAAACTCCATAAAGAATTTCAGGAATAATTTACGTTATTGAATACATGATAAATTACATAATAAATTAAAAAAATCAGGGACTGGAGAGTGGGTGAGGATTCCTTGAAAGTAATAAGGAAGTGTTTAAAAGAACCGGCAATGATCAAGGTTGGTTGGGTTCAAAAGGTTGGGGAATCAAATTAAAAATTTCCTGGTATAGTTACTGAACCACCTGTAAGTTAGGGCAATTTTCACAAAAAGAAAAACTGATTGATTTTATTTTCATATTGATATCTCCATAGAATCAAGAAAGTATTCTCCTCTACATAAAGAAGGAAAACCAGACCTCTCGAGGATCCTCCTGAGTTGGATCACGAAGAGCAAATATTGCTTTTTGACGGAATGCGGCATTATCATCAAAGTTTAGCTTAGCATCAGCAGCCACCAGCTGATTTTCAGAAGTCTCCGCCATGGGATTTACCTGCAACAAATCAGGTCGTTGGGATCATCAGATTAACGCTCTAGAGTGGAGCAAATCAAGCATTATGTAAATTGCAAAAATAAAGTTAATAAAGTTGCAACTTACTTCCAGTAGCGTACAGTCACATTCACAGAAGAGTTTATACAATTTCTTCACTTGTTCAATTGAATCCTTTCTATCAGCAGTCTTGGGAGCCAAACCATCCACGACCTTCGCAGCATCTTCATCCGTAATTCCTTGGAAAACATCAATAGGTACCTTCAAAAGTAGAAAGAAATGGTTGGGTAAGGAATCATTAAGTGGCACAAATGTCAGAGGAAGAAAAGGTTGCACTCTCTTGGCAACAATGCCAAACATGCAAAGACGAAATAACAACCTTTATAATCATATCTGGGAAGTTCTCAGCAAGATCTTCGATGCTAGTTCCACCCTTTCTACAGGCAATTATAAGCTGAAAATAAAGCAAGTTAAATTTTTTTTTATTTAACATGTACTTTGTAACCAAAGTCTTCCTTAGGATACACCTAAGTTAAGAAACAGAAATAACAAAACTGAAAATTCACTGCAAAAACAAAGTAGACATAACATTTTAGAAACAAATGAGCTATAGCCAAATGTGGTAATGGAACATACTGGGCCAGCAGTTATACGATCCAGAGTGATAGCAAAGTACATTTCGTTGATAAGTGACAACTTCTCACACAGATAAACCTGCATTGAAATATACAAAGAAAATAAAGAAATTTAAATTAAATTAGTCTTGTTAAAACATCTAGATCTTTACTGTATAAGCCCCATGAAAATCGTGTCAAATCTCACAAATAAAAATACAAGTCACTCATAAGTTATATAAGTTAACAAATACCAGGGCAGGAAAACAGAATACATCAGATCTGTTATAGCTAGACATTTACATTATTCAGGAAGATTAAGAATAAAAGAACTTGAGGGATTATAAAGAGTGAAAAGACCTATAATACCTTGCTCACAACTTTGCCCTGGGGACCAGTTTGTTTGGTGACAAGTATCTGGCCAAGCATCTTTCCTGCAGACAGATGATGAAAAAGAGGGGGCAATAATCTTATTGAAATACTCCATTCGCGTTGTCAATTCCACACTTAAGAAAACTTAACCGGATAAGTAATACTTAATTTGATAAGATACAATAGACGACTTGGCTTTCACAAATAACCCTGATACTAGTTCCAAGATGTCAGGAAATACGTATCTATATGTAACCATCCAATGATAGGAAAAACACTGATGGGTTATTTTGTAGAACTAGAAATCTTCAAATAATTTGAAAACTGAGAACCTTATAGAAGGATGAAAATATAAAAGGACATCCTACCAGCATAATCTTCAACCTGATCCACCTTCACAATGTGAACTCCACCCTTTAAGCCGCTTTTGAATGTTCCCAAACCTCTTCCACCAGCCAAAATTTGACTTTTAACGACCAACTGCACAATATCAAATTTTGTTTAATGCTTCACTTAACTGGCTAAGTTTTTGCTAATATATTAAGTGATGTTACCAATGTCTCCTAAGAACTTAAGGGCACACAGTTGTACAGCCTATAGAACAGATCCTAAACAAAAAAAAGGTCATACTCTAACTTCAATGGTTTCTATTTTTTGTGATTTCAAAATTTGCAGACGCCCAAAGAAAGAAACGTGCCATCGTGGGACAATAAAAAGAGACTGGAAGGCACATGCTTACCTCTTTCGCATCGGGAAAAGCAGTTTGCACTGCGTTTTTTGCTTCATCAACAGAAGAAACAGCAATACCCTTGGGTACATTGATCCCATATTTGTTCATCAGCTCAGCCCCCTATCTCCACAATAAAAATAAAAGGAGTTCGTGCAAAAATCAAATTTCTTTCACAGATTTCAAATCAACTGCAATAAGCAGCCAAAAAAAACAAAAGTCCCCAAAATTCTAGGAGGCGAAACATGCCCCGAAATCAGAATCCAGAACATGCTAATAGTAAAAGAAACTATCCGAAAATAATCACCTGATACTCATGGATGTTGAGACGGCGCAGCTGTTGTTGCTGCCATTTGCCTGCAACAGAAAGAGATCGAGAGACGAGCTTATTGAGCAACCCTCTCACCATGCTTTTCTGAGACGTGTACGAGAGAATTATCGATACGATCTGCAAAAGAACCTTCAGAACCAGGCACTGGAAGCAGCTCTACGATCCGCCGGAGACGTAGCAGAACGAAATGGGTGCGCTCTCTTTTAGCCGGAGGCAGAGAGATCGGTTCGGAGAGGGGGAAGTAGCGGACCCCTAGCTCCAGAATTTCTTTTTTATAATATACAATTATTTCCAAAATTAGTTTCCGTGTTTATTCAAACTTTACCGATCTTTTTTATTTTACCATAATTAACTCATTTTTCTCTATTAAATCAAAATTCGACCTAATAATATTTAGAATCATTCATTCAGAACCACCGCCAGATCCCACGTTGATTTAGAGAGAATAACAAAACATTTTTTTATAAAGATATGGGAAGTTCTCCTAAGTAGATCGTTTTAAAATCGTGAGGGAAAGCTTAGAAGAGAAAACTAAAATAAAACAATATCTGCTAGTGGTAAGGTTGAGCTGGAGCCACGAATGTGGCTCATACGTAATAGACAACCACACAACATAAAATCCTCCAAATCCAATAACGTAGAGACTTCGTAACCCTACACAAAATTTTATTGGAAGGAGTGATCCCACGGGAGCAACCACCTCAAAACTAGCTTGTTAAATTGATGGAAAAAGCATGCAATATGAGAGAGTGTTCCCACTCGTCTTCGACACCGAACAACAGTTTGTCAAGATTCCAACAATAAAGTCGATCTTACATAAAAAGCTTAACGGAATTTTTTCTTTCTATTAGATTTTGGTCCTTAAGTATAAAAAGATTTAGGTTCACCCGACTTTTGTTAGAACGTTAGAATACAACAAAAAAAAGATTCTTCATTTCCCCCATCTCCACGCCTTCATTTTCTCTTTATAAAACACTAACTTTAATTTTTCTTCATATGGGTATTTTATTTGTATTAAATATGGCTTCAAATAGACAAACTTTTTTTTTTTTTTAGCAAATTACCAAAATCATGTCATGTCCTTATTTAAATATCAACTTTAACATAAATAATAACTTTTTAAATAAAATAAAATAAAATAGTTTGGTGGATTAAATATACACAATTATTAAAACATCATGAATTAATTCACAACTTAATACCTTATTTAAATTTAATTTAACGATAATTTCCACATGCTTCTTCCTTTTTCTTTGAAGTTGAAAGTTATACATCTGACCTCAAATCATTTATGAAGAAAAATACTAATTGACATATATGTTAGTTAATTCTCTTTATTAAATTAATTATAATATTAAATTATCGTTTTTGGATGGATTTTTAACTGATTTGTATTATTATATTGGATTTTTAACTGATTTTAGCATGTAGGTCTCATAACTTTGAGTTATAAGTTCGAGCCTCTATCATTCCAGTTTTTATTTATTTATTTTTAAAAAAATATTCAATTAATTTTTAACCGACAACGTAGTTAGAGGAAACTAAATAATGTTGATGAACTATTATTACATTTTTCTTAAAGCTAAATTATTATTATGTATTGAATTATGATGTATGAAAAAAAATAAGTTAATTAAAATTATATTAAATTGGAACTTACCCTCTTAACTTTGATAGGGTTGGATTTATTTAGTTCCAACTTTTGAAAATTTTGGATTCCTTCTCTAAATATTTTTATTTAAATTATAATATATTATTAAAGGCAGTTATTTAGGAAAATTTTCTATTCCTTCTCTAAATATTTTTATTTAAATTATAATATATTATTAACTCTTACGTTATTGAGGTAGTTAATACTCTTAATTGTTTCAAGTATGGTTTTGAATGTTGTGATGAATTAATTGTTTAATGACCATCTCTGAAATGGTATCATAATTTATTCATCAAGGTTGTGGTTATGGGGTTTGATGGGGAATTCATCATCAAGCTCATGGAGAAAATGGTAACATTGTATCCAACAAGAGCGGATGAAGAACAGCAAAAAACTTACTAAAAAAAACAGGAGTCCTTCGTATCTATAGAACTGGCAAAACGTTCAACAGCAATTCGAGTGATCCATTTAGATTAAGAAACCTCAAACCTAAGCTTGCATCTGTGTGTGTCTAACATAGCAGAGGCAAACCCAAGGAAACAAAATAGACCCTGGAAGGAAAATTGCAAAATTTCACTCCTAAAACATCGTACAACCTATAATGATTCTCACACAATAGCATTAGCAGCACTAGCAATTCTTGGCCACAGATCAGCGCATTCCTTCCCGATGGGGCCGGTAATAGCCGAACCTGCAATCAAAGGAAACAGCGTTGTAAATACTTCAATCTACCAGTGCCAGTATCGTACAGTAAGAGAGAAATAGGTACGGATTTCTATCAACTTAAGCACATACAGGTTCATCATGAAGAGTATCCAGGCTTCATGAAAGACCATCAGTTAATTTGCAATCAACTATATTGCCTAAAGATATAATACATTAAATATATTTCTTAGGCAGAGGCTGAAATTAAAACCAGTGAATTGTTCAACAATGAAGTTAAAACAATTAGCCCCCATTCCATCTATGAGGTTCCTTGTTATATCATCTACTTTTTAATTGCGCTCTAAAAAACAAAGTAATGAAAACTTAAAGGAAAACAAAAATAAATTCTTGTTTTGTTTTTGAAATTTGGCTAAGAAGTCGAATGTTTTCTTAAAAAGGATGAAACTTGTAAAAAAATGATAAGCAAATGATTATTCAACGTGGTTTATCCACCCCCCATCCTCCAAAAACAATTTGCAAACCTTCAAGATTACCATCTTCCGTGACCGTGACATATCACATATTTACAACATTCTATACTTCCAGACCAGAAAGAGATTACCTTTCAGACCGACCCAATGCCTTGATCGTATAAAAATACAACAATAAAAATTAATATTTCAAAAAAAAATAATCATTACCTTTCATTTCACCCTTAGGATTGACAATAACACCAGCGTTATCTGGAGGAAAGAAAAAAATACAATACATTCATGTCAGAAAACACAACAAATATTTTTGAAGAAGGTAGGATATTGCAATTGCAATATAAGTACGATAAATAGTATAAATAAACAGTGTATTCATTCTATGCACTATTTAGAGTGTAACCCATTTCAAGACTTCTACTTCTTGAAATTTTGAAGCAAAACAAGGTATGAAAAAAAAAAAAAACCAACTCATTTTAAAACAAACATCAGTAGCTATAATTACTTCGATTCAGATCATGCGGGAATTATTTACCATAGACAATGAACAATTTTAAACTCTAAATAATGTCAACAGCCAAAGAACTGAAGCGTTCCTGATTGCAACCACACCATATACCCAATCAATAAATCAATTTAAAGAATGAAAGTCAGCAGTTTTTATATGCTTGGACAAAAAAAATCAGTAAACTTATCTTTCTATACGCTTACAACTTAGATTAGCTAAAAAGAAGCAGCTTAGATCAATTTAAGAAGAACACAAGAACGATAATATAACAAAAGGCCTTCAGCCTCTTTATGACTTACAATTTAGCGCTGCCTAATGGAGGGAAAGAAAAAAGAAAAAAAAAAAACCCAAAAGAAATAAAATTGAAAAAATGATGGAAACATGCAAAACCTTCGAAATACATGAAGACACCGTCCTTTCGGCGCCATGGCTTGCGCTGCCTAACAATAACAGCAGGCAAGACCTTCTTCCTGAGATCAGGCTTGCCCTTCTTGACGGTGGCCATAACCATATCGCCGACACATGCGGATGGCAACCTATTGAGGCGACCTTTGATCCCCTTCACTGAAATGATGTATAGATTCTTAGCTCCTGTGTTGTCTGCACAGTTGACAGTAGCAGCCACTGGAAGACCCAGTGACATCCGGAATTTGTTCCCGGCGGATCCTCCCCTTCCTGTGGGAGCATTCAAGTTAGTTCGAGCATAGGAATCAAAATGGAACAAAAAATAACACAGATTTAATTTAGTTTAATCAATGAGACGCCTGTAAGAACAAAGAGTAATGAAGAAGAAGAGAACCTCGCTTCGACATTGCTGATGAACTTCGGCGTCTCTCCCGCGGCCTCTTGGATGGCCACTACATTTTATATGCATGACGCCACTTTCAGAGCTCTAGGGTTTCTGGGTGGCACGAAAGTTAGGGTTTTTACATAACTACCCCATCAACTATAGCTATTTTCACAAATGCCCCTGGCCTATTATTATTCACCGTAGTTATTTTATTTAACGCAAACATTTTTTTGGTATAAACTAATATTTTATTTAACGCAAATTTTTTTGGTATAAACAATATTGAAAAAACAATTTAAAATTTTGTCGAGCGACCAAAATTTGGTAGAAGCCCAATCTAACAGGTTCGGATTGAGGTGGGCCGATTTACAGTGGATAGGCCCAGTAAGGCATTATAATGGCGAAGGGGAAAACGGTAATCTCCATCGCCCTTCTGCCCTCGACTCCTCAAAAATCAAGCAGAGGGAGTCTAAGCTCCTTTTCTCTCGAATTCTCAATTAGCTTCGCATTTCAAGGGCACACCCATTTGGTTTTTTTCTTCCATCAATTTCCACTCCTCTCTCCACTCCACACCCTCGTCTTCTTCTTCCTTTCGGTAAGTTCTTCTGCTTCCTCTTGTACAACTGCTCCTCGATTGGATGTTCTGGAAGTTTCATCTTTTTCTATGGCTATTATGTTTGTTGGTCATGTTACTGCTCTGTCATGTTCGCAACTGATTGTATGTTCTGCTATGCTCTTCTGCGCCATTAATTTTTTTTGTTTTATCGTTAACTTTCCATGTCTTCTTTGTTTTTGGGTTTGATTCAAACTAATGTACATACCAGAGTTGATGCTTCTGAAGTAAAGGGGCTGCTGTTTAATTCAAGCACAATATCTTTTGTTTTTCTGGGTTTAGGATTCTAGCTTAATTTTTGAAGGCCACCTCCTTCTTCTTTGTCTTTCGTCCCTCTCTGCATAAATTTTATGCGATAGTTGTTTAAATGCATGCAGTTAGGCTAGCAAAGAATTATTTTAGTAGTTTAAGCATGGGGGACAGTGAAACTATAGTTGCCCAAACATCTGAATTCATTAGGTATACATCTGCTGGCTGTGTTTCGAGTGGCTATGCTGATAGCAGTACAAATCTAATTTCTTATCCCGGCGTTTTTCTATCTGTGATCACTGGAGACTTTAAAGTTACACCTATATATGCAGATATGAGTGATGGCAATGCGTATGTTACGGATCCCAATTCTATTCAGCAAGGAAATCATGTTGGTGAGGTAGATGAGGCGATGGTATCTGTAGGAGTGACTGACCATAGTCAGAATAATGCTGTATCAGAAAATTCAGCAATGGAAACTGCTGAAGTAGTCAGTCACGATTCTTCTTTAAATGGAAGCGTTGCAGCTGTATCGGACAATGCCTTTTCTGTTGAGAACGGGAATGCTGTTGAGAATACCAACGAGGCTTCTGAGGAACAATACTTTGTTGATGGTTCTGGTATGTGTCTCTCGTTTTTCGTTTCCTGCATTTCATGAGAATTTCATTTGGCAATAAGCATTTTAACAAATGGGGCAGGCAAAAAAAGAAAAAAGAAAAAAGAAAAAAGAAAAAAAAAAAAATCAATCTAAAAGGTTCTGCAATTTTGAGGGTACACGAAGCAAAAGTGTTATGTTTCTGAACTCTTAAGAGTAATGAAGCTTCTTGAGAAGCAATGAAGAGTTCTGCATTTTGTTTCTTAAAGATGTGTCCTCCTATCTTTTCAAAATCTTAAAAAGCTTTTCCTTCTAAGCTTCCTATTGTATTGAAGTCTTCAGGTTAGTTTTTCGTCCTATTGTTATAAAGACAAGTAGATAGTACCCAAACACCTTCGACTATGAGGCAAGATGAGATATCCAAAATATGCATATATTCGTAATTAAATATCAGAGGGACCTAAATACTTAAAATCAAGCATCTGATGGATAAAAAAAGCACATACATTGTGATCAATGATCCTAACAGTGCTTTAGAAGCGCATTCAGATAGTTCTGCTCTTTAATGGATCTTGTATCTGGATACAGTTTAGACTGTTGGTAGCTAAAAATGGATGTTTCCTTAGAATGGAAAAGAAAGTAACTAGAAATTGATGGTACTCTTTATCTGGATGATTAATCTCTCGATGGTAGCATTGTTTCTCTTAGTATTAGTTAGTCACTTGTGATGGTATATGCTTCATGCTTTTAAAGAGGTTCTGGAGTACTTATTGCTAGGATCCTGCTCATGTCTTGGTAGATACAGCCTCGTCATTTACTTCCGTACGCTTCAGCCAAATTATTTACTGTCTCATAAAAAAAATTATTTCTTGTGTGAAATAAAATAAGCTTGTAAGGTTCGCTGAAAAGGGGCTTGAAAGAACATCAAATTTACATTTTATGTTAAAAGTTAATGTTTTTCCGGTTTTCATTCATAGATGAATTTTCGATGAAACAGCCTTCAAAAGGAGAATTCAAAAACATAAAACTAGCAACCATAAATCCTAGAAATAACAACTACCTAGACCTCAAGCCCACTTGCAGCCGTCTTTTTATTTGATAGGAAGAAGAGTAACACCAACTTGATTAACGTAATCTAAAAAATCTTTTTCTTCGAGAACTAGAGGTTAAGGGCCTTGGCTTAGAACCACTCTCAGTGGGATTAGATGAACAAGAAGGATTGCTGAGAAATAGGGGTTAAATCCCTGTCTTCAACTTCGTTGGAAAGAGAAAATAAACCACCTTCAAAGTTGTCTTCCATAAAGCCAACATTATAATAAAGAGAAGACTGTAATTGCAAAATAATTCAGGGTGGTTTGAGACATTATATTTATTCTACTATCTTCTTAACAAGTTCTCGACTTTCTAGCATTAGTTTAGCTTTAGTTTAGGTTCTAGTCACATTATCATTTCCATGATTATGAAACATTTACACGTTTCTTCCTGGATCTGAGGAACCTTTAGTTTGGCTTACGTTGCTGCTCATCTTCTCTTTTGGTTTCCTTGTTATCATTATTATGACTCAATTACTGCCTCCAAGCGCATTTTGATCCATTATTGTCTTTGACTTTTTGTTTGATACCTTGGTTTATGGACGTGAGGCATTATTCACTCTCATGTTGCTGCTCAGGGTGAGAGCTTGTTCTCGACCTTTATAAATATATGAAGAAAATAATGTGCATATTTAGGTTACATTGTCGCTAAACTTCTTTCTATTTGATTACTGTTATCAGTAATTACTTCTTTTTGTTGCCTAATATTTCCTCACCTTTTTTTGGCAGTACCTCCATTATCTGCTGAAGAAGATAGACTGTGGAACATTGTGAGGGCCAATTCTCTAGATTTTAATGCTTGGACTTCTTTGATCGAAGAGACAGAGAAGGTGGCTGAGGTATGCAAGAACAAATATTAAAAAGTATTATGGTTTACCATTTTATGGAAAGACTTATTCCAGTTTTGGAATATTTTCAGGATAACATACTCAAAATCCGGCGAGTTTATGATGCCTTTTTAGCAGAATTTCCTTTATGCTATGGTTATTGGAAGAAGTATGCAGATCATGAGGCACGGTTTGGTTCAACTGACAAAGTTGTTGAGGTGTATGAACGAGCAGTGCATGGGGTCACCTACTCGGTTGATATTTGGCTGCATTACTGCATATTCACTCTTAGTACATATGGAGATCCAGAGACCATCAGAAGGTATAGCATTCTGTTTTCCTATTTGCATTTCCTGGTGTACCAATACTATGACTCTTAGTTACTTGGACCTGATAACAATCTTCTTCTCTTTGCTTGTAACCTCTGTTTAGATGGCTGTACCAGTGATTTCCTACATGTAAGGTGGAAAGATTTGATTGAAATATAGATTGGAATTGCATGTTCCAATGTGCATCCCATGATATGGGGTTACAACGTTATATGCCTTTTTTAAAGTTATTTTTAATAAAAGATATAGTGTCAATTTCCCATTGTCTATTGTGGATTATGCCTTAGTCTGTAGTTATGGTGAACTACAGCAGTTGTTTAACCTTGGTCCACTGAGATGCATCAATATACAAATTGCTGCTGGGAATATCACGTTCAGTTATGGGCTAAGATGGCCTCTATCATTGCTTCATTCACGGACATAATTTGATTTTTAGGAAGGTAATTGCAGCATGCTGAAGTGTCATATGCTGTTAGAGTAAATTGTTCCTTCACCTTCAACGTTAGTGCAGTTGTTTCTGTTTTGTGAATACTTTGCACCACTTGATGATCTTTAGTTACTTAATAACCTTTTCCTGGTTGATGATATTTCAGGCTTTTTGAGAGAGGATTAGCATATGTTGGGACAGATTACCTCTCCTTTCCCCTTTGGGATAAATATATTGAATACGAGTACACGCAGCAGGAGTGGGGTCGACTGGCTATGATATACACACGTATACTAGAAAATCCAAATCAACAGTTGGATCGGTATTTCAATAGGTGAGTCTTGCGAATCCGGACAATATTACTGTCTGTCATAATAATTTGGTATTGCCTTTTCCGGTGATCTTAATTCTTTTGCTTTTGAACTTGGTTGCTACTCTTAGATGAACTTGTCATACTTGCTAAGTCAACATTTTGTTGCAGGCTGGGGGTTATACACCCTTTTGTTGTCTGAATTACATTCTGTGTCAGGGAAAGCTATTCAGATAGATGGTTGTATGGGATTGATACTAATCCATATAGCTTTGTTAAACTTCTTTCCTTGATAAATAATCTAAAATGTCCTTTTCCCTTTGGATCACGATGCAAATGTGTTGCAGCTTCAAGGAGTTGGCTGCAAATCGGCCATTGTCAGAGTTGAAGAGTTCTGAGGAGGCTGTATTAGATGTGCAATCAGAGGCTGGTGATCAAGTAAATGGGGAGGAAGGTCATCCTGATGCCACGGAACCATCATCTAAAACTGTAAGTGCTGGCTTAACAGAAGCAGAGGAGTTGGAGAAGTATATCGCCATTAGAGAAGAAATCTATAAGAAAGCTAAAGAGTTCGATTCTAAGATCATTGGTTTTGAAACAGCTATCAGAAGGCCCTACTTTCATGTTAGACCACTAAATGTTGCAGAGCTTGATAATTGGCATAGTTACTTGGATTTTATAGAACAAGAAGGAGACTTAAACAAGGTACTTTAGTTTGTTTCTTGTTTTAAATATGTTTATTTTTTTTCGTTTTTAGTCGTCCTTGTTATATATTGACTTACAGTTAAAAAATATCTGCTGCATCATATGCTTTACTGGCTAAACCATTGGATGAAGCAACTATTTAATCGGGAATTTGAACTGAGACTAAAGCAGGGGCCTTCAATTTGGTTTCTTTAAGGCTAAGTACTTCGAACTCTCATTTATCAGTGGAGATTCTAGGTTCATGATGTGTTTGTACAGTAACTTTTTATTCTTTTTAAAATTCCAATGTTATGCATGCAGGTATCTTATCTTCCTAACCATCTGTCTGTCAGGCAAGGAGGGTCCCTCATTTCATATTTGAGGGGCCTCTCTATTCTACTGAGGAGTATTTCTGTTGCATATCTCTTTTCTGTTTCTTATCACATCTTTACATAAGGAATTTTAAATGTGAAGACCGTTTTATATGTTTTTCCTTTTTTCTTGTTTGAATTTTTTGTGGATAGGTGGTGAAGTTATATGAGAGATGCGTTATTGCTTGTGCCAACTATCCTGAATACTGGGTTCGGTATATTTTATACATGCAAGCAAGCGACAGTATGGATCTTTCCAATGATGCCCTTGCTCGAGCAAGCCAAGTTTTTGTCAAGGTAGGGAATACATGCATCTACCATTTACCTAATCTTATTATAATTGGTTGTAGTTATCATGATTAAGGATGACCTAATCATGTTCCTACATAGCTTCTAATGTATCAAGAGGCTTACTAGTCAAAAGGTTTTGGCTGGGCCACACAAGTTGTGGGCTTCCACTGGTGTACTTAGGGTTGTTTCCTCTTCCTGCATCCTCTTTAAGTGAGAAACTCAACTATCATTAACTAGTACAATTATCACCTAATGTATGCTTACAAATTATAATATTTGGTTGCAACAATGACTAGTACAGAAAAATGTGCATTGATCAGTTTATTTTCACAAAAGGTTTGGTTGAAGCATTTTGAGAAAGACAGAGCATAGTCAACCTAAGTCCACAAGTAAATCAATATGGCATGACACAGTCAATGTTAGTGCATTTTCCAAATAATCAAAAGACAGCACCAGTTTCCAAAAATTTATGACCTAGCTTGTATTGACCAAGATACTATGACATTGATGACAGAAATATTTGTTTGTACTTTTTTAAACGTTTCAATATTCTCATACAGTCTTACTTGATGAGTTATGAGAGACATTAAGATGTATGCTTTTATGTATATTCACTCCAATTTATATTATTTGGGAAATTGGAGATTCAAGGCATAAAAACATCCTTATTTTCATGGGCTGTATTGTATGTGAAAAAGGTACTTAAATATCTCTAGCCCTTGTGTCCTTCTCCTGTGTACATAACCCTATCTCATCTTGGCCACCAAATCCTTTCTCAGTCCAACCAAGTGGTTGACTAATACAAACATCTCGATTGTAAGCTCTGTTAATGTGGATTCATTTTTCCTCCCTATATGCAATTATTTTGCTTTATGAATTATTGCTATATCTTCTTTTTGAAGAAAAGTCCCAGTGTATTATTTTATACATTTTCTTAATTAAACAAGTTCGAATAATGTTTGACAGCTTGCTGGATTGTAATATGTATTCTCTATGACTATGTTAGTCAGCTGGTATCCCTAGATATTGATGTCTATGATGCATGGAATGGTAGACCTTTTTTAAAAAGTTATTTAGTTTGGATTTTAAGTTAATATGTACATGCATCCCAAACTTCAACAGAGACGACCGGAGATCCATTTATTTTCTGCTCGGTTCAAGGAGCAGAACGGGGATATTGCTGGTGCTCGAGCCTCTTATCAACTCGTTCATACTGAAATTTCACCTGGCCTTCTTGAAGCAATAATTAAGCATGCTAATATGGAACATCGTCTGGTAAGATGTCTTAAATAAGTTGTGATACATAGTAATGCATGGATTTTTAAATTTGGCCGTTTGAATTTTCAGGGAAACCTGGAAGAGGCATACTCTGTATATGAACAGGCCATCGCCATCGAAAGAGGAAAAGAACATTCTCGTGCATTACCGCTGTTATATGCTCAATACTCGAGATTTCTGAACTTGGTATGTTTGCTGAAATTATGGTCCCTCTGCTTGGAGATTGTTCACATAATTAAGCATTCTGCATTTGTCCTTTCATAGTTTTCATTATGCTTCTTTACACCTCTAACTTAAATGGGGAACACTAAACACATTTTGATTAATAATATAGGTTTCTAAGGATTTTGGATGTTACTGTTTATCTAGAGTTTACACCAAAAAAGTGCAACAAAAATAAAAGAGTCCAAACAGAAAATTGGGGTTTTTGTTCATTGTTTTTGCAAAAAAGAAAAAAAGAAAAATTGCCACCACAACGAAGGGTCTCAAGGAGCGGATGACTCGAAGTAGGTAGGACACGATGCAACCTAGCATCAAAGGAGAAAATCTTCTGAAACCCTTGAATGAGAATTTATTATGATTCAAAAAGTCTGCCAATGCAAAGAAGGAACCACATATTTATCGAGAATTTAAGCTAAGTAATTAAACTAACCTAACTATAAGCCTTACTTAAAAAGTGTCTTTTGGTGTATTTCTGTGTGTATTTTCTATCTTATTTAGAAAATTCGGCTATTTCATATTTTTGTTGTACCTAGTATTGCTGAGGTGGTTTGGAAATGTTTTTAAACTACTGGCCTTTTTTCTTTTTTTGTTGATACTGATGCACAGCTTTTGAAGGGAAGTATTCCCCAGTTGTGCAAGACATTTCGTTTATATTAAAATAAAGAAGCTTGCTATATTTTTCTTTGGTCTTCTCAATTTTTTGAGCAGTCTCTTCTGGGGGCATGCGATTAGTTGAATCAGCCTTTTTCTTGATTTCTGGAGCGTTGTTTTCTTAGAATCTTCTCTCTTCACTGTGTTGACAGGTATGTAAGAATGAAGGAAAAGCTAGAGAAATTCTTGATAAGGCAGTTGAGCATGGTGAATTATCCAAACCGCTCATTGAGGTACTCCCTCTCTTTCCATATTTGAAATATTTGAATTTAATCTCATAACTGTTGCTTTCCTGCGGTTAAATGAATACCTTTTTGCCTCCATGATTCATCCAGGCCTTGATTCATTTTGAGGCAATTCAGTCAGCAGCAAAGAGAATTGATTATTTAGATTCATTAGTTGAGAAGGTCATAGTGCCCAATACAGAGAATGCATCGGTCGTGAGTGCTTCAATGAGGGAGGAGTTATCAAGCATTTTCTTGGAGGTACGAATAAAGTTCATTATGTTTGCAGGGATAAGGCTTTTGAGGGTTGATAGACGTAATTGCAAGTTAAATATGAAGAATTAACTTCTTGGTCATGAGTATACTAGGAATTGTTCATTTGTTTTGGTTGACCTCACATTGATACAGATTGATAAGATTTTTTAGTACAAAGGTCTCTTGTTTTTCCACCTTAATTTGGATCTCACTCCTCTTTGGAGTTGTCAATATCTCCATTGCATGTATAATATTTTGGTACAGAGCAATACCAAGTTGAAGTATTTTAAAGGTAGAAAGTTCTTATTTGATGTTGCTGAATACGGGAAGTAGATGCTCACGACATGAAATCTTTCTGACATTTTCTTGATCAGAAAATCTTTCTTCCATTAAAATACGTTTGGTTTGTATTTTCCTGAATGCGCTCATGAATGATTTTGCAGTTTCTGAATCTCTTTGGAGATGTTCAGTCAATCAAGAAGGCGGAGGACAGACATGCAAAGCTATTCATTTCACATAAGAGTACATCAGAACTGAAAAAACGCCTTGCGGATGATTATTTAGCTTCTGAAAAAGCAAAAATGGCCAAATCCTATCCTAGTGTTGCTTCGCCAGCACAATCTGTGATGGGTGCTTATCCAACTGGTCAAAACCAGTGGGCAGCTAGCTATGGTTTACAACCGCAAGCCTGGCCACCTGTTGCTCAAGCACAGGGGCAACAATGGGCACCTGGTTATACCCAATCGGTAAATGCCTTTTTATCTTTCACCCTTTTTATTCTTCATATAACAAATAATGGAACATTTCACACAAAAGGTCTAATTGCCCTTGTTATGTTTAGTAAATCCCGTCACTACTTGTGGAAGGTAAAGGCGAATTCACTTGTTTCTCTTTCCATTCCATGTTTTCTGGTTTCTATATACTACATTTCTACCCTTCCAGTCACATAACAGTCATTTGGCTTGCGTTATTTCCCCAAAAAGTAAAGAGCAGAAAAGAAATAACCCTTCTATTGTTTCCTCCCGTCTACATGAATACAGGCCTCGTATAGTGGGTATGGAAGCACATACACGAATCCACCAGTGTCCACATCAGTGTCACAAGCCTCCACTTATGCGACCTATCCTCCTACATACCCTGTCCAGGTACTAAATCCTTCTCATCTCTTATTAATTCCACAATATTTTGTTTTGAGTTTGATGTGTTTGATGAGTACTTGAACTCAAAAATCGTATTTTTCATGAAATGTTGTGTTTATTTACAGCAGCAGGCATATTCTGCACAGAGTTACGCCCAACCGACTGCTCAAGCAACAATTACGCCATCACAGCAGCCAGCTTCAGTGGCTCAGCCGTATTACGGGAGTTACTATATGAATGGATGAGAATTCCCATTAGTTCATTCGTAACTGTAATCTAAAATTTTCCCCTCATGTGCGAGTACGATCTACTGACATCCTGTAGCTTTGTTTCTTAGGGACAAGTGGGTATGGTATAGCTAACTCAAACTAGGGGACAGTTCTAGAATTTTCTTCTGCCCAATTCTTCCTGTCTTTTTTTTTTTTTTTTTTTGTTTGTTCTTTTGATATGCCAATTAGATGTCATGGTTTGGATATCAGAATTTTCTATTGATTGAGAGTTACGAAAGATAGTGATTTCGAGCCAACTCTGTTTCTTGTGAATGTTTATTTGGCAGAACCGATTACGTGGTGTGCTGATGGTTGGCTTAAGCCCCTTGCCTCGCATTGTTTGAGTATTTTATTAATCAAATTACAAAACTCAATTCAAGAATATGTTAGATCCCTGGTAGGCCGAACATATAATTGAATGAATTGCTTATACCTTAGGAAATCAAAATACATTTATCTTTTGATGTATGCTTAGTTCAAGTTGCATAAATAAAAACGTGTATTATCACTGAGAGGTTAGAGTTTTGAATTTCTTACCATTATTTCACAAATGGTTAAACTGTTTTTCTTATATAACATAATAGATTCTCAATCCTAATGGATAAGATTTAAATTTGAATTTGTTTCTTTAAGAGGGAGAGGGGTGGGTCTCAATCACTTGGTTGACTATAAATGTACTAAGGAGAGCCTCTATCCAGTAAAAAATTGTAGATATCCAATAACGGTAATAATGGAGTTTTAACCTCGAAAAAAAATCCTAACAACTTACAATCACATGTAATAAAGGGTTTGAGCTAAAAAAGAAAAGAAGAAAAGAATACCTAATCAAATCAACACCAACATTTTCCAAGTAGTTTGACCGCAGTAAAAAAAAAAAAAAAAAAAAAACTGTCTTTTACCCACTCAAGAGCTAAACCTTATATCACTACATTTTCCCGGGTCAAGCCGGGTCATTTAGTGGGCTGACCCACCCACCCGACAAAACCCATCGCAGCAAGAGAGAAGCATGCGAGAGATCTGGGCCGTTGATATTGGCGACGGGGTTAACGTGGCAGTGTTGCTGGAGAGTGGGGCCCAGCTATCCAAGGGCCGTGCTTTGATATCGTCGTTTCCGATATAAATAAAAGCGAATTGTTGGAGTCTCTCGAGTGTCCGAAATCAAAATCCCTGCGCTTCCCCCTTGCGTAGATAGATCTGCTGCTGCCTTTGCCTTTGAGGTTTTTCCTTATCGCCGTCTCTCTGATCTCCGCCTTCCTTATCGGCAGCGCAGTCTCCGTTTCTTATTCTTTCGCGGTTCCCTTCGACCACTGCCTCCGTATACAATCCCTGATTCTCCATTTCTAACAACATTAACACATTTCTTAACTACTCTCCCTAGGGTTTTCTGCTTCCTTTTTGTTTTTTGCCCCCTTGGATCTACCCACCTTCGTACTTACGCTACTAAGTTTTAGGATTTGGGGGTTTGCATGCTGCCCTCCGTCAACTGAGCTTTACTTTTTTTTTTCTCCGCTTGTTTACAGTTGCGAAAATGGCAGCTTATTCTGGATCTGTCAGTGCTGTCCAGGTCTCCATCTTCTTCTTTTAACATTGCCTTTACATATTTTGATTGCATTTTTTTTTTTGTTTGTGTTTTTGGTTTATCTAATGGGTGGATATGGATTTTCGAGATCGTGCAGGTAGGGTCCTACTTTGTGGAGCAGTACTATCATGTTCTTCGGCAACAACCTGACCTTGTCCACCAGTTTTACAACGATGCTAGCTCCATGATTCGGGTTGATGGGGATTCCTCCGAGACTGCTTCCACAATGCTGGTATTTCTTGCTTTTTAATTCTTATGCACTCGTCTCAATTTTTGATACGAGTGAAGGATAGGATGGTTTGGCCATGTTCGAGTACTATTATTTTGTTATGTTTTGGTTGGAATTGGTGATTTCGTCATTTGTTGATTCTCAACGCTGGCAACTGTTTGGTTCTCATGTTTCTTATAGATTCTAACATTTTTTTATCAGTACGTAGTGTTAGGTATTACTCTTCATTAGGGTTTAAGCTATGAAATGTCATTACGGGATTACTGGTTTAATGGGTTTCTGAATCTTTCACTAATGCGTCGGTCAAGAAAAAATAAACACACACGCCTCTTCATTGCTTGCTTGTTTGTTGTGACAAGCTATATTTCTGCATGATATAACTTTTTGTTACTATTATTCACATGTTGTTATTTTTCTTCTGCAGCAAATACATACACTTATCATGTCACTAAATTTCACTGCATTTTCAATTAAGACGATCAATTCGATGGATTCTTGGAATGGGGGTATTCTGGTAGTGGTTTCAGGTTCTGCAAAGTCCAAAGAGTTCAATGGGATCAGGAAGTTTGTGCAGACCTTTTTTCTTGCTCCTCAAGAGAAGGGTTACTTTGTTCTTAATGATATCTTTCATTTCATCGAGGAGGAGATAGCTCAGCCCAATCCATTGCCTGTACTATCAGAAAATAAATTTGAATCTGAACTAAATGCTCTCAGCTCCATTCCAGAGCCACCAGGTACTTTATCAATATGATTGAAGAATTACGCAATAAATCACTAAGCTTTTTAATTTTTCCTATATATGGAGAAAACTACTTTTGTCATAGCCATGGATAGTGGATTCTTTCCCCTTCACATGGTGCACTTGATCTTTTGGAGCACTTGTATTTATTAACTTTAGAAGATTTCAAAGATTAGTGATAGTTGAAAGTGAACTAGTATGTTGCTAAAATAGTTTCTACATGGATCATTAGTAGCTAGATTAACCTGAGTAGTTCAGCCGGATATTAAGACTATATTTCTCTTGATTTCATTTTGGTAGTGTCCGACTATGTTTTGGAGGAGAATGCAATAGAGTATGTGGACCCAGTTCATGTAGAAGATGATCCAGTTGATAAATACAGCCTTCCTGAACAACACCAACAAGAAGAATTTGAAACTGAAGTTGTTGTGGAGGAGGCCACTGTGGAGGATTTAGTTGCTTCACATCCAATTGTAGTTAATAGTGTGCAGGAGCCTCTTTCTGCAGTGATTGATGAACCCGTTGGAGAGCCAGAAAAGAGAACTTATGCTTCCATAGTATGTGCACTCTACCATAGCTCCTAGTGTTGGTTCCTTTGTTTGCATGCTGTCTGTGTGTCTGTTGTGTGTGTGTGTGCAATGAAAATATTCCATCAAGCCATAATCATTTATTAGTTAGTTTTTGTGACTATAAAATAATCTACAGAGTTCAGGGTAATAAAATGGTCGTAACATGAACCTCACCAAAAAGAGGAATACAAAAGTTGGGAAGCTATATGATTATGATTTTGTTTCATCCAAGTCATAAATTGGAGATATCTTAGGGCTGTCATTTTTTCAGTTATTACAGCTTGAGCTGGATATTGATCGGTGGTACAAATGTGAGATTATTTTCTTATGTGTTGATAATATTGAAACTATGTAGTTAAGGGCTTCTAGAGCGGAATCTGCACAATCAGCTATTCCGCAATCATCATTTTACCCGAGTGCTCCAGCTACTTCTGAGTGGAACCATACTCCCGAACCTACCCCACAACAGATAAACCCTGCACCATCATATGCCCCTGAATCTGGAGCAGATGCAATTGAAGAAGGTTTTGGTATGGAAGATGGAGGTCAAATTCTTGATTCATTTTTAAATTATGGAGTTTACTATCTAAATTATTGCAATAGTCTGAAACATCATTATTTTTTTTTTCCTGTTTGTACTCCATTCTTTATATTGTTGTATGATGTTTTTGGTCTTTTAAGGTTTTACAGGTTGGATTTTAATAATTTTTTATTGGTTGCTTTCAGGACCCATACTTTTACATGAATTTTTGTATGACAGCTCTTTATTTTATCTTGTAGTACAGTTTTCTGCATGCTGCTTGAAATAACCATGAAAAGGACTCAGGGAAAAGTATTGTTATAATGGATGTTTGCGCGAGAAATGTTGTCTGTGTTTTTGAGACGTTGAAAAAATATTATTGTATTTTGTGTAATTTGCATTCCCAAAGCATCTGACTGGTTGTTTTATCGTTCTTTCTTCAGGTGAACCAAAATCTGTCTATGTTAGAAACTTGCCGCCTTCTGTTACTGAAGCTGAAATTGAGCAAGAATTTAAATCTTTTGGCAAAATTTTGCCTGATGGCGTATTCATTAGGTCCCGAAAGGTCAGTTCCTTACTTCTTGATGTTTGTTGGTTAATCTTTAATGGCTAAACACAGATATTTTTTTTGTTCAGGAAATTGGGGTTTGTTATGCATTCGTGGAGTTCGAAGATATTCTTGGCGTTCAAAATGCCCTAAAGGTTAGACATTTTATTTTGTTTTGGTTTCTGTGACAGAGACAAGCCAAGTTTGTTTTGGTTTTTACGTTTCTTTCCCTTGTAAAATATAAATCTGTCATATTCTGCTGCAGGCGTCTCCAATTCAAATAGGTGGAAGGCAAGTCTACATTGAGGAACGCAGGCCAAACAGCAGTGGTTCTCGAGGAGGAAGTAAGTGCAAATATACCTTGTTTCGTTTGTAACTTATTTTCTGGTTTTCTTATGCTATCTTTTTGCAAATTTGTGAAACCTTCAAGGTTTCTTCCTTTATGAGTTAGAATGTTTCTGAGCTCTATATTGGTATATTAGTCAGAATAATGCAGAATTAAACATAACCGATTTTGAAAAGATAAAACTTTAACCGGGATACAAGGGTCCTTGCTCATTGGTTCTTGTTGAAACAAAATTCTTCAAATAGCTTTTTTTGGGAAGGCATGTAAGCCAACCCTGTGTTGACACTAGTTATGCTGCCCAGTCCAGTTTATATATATGCCTTTTCTAATTCTTAATAGTAGCGATCAATGAGCACTTTGCTCCTAACTAAACCTTTGCAAATGACAATTTATTTACATTGGCTTCACATTGATGGTTTATGATGCATTTTATTGTTTCATGATCAGGAAGGGGAAGAGGAGGCAGAGGCAGTTACCAGTCAGATGCACCCAGAGGACGATTTGGTTCTCGTGGTTTGGGCCGAGGAAGCAGCCAGGATGGCAGTGACTATGGTAGGTTGAGAGGCAATGGATTCCCTCAGCGAGGGTATCACAAGGTTCAATAGCATCATCAATCATCTACTTTGTGCATATCATCCATTATGGAGATGAAAGCGTGGAAGAGTTTTTGGTTTGAAGGTGTGGGTTAAGAGAGAATGCAGTGTCTCGGGTGTGATGAGAGAGAGTGGTTTAGGAATTGGTTTGTAGTTTGTGTTTTGAGGTTGTGAGGTTGACGTTACGTTAGTAGAAATGTTAATTTGTGAGGAATTAATTGAAGAAGATAAGATGGCAGAGATTTTTCCCAGTTGGATAGTTTTTGAGATGCAATTCAAGTGGGGAATTTTGGGATTTGAAGTAGAAGCAGTTGTTAGGCTATGCGAGGGGGAAAGACTTGGAAGATGATCCTTTTCATCAATCGTATAATGAACTTGTTTCCTTTTGCTCTCTTATTCTTGTTTGTTTCTTCACTTTCACTCACCGTCCGTCTTCCAGACATGGAACAAACTTTGAAATTTATAATAAATTATACTAAGAAGTAATTTTTAAAATTTATAATAAATTTGACCAACCAATTTGTTTCAATCTGAAAATCCAATCCAACCTGAACTATAAGGGTTGGGTTGGGTTGAATTAGCATTTCGAGTAGGGTTTGGTTCATTTTTTTAAACTCGAATTGAATCAGTTTTGCGTTCGTGGGACAAACTCTCGAGTTAAAAATAAATACATAAATTATATTAAGAATCTTACAATTATGTTATTTTTATGTGAATAGTTATAGAATGATTTGTTTTTTTATGTGAATAATTATAGAATGATTTGTGTTTGTGTAAGATGGTGAAAAGTTTTAACCCATTAATTTGAACTATCCCATTGATTTTGATTTGGGTTAGAGTTGGGTTTTGGTTTGATCGTCAAACAAAAATTCCTTAATTCAACTCAACCCAACTGGACATGTACACCTCTACTGGACACCTCTCGTTTGATCCATTTATTCCAGCATTTTCCACGTTCCGTTTTCATTTATATTCATACATTTTTCTCACCAAAAACAGAAAAAAAGAAAGGATGATTGCATTTGGAATCTGCGACCCCCCGCGTCTGTGAAGATCATTGGTTGAAATTTGAAATGGGAATTGGTGGAGAAAAGGTGCTGATTTTTTCTATTTTTCTATTTTTCTTTTGATCATCGATTGATTGGAGAAGTCCAGACTAATCGGACAAACCTTTTTTCTTCGCTGCAGTTTCCCTCCATAGCAACATAAATACTTCTTCTTCTCCTTCATCACAGACATTTCCTGAATGAAATCAATCCTTCGCTTTTTGGTATCTCATTTTCCCGAATGCTCGATCGATGTCGCGGATGCCACCGACTTAGCTGATATAAAGGGCATTCGCCCCAAATTGGTTTCCATCTTCGAACGCTCTCTCCAATCCCACAATTTTCCAGGTGCGGCGTCCTATTGGTTGTGATGTCTTTTTTCTCTTATTATTTCTGGGTTTTATTTACGAACATGGAATTGATCGCCCGACAATTTTAGGAAGGGATGTTTCTGGGTTCTGTAGTTCTTCTTGAATATTGTGATTGTTTTAGAGGCTTAGTTGCCGCCTTTTACTTCGTCTGGTAGTGGGTCTTCCTTTTATTCGTTTCTCTTTTCTTTTTGTTAAAGATAGTGCCATGACAATCAAGTTACTTTCCTATGTTCTCTCATTACCAAAATTTTCCTTTTATAAGCCATTGTCATTGAAATCAAATATCGGTTTTCCAGAAGGAACCGGTGGAAGATGATAATCTCTGATCAAGGGTTGCTTGCACCAGTTCCATAAATCCATTGGAAGAAGGGGTGAATAAATCCTGGGGATGCCAAGCTGTGCCGTTTGGGCTTATTACTGCTTCTTGTGGTTTAGCTTTGAGTGCTTTAGATGACCTCGCCATTTATCATAGCTGTAGCAGGTATGTTTGACTTGTTAGAGCTTGCCAAATTCTCTATGAACTATAGTTCAATTAAATGAAGCCTGAAGTTTGCCTAATAAACTGATGCATCTTGGAATTGTTTGTTATGCATTGTTTTTTGTTTCCTTGTTTCACTTATTTGTGCTTCGAAGTTCAAGGGAACTCTCCCCATCACCATTTCTGTTGTATTCATAGTCATCTAAATAAAAAAGGCAAGATGGTAGTGAAGTTGTTCAGTCTTGCTTGTTCTCAATCTTGAAAATTGGCAATGTTCTTACGTTACCAAGGCTTGTCTTCTCTTCAGATGAGCTAATCAATTTTATCAGATCATGTCTCGTATTAGTATGCAGTGACATTTACATTATCGTTACAGCAAGAGTTCATTTGTCAATCTTTTTTTATGATGAGGGGACAAAAGAATGTAAGGTTTTTTTAGGAAGGGAGAATGGGGGGTTGTTTTCCCTGTTTAACTTTTCCTTGTACATCAATGGTTTAACCCAGATGACGTACAGATGCAACTTGTTCCTCTGGAGCAATACCCACGACCTTTTGCCTTCGGATGAGCCCTACCATTTCTCGTTGCCTTCCCCAGTTCCTGAATGGCCTCAAGGTATATGATATTATCAAATGAATTTGAGTTATAAGCTATTGCCTTTTGTCCATTTTTTGTTGTATTATTCCCCTTGATACTTTTCATCGAACTTGAGGCAATTCTTTGTTTGTTTCTGACTCAACTTGTGGCTTTAGTTGATAAGGAGTATTGGATAAGCTAGTCGATCTCTCCTTTTCCCCAATAAACTACTTGGGTTTGTTGTAGTGTAAGATTTTAACGTCGAAGCAATAGAGATATAAAGTTGAGTTCTTGTTGTTGATAACTATGAAGGGAAAAATAGAATCTTGTGGAACGAAGCTCTGTTCTAATTCAACCATCGCACAGAGAAGAGATATCTGCATTGAAAACTGGATTATTTTGATGTAACTAAAAGCGATGTGTTGACACAAAACAAAAGGATGCCCGTAGAGCAGAGCATCCATTAACGTTTGAGGTCGCAATAGCCTGCAAAGTTGTAGGATCAATTTTCATTAGGGGGAAATATTGAAGAAATTGAGAATCTGGGTGGTAATCTTTGACGTAATAAGATTCGTTAACAATTTCATGGAGAAAGATACAAGTTAATAGCTGTCTCTAGTTTGTTTAAAGATAGATGTCTAGTTGTGGTGAGTTTTCCAAGCGCTCTAACTTGTGAATAAGTAATTGTAGAGGTCAGAGCTTTCACGTGTGTAGTTGCAGTTATACATACAAATATTGATCTTCCTTCAATGGAACTTGATGCATGTCTTTTAGGTGGAGGTTTTGGTTCTGGAAAAGCAAGTCTTGGGGAAATTGAGGTTCTGAAAATCACCCAATTTGCTTCCATATGGGGCTTCAATCTAACGCACCGAGAAAACAATGGTGTTACATTTTACAGACCATTAAGGATATCTGAAGGATTCCACTGCCTTGGTCACTTTTGCCAACGTAATGACCAGCCCCTGCATGGTTATCTTCTTGTCGCGAGGGAAGTAGATGCTTATTTTCAGGATGGTGATCGTGTTAGCAACATTGTTAAATTACCAGCCCTTGTGAAACCCCTTGATTATACATTGATATGGAGTCCAGACGATGGGAGAGAGGAGCAGTACAGTGAATGTGCTTACATTTGGCTACCTCAACCGCCTGATGGTTATAAATCCATGGGTTATTTTGTTACTAACAAGCTAAAAAAGCCTGAATTAGGTGAAGTAAGGTGCGTTCGAGCTGATTTAACCGATAGATGTGAAACTTATCGCTTAATGCTTAATATCAGTTTCAAATGTACAAACTTTCCAGTACAGATTTGGAGTACAAGAGCATGTCACCGGGGGATGCTTGGAAGGGGTGTTCCCGTAGGAACATTTTATTCTGGTAGTCACAAAGTCACTGAAAAAGAGCTTCCTATTGCGTGCTTAAAAAACCTGGATTCTACACTGCATACAATGCCGAATCTCGATCAGATTCACGCTCTTATCAACCACTATGGACCCACTTTCTTCTTTCATCCCAAAGAAATCTACTTGCCATCTTCTGTTTCCTGGTTTTTCGAAAACGGGGTGCTGTTACACAGAGATGGTATGTCATCTGGGGAGGCCATTCATGTTTGTGGCACAAATTTGCCAGGTGGTGGGAGAAATGAGACAGTATGTTGGATGGATTTGCCCAGTGATGATTGTAGAGACAAGATCATATATGGAAATCTGGAAAGCGCCAAACTTTATGTTCATGTGAAGCCAGCTCTGGGAGGGACATTCACGGATATTGCCATGTGGGTTTTCTGTCCCTTCAATGGATCAGCCACTCTTAAGCTTGGAATCATGGATATCAGTCTTGGGAAGATTGGACAACATGTGGGAGATTGGGAGCATGTCACCCTCAGGATCTGCAACTTCACAGGAGAACTTGGTAGCATTTACTTTTCCCAGCACAGTGGTGGTGAATGGGTGGATGCTTACAATTTGGAGTTCATACAAGGGAACAAAGCCATAGTTTACTCCTCAAAGAGCGGACATGCTAGCTACCCTCATCCTGGGGTCTACATTCAAGGCTCTGCAATGCTCGGGATCGGAATTAGGAACGACTGTGCACGTAGTCATCTTTGTATCGATTCAAGCAGCCATTATGAAATAGTTGCAGCAGAGCACTTGAGAGACAATGGCGTTGTGGAGCCTTGTTGGTTGCAGTTCATGAGAGAATGGGGTCCGACTATCATCTACAGCTCGAGAACGACGCTCGACAAAATGATTAATTTCCTTCCTTCGATGATTCGGTTTTCGGTTGCAAACATAATCGGAAAGTTACCAGGGGAATTGTTTGGAGAGGGTGGCCCAACAGGGCCGAAGGAGAAGAACAATTGGGAAGGAGATGAGAGAGGCTAAATTGTTCTTGGGCATTCTACATTTGTTGCTGTTATTGTGAGGTGAAAATGCTATGGATTTTGCTGAGGAAAATGCTAAATTTAAATTAAAAATATATTTTTTAAACAAGACCGATAATTCATGTGAGATCTCACGTTTATTCCTTAACCAGTATGTGGAAACTTTTCTTTATAAAAGTGTGAAAACTTCTCCTTTCCTTTGAAAACCTTTAAGTATGTAGAAACCTTGGGTGTGGAAATTTCTCCCTATCAAATTTTTCTTTAAAAACCTCTCTCTAGCAGATGTCTTTTAAAATCGTGAGGTTGATGGCGATACATAATAACGGGCCAAAACGAACACAATATTTGCTAATGTGAGCTTAGACTATTACAAATGGTATTAGGGTTAGTTACCGGGCGATGTGTCAGTAGAGAAGAGAGAAATAAAACATTCCTGGTAAGATATGAAAATTCGACGAACTTGAGCTGAGATGTCTTTTCTCTAATTTAATCTAATTTTTAAAAATTAATTATAAGGTTATGAACTGTATTAAAAAATAAATAATATTATGACCAAATATACATAATTTGACTCATAATGTATTTTCTGTAATTTAATGAAATGAAAAGATATTGATGATTGATGTGTAGTAATAGTGAATGGCTCTCCTCCTTACACAGCTTCCCCCATCTTCAAACCACACCATTCTGCCTTTTATCTCTCTCTCTCTCTCTCTCTCTCTGGTCTCTCCCTCTCTGCACTACCCTTGCGTTTCAATGGCGACTCTGCAATCTCTCGCCTCCACTCCCCATCTGCATCATCCTTCATCCACCAAAGGTAATTTCATCACTCTCTCCCTTCCCACTTTCCACCCTTAATTCTTATCAGCAAGTTAAACACTACCTCCCTGCTCTCTTTAGTTTTCGCTTCCGCCACACTCCACCGGAGCGCCTTCTCCGCATTCTACGGCCGCTCTCTTAGCGTCTCCGGCGGAAAATGCCAGACGCTCGGTCGGCGGAGATGTGAAGCGCACGGACGGCCTCGAAATCCGATCGTGATGATGATGGTTCAGCCGAAGATTCAGTTCATCCAGGGCACGGACGAGCAGACGGTGCCGGACGTGAGACTGACCAAATCGCGAGATGGCACCAACGGAATGGCCATTTTCAAGTTCGATGAGCCGTCGGTGTTCGACTCGTCGGCTGAGGTTGGAGACATTACAGGATTCTACATGATCGATGAGGAAGGCGTGATTCAGTCGGTGGATGTGAATGCCAAGTTCATCAACGGGAAGCCGGCAGGAATCGAGGCCAAGTACGTGATGCGGACCCCGAGGGAGTGGGACAGGTTCATGAGATTCATGGAGCGATACTCCAACGCCAATGGCTTGCAGTTCGTCAAGAAATGAAAATCGCTTAATCTGGTATCTGTTCCTCATTCTTAATTCTTTTTTCCTTCTGATTAGATTGATCTGTTTCAGCCAATTTTGTTTGGCTTTGAATCACGATCAATACTGTGATCATGCTGATGGGTAAAAGAGTTAATTGGAAATCTGTTGTATGTTTCTATCACCTCTTCTTTCTTCAACTAAATCAAATTCTTTCTTGTTCATGTTATCTTCCACACACAAGAAACAAAAATCAACTCAATTTTATTCCATTAAATTAGTATTTCAAATTCTCCTATGCTCGACACCCTCAAATGTACTAAAAATTACTATTACAATAGTCAAGGTGCTTACAAATTAGCCAGACAAAAAACCAAAGGTCCTACTTGGAACATTGCAATCCAATGGCTTTCCCATTAGTATCAAAGTACAATCTTAAGAACGAAACGTTCTCATCTCTAAAACCAACATAAAGAGGAGTACAAGAAGAACAAGCAGCATTACACTCCATTGGCATAGTTGATGAACTGATCTGTAATTTTGATGTGATTTTTTATCCGTATCTCCAATGAAGAACCGAACTCCTGGGCTTTCCATTCTGACCTCACTTTCATTCAATGTTGAATTGTTCACACCCTGAATGTTGCTGTTTACATAAATGTTTATGCAACAACAGTTGGGCAATTTACCTTCACTTCCATGGCTGACTGACATTGAAGCTCCAATGTTTCTACCTCCCAATCTCACTCGCTCGAATGCTCCGTCCCCATCCTCGTCTCCCACCTCCATCTTTCCTTGGATTCTATTACCTTCACCTATGAATCGTCCTCTTCGAAATCTGATGTTTGAGTTTATATATTTGATACTCCAATTCAAAAGTGCATCTCGGATTCCTTCCTTGTGTAATGGGTTTTCTCCCTCACTTTTCAGCTTCAGGAGCAGCTTATAACCTTCACACTCAATCCCTCTACTTAAAATGTCACCAAAAAGAGTCACAGATACCAAAATATATAATATATATATAAATGGGCAATTCAGTCTTCACCTAGCTTAAGCTTATCAGAAATCTTTAACCATAGACTTAGGATACCACTTCAAAAATACAATTTATGATCTTATGATCATAAAATAATGTGACCAAGCATCCAACCTTTATTAATTACAACACCAAATACATTGTGCATTCTAAACCATGAACGAAGAAGATAAAAGAAACACGAGGCTTGAACTCAAAACATTCTCCATTTTATTTAATCAAATCAAGACATAAACAGGCCATTCTCAAAGCTTTTCAACTAAGTTAATACAAAATATCCGAGGCTTCAACAAATATTCAAAAGAAGCCTAAGGAAAAGAATCAGGAGAAAATCTTTCACTGACTGTGGAACCGAATTGCGGGCCACCTTTACGGTATGATATAAGATACTCTACAGGATACCCCTTCAACTTATGTGGTGCAATCCCAAGATCATTGAAAGTCAATGCTGCAAATAGAATTGCAAGATCATAGAGTGTTAGAGAACATCTCAACTTCTCTGCAAGGGAAAAGAATGAAGGGCATGCTTACCATTTTCAGAAACAACTGTATCTTGTGTTAGAGCTAGGATCTGATCCAGATTGAAAATCTCTGGCGTTGGTAATGGAAATGGGACTTTGTTAAGTAATATTTCTCGGGGCGTAGCAATTGCCTGAAGCCAAACAGCAGCTTTTAGTTGAGAAAAATTCAACGAGGTTCAAAACGATATAATAACCAAGCCAGCTTTATCTGCAATTGTACCCAATAAGCACAGAAAGGAGGACAGGGGGAGTCATGTAACATCTATATGAGCAACTTACACTTCCTAGGCTTAATTGTTTTCACACAAGTATGCTAGCTAAATAAATAATGCTCTTCCAATTATCAATTAACAAGTTAAAAATGTATGCAGCAATGGGGCAGATGATGATTTCCAGAGAAACTTCATTCAACCAAGTAAAATCATCAAGCATATTCCAAATTTTATGCGATTAGCAGGGCAAACGCAAGAGTATCAAGTGAATAGTTTTTGCATAACAGCAACAAAAAAAAGAAGGAATATACTAGGCAACATATAGAGGAGTCGAGGGAAATCATAGATACAACGTTGCATATCATCAACTTCTACAGCTTTTACCTTTGCAATAGGGAAAGGGACTTTCAGGTAGCTAGGCCATTCACGGATCATGTCATACATAATCTCTGCCTGAATAGAACATGCAGCTTTATGAGGAAATTTCATTTCTTTTTTCATGTGGGGAGGGGGAAGGATATTAAGAAAAAACATACCAATTCATGCACTGTAAAGATCTCTGGACCACCTAGTTCATAAACTTTTCCAATGCTGGTACCATCATCTTTCAAGGCTGAAACAATTCCAGCAGCAACATCAACAACATACACAGGTTGGATTCTACAAAGAAAGCGCTGGTGGTTAGGATAACAATCAGAAAATAAGTAATAAACTCAACAAATTCTAACTATTCAATGCCTGCATGCTACAATAGCACAATATACGACTTTGATCCATAAAATAAGTGATATGAAATACCTACTTTGTAGATCCATCTCCAAAGAGGGGAATAAAGCCATATTTTTTAGCAAAATGTGCCCACGGATTCATAATCCGGTCCTCGGTACCAATCATAGCTGCAGGTCTCAAAATCGTTGCCTGTAAAAGCACATTTCAGAAACGTCAACTCCCACAATGACCACAAAATAAAAGGAGAAAAGTTGCAATCAAAATAAATTTCTTGTGCTATTTGCTAGATTAACAAGCTCTGCACCTTTAGAATTATTTGTGTGAACGATCAAAAGAAAAACCAGAATTTTTATTACGTAAGAATAAAGAATTCAAACAAGGAAATGAAGAAAAGAAGCCATTCAAAGAAGACCATGGACAATTACAAAAACTCTTTGATCCCAAAAGCCTAAAGGCAAACATTCAAACATTGAACTTAGTCATAGCCCTCCTCCCTCCCCGCCGGAGCATTCAAATATAGACTCACAACTTCCCTATGTCCTCACTCCTACCTCCCTCTCTCCTTTTTTATTTTTTTTTTTATTATTATTTTTTTGCATAAATTTTTTAATTTACGTTATTCATTTTTTTATATAAAGCTTCTTATTATAATTACTAATTAATAATTAAAATATAAATAACTATTAATAAAAGTATTTTTATTTTTATCCTATAAACTAATAAAAAAAAATTAACTTATAAAGTCCTTAAAAATGCAGAAATAATCGAAGCCCACGTAATGGCTCCACTTACACATATACAGTCCTTTCCTCCCATGAAACCTATTGCCATGCTACCCTATTACAAATTTAGGGGGGTCAAATACACAAAGTACACCCCCACAACCACCAATCTATGTTGTTGCCCACTATCCTCCTCTCACATGTAAATCTAAATCGCATTGGCAGCTTCGAGCTCCCATCATCTACTTCTGAAGATTTATGTAATTATCATTTATCTATTATTCTCGAGTCAACAACTAAAGCCTTTTATGTAATCTCTAGTTTTTTTTTTTTTTTTTTTTCATTTGTATACGGTCCTTTAGTAGAGCATATACAAAACATGATGTTTCCTATGAAAAAAGAAAATCAATACAAGAAACAAGACCTAATTAATAATATCATAATGCCAAATATGAACAAGGAAGTGGATGAGGTTCACCCAAACGTTAAATAAATTAATTAACATATAAAAGCAAAAAATCAATAAAAAATAAATTTCAATTCTAGGATTGAAATTCCAAATTGTAGATCGCAAATTTGAACCAAGGATTTGAAATTAGCACTTTTCTATCCATACAATCAATAAAACTAATATGCAACGTTAGACATTCATCTCAACCCTAAACACGATTTCATCTCAATCTTGAACACAGTTTCACGTCAACCTTCATTCACCAAAGATTACTCCCACGATAACAAAAAATAAATACATGATAAATGATCAAGATTTGTATGATTCTCTAATAGTATGAAACTACAATCAGAAAAACTATATTCTCAGCTACGTGCCTTTACCTCAGGGAAAAAAAAAAAAAAAAATGATTAATATTTACCTCAGGGAACGCCTTTAAAACAGATTCTTCAGCAGCAGCTTTAGCTCTCAGAAATCTGGACGGAGCCGATGAAGATGCTCCCAGACAGGAAACTTGAATAAACCTCATAATGCCACCGTGTTCTTTGGCAATCTACAATATTGAAAAGGAAGGAACAAACTAATCTACATGACTCAAAAGAAGAAAAGAGGGCAGTGAACACAAAGACAGAAAAGAAAAGAAAGAACAAAGGAGGAATCATAACTTCTTTGTTTACTACTTCGTAGCTTAAAAAAGAAAAACACTGAAAGCACATTCGTGATTTAACCCTATATGATGATTACAAAAGTTGCCTTTGCCTACGTAAAGAAAAAACTTCATACTTAAATTAGAAACAAAGCAAAATATTAAGAAGTTGCATAGCTGAGTGATGGATTATACATGCAACCTACTTCAACCATTATACTTCATCTTAATATACGCACCTACTCTCCCTTTTTGTCTATCTTGTCTTTATTAATTAATATTCAGAATGGTAGAGGATCTAGGGAAGATGCTACTGGTTTGAATATGAAATGCCAATTGCAACAGTATCTTAATGGGGAAACAGATCATATAAACCAGTGTTTTAAAAAGTGCCTCAATGCAAGTGCATGGTGCCTCTGCACTTGAAGCCCTTTTTAAATAGCTTATTTTATTTTTTTATACAAACTATGAATTACTCAGAAAAAGTATTCATTTCTCTCCCCACTCTCCTAAAAAGCTCTAATTTCTTAAAATTGTATCGTTATCATATTATTACTAATAATATATTGTTTAAAATTGAACCATCATCCATCAAAATTTTGAAACTGTTTTCAATCAAGACAATTGTTACATATCATCAATGATTTTTTAATCAAATTTTGTTCGCTCATAGTTAAAGACTTTTCTAACTATCCTCCACACCTTAATCTTTCGAATTGGTGCCGTTTTCCTCGTTAGGTCTGTTGTTGGTTGGCTCCTTTTTTTTGAGCTGTTGTTCTTGTAAACCCTTTCATATTCTTCCATTTTTCTCACAGTTTATTGATTAATGATTTTTTTTTCCTAATTAAAAAATAATACAACTATATTTTTTTATATATAAAAAGTTAATTATATTTGTCGCTTCTGTAACTAAAACCTTAATTTCTCTTGCACTTTGTGCTCAAGTGAGCCAAGCACTTTTTAAATACTTCAATCAACACATAGAAGTATGTCACTAAATTATTAAGAATTTGTAGACAAAGTAAAACAAGGATTGAACAAAATTGTAATAGAAACAAATCCATCATTTGAAGAATACACTCACCAAATTTTTCCTCACTTCCAATATATTAGATCAGGTAAAATTCCCCCCGAAATGACCTGGTACGATGACAACTACCAAATATTAGCTTGGTGGATTTTCATCCAATAGGCTTCGCGAAGGCCAAGCCTATTCCCATTTCCTCCACTTCAAGCCCACATTGCTTGATGCTTATCCCAGCTTTCATCTACTTCCGTACTCACCCATCACTATATCCCATCCTCTCATTCATATACATCTTTGCTTTCCCTAATTACTTCAATTTTGTAATGATTATAGCCTTCCCATCAAATTTTAATCCTTTTTAAGAAGGCCATATGAAAACACAAGCCAAATAATGATGCAGGAGATGCGAATAAAACAGCCGAAAGAAGGTAACTTTCATAAGAAAAACTGAAAAAATAAAAAAGATCAGTTCTAAGAAGCATACCGTGGCAAGTTGTTCAGCCATGGAATTATTTACCTCCTCAAAACTGTAATTTCTTGTTTCATACTCTCTTCCTGTCAACAAATAGGGTAATGTCTAATACTAGAATTCTAAAAAAAAGAAAGAAAAAAAAAAGATTTAACCTTTCACAAGACGGGAAAAAATATGGGAATCCCGTACCAATAAGATTAAGGACGACATTAGACTTTGCCATTACAGCTTTTATTGAATTTTCATCTCTTGGGTTGTATTTCATTGGTACTATCTGGGGAATAAATAAATAAAGGAGAACAAAAAAAAAAAAAAAAAAAAAAAAAAAAAAAAAAAAAAAAAAAAAAAAAAAAAAAAAAAAAAAAAAGAGTTAGGATGATCAAACTAACAGTGAGGGGGAAAAGAGAGAGTTCAGAAGCACATGAAAAAGAGAATTTGTGCTCTCGTCCATAACATCACAACATCATATATTGCTCTACCTGTCCCAGATCTCCCATTAATTTAAGATGACGAGGTGAATCTTCAGAACCTCGAAAAGGGACTAACACTTGGGACCCCATTTTAGCTGAAACAAAATTGATTTCCAAAATCACACTTAGCATAAAATTGATAAAATGTCAATAATAGAGCCAATGCTGCCAAGCCCACTACCAGAACCATTTAAAAGTAGAAGATATACAGGGACATATAAATTGCATATATAGGCAAAAAAGAAACCGAGTGCTAGCATCATTTATGTTCACCTATTACCTAGTTGTTGTACAACATAACGGCCAAGGAATCCAGTAGCTCCAAAGACAGTAGCCACAATCCCACTGCAAAATATTTTTGTGATGAGAGAGTAAAATCAGCAAATTCAGATTCAGAATTTTGTTTTTAACTAGAAATAAACCCAAATCGAGTTAGATATCAATAATCTGGTCTGCTTGAAAATCTAATGTGTATGTTTAAAAGAGAACAGATAAGCTAATTCTAGGATTATCCAACAGGAGAAGATAAACTAACTCAGACTTAAGTCGCCTGCTTCATTATCCCATTAAAAAATTATTCAATACAATGAACTTTTAAATTATTCAACTCATTTTACCATGATATTTTAAATTATTCAATACAAAAAGATTATATCTAACAAATGCTTACCTTTATCATGATATGAATCAAGCAATGAACGGCAATAAAATTCCAAACTTGAACCACTACTACTAATTATTACATTAAATTTGTTAAATCCCCTCAGAAATCCGAAGTATATCCAGCATTACTTGCACGACATTGGCCCGACGATCAAATAGGAAAATGCAAACACGAAGAAAAATATAGGGTTAAATTACCTAACAGACGATCTCCCACCAGTGCCCTTGCGGACAAGGTGCCCCACTCCCCGCGTAGCCAAGGTGGATTCATACCGTGGACGATCATCTCCAGAATCTGGAAAAAGAAAAAAAAAATGAATTGAAGAGGCTAAAATGGAAGAAATCAAGGTGTACGTGGAATCACACAACAGAGAGAGAGAGAGAGAGAGAGAGAGAGAGAGAGAGAGAGAGAGAGAGAGAGCAATGAGGGATTACAGTGATGAGAAAGAGGGTATATCAACTTGAGGGAAGAAATTGATGAAGGAGAGTTGAGACTCTGCTGCTGCGTTAGACGCCTCGAAAGGGCCTGCATCCTTGCTCGGAATCTGGTCGGAGAGAGTGACGGAGGGGGAGAGAAGCGCTGCTGTTAACAGGGTGAGGAATATTGACGAAAGGGCCTGCACTATTGGACTTTGGGTTTTCTTTTTAAATGGGCCTCATTGTGGCCCATTATGTAGCCCATACTTTCATGAATTTAGCCCAAATACACGTCTCAACAATTTGAGATATTATTAAATGATTATTTACAATTTAACATTATTGAGCCTAGCAGAAAGGCTTCAACGCCATGTATAGCAGAAAGGCTGACCAAGCTTGCAAAAAAAAAAGAAGCTCACATTTGTGTAGAGAATCTGAAAACATGTGGATCTTTGGCTCACGATTTTAAAACGTGTGTAGGAGAGGTTTCCACACCTCTGTAAGGAATCTCAGAATCTCACAATCCACCCCTCCGAGGCCTAGCGTCCTCGTCTAACTATACCATTTGTAATAGCTCATGTCCATGCTAATAGACATTGTCCGCATCATTAGTTCTTAGCCAATCTATTATTATGATATTTTCATTAGATGGAGAGTTCATATTTCGACCCATTTCGAATGAAAATTTGAACCTCAAAGTTGAAAAGAATGAAGAGACAACTCTTATCTAAACCAAGTACTGGGAAAAAAAACCATGGCCGCTCTCATTTTCTTTGGTGTGAATTATTGTTGTGGCATACATGGGTTTGATTTATTCTTCATTCTAATTCCTCCTAACCATGAATGAATCATTCATTCCATAAAACATCAATAACCTCTCTTTCAATTTACACCTTCTTTGTCTAACCCTTGCTGCCCCCTTCCCCTCTCTTTTTTATTCTTTCCTTCCTTTTCCTGTTGCCGCCAGATGCAGATGCAGATGCAGATCCCGCTCAACCAGCAGTGGCCGCTATGGCCCTTCCGCCTCGTGCACCCGACTGAGATAGATGCCGTTACCACGCATCCCATCTCGACAAAACCTCTGCTTTGCTCCATTTTATCTTGTCGAATACTCCGTCACTAATTTAAGGAACATCGATGACTTATCCTCAAATAGTCGTGCCGGAGAATCGAACTCTGCAACTCTACCTGCAAACCACATCCAAATCTAGATCTCACTTACATGTGTATAAGGAGCTACATTCTCTAAATTAACTAACATGTGAAATGAAAGATTGTGCTATATATTCTGTTTGTACTAAACGTATCGCCTACAACTTTGGCTTTCGGTTACGGGCTGTACTCACCATCGCTTAGTACCAGCACCAGATCACTGTCAACGACGGTCGGAATTCTGTGTGCAATTGTACACACGGTGCAGTCTCTGAACTCTGTTCTAATAACCTTCTGGATGAGATTATCTGTGGCCATATCGACAGATGCCGTGGCTTCATCGAGAACAAGTATTCTGGCTTGTCTCAATAGTGCACGGCCCAACGCCACAAGTTGCCTCTGTCCTACACTCCAATTATCACCATTTTCAAGCACTGCAAGTTCATTGTAAAGAGGATCGTGAGGCATGAAATATATGTCGGGCGCAGCCAGACAAAAGAGAATAAACCAAAAATTAAGCTTCATATCTGTGCTTGTTACATACCTGGTGTATCAAGTTTTTGCTCCTTGTCGCGGATCATCTGTCCTAGTTGCGACTTATCCAGTGCCTAAGCGATGTGAAATATAAATCAGGAAAAACCCATTTCATTTTAAGGAACAAGATCATTGAAACATACAAGTACAGGCTGCTCACTAATGAATATTGGTGTCTTATACTTCACCAATTTTAGTAGAAAAAGCAGTGAAGTGATTTGAGAGAGAGATCAAACCTCCCAAATATCATGATCAGAATGCTCTTCAAGGGGATCGAGATTGCCTCTAATTGTGCCTTCAAATAAAGTGGGATCCTGAGGTATGATACTGAGACGGCTTCGAAGGTCATGAAGGCCAATTGTCGAAATATCGATATTGTCGATAACTATCTTTCCACTTGATGGTTCGACCAATCGGAACAGAGCCTGGATCAAAGTAGATTTACCGCTTCCAGTTCTACCAACAATCCCGATCTTCTTTCCACCGGGAAATCTGCAAGTTATACCACGGAGCACCAAAGGAAGATTCTCCTTGTACCGAACCTTGAAAAAGCAAATGAGTTCGGAATTTCTCAGTTCCATCAGACATTATATGAACATGAGAAGATTTTCGAGTCGGAACTGAAAATATTTTTATCTAAAACCCATGGCCTTGACAGAGGACACAAGGTTATAAAACTCCACCATGTACTTCAGGCCTTAACGCAAGAAATACTTAAAGAGTTCAGTAACACGAAAAAACGATAATATCGCAAGTCAATCATTACCTTCAGGTCAGTAAGCTCAATAGCTCCATTCTCAGGCCACGTGGAAAGAGGACGAGAGTCCTCGATAAGTACTGGTGCCTCACTTGGAATTTGGTTGTACTGATAAATCCTTTCAATAGATATAATCTTGTTCTCAAGCTTGCAAAAGCTGAGTATCCACCGTGACAGGCGAGCATTCAGATTTAGACCGTATGTTACCGCAAGGCCAGCCATGCCTGTACAAACAAAAACCAGTAATCTCGTGTCTTATGTTTTTACCATTTACATGCAAGATTCAAGGTCCATATGCTAACCTCGAAGTAGAGAACAGAATAATATAAACAGATAGAATTAAAATGGTAAATTCAAATTCCCAGTCGAGCTTTTACAAGCATATATATTAATAATAATGCCCAAACAAACTAGATTTCATACGCCATTTCAACCATAGTTTGCAGGACCAACAACTCAATAGCAATGAGAAAGGCCAAGCATACGAAAAGGCAATAATCTAGAAGAGAATGTTAACATACTTGGATCAATACTTCCATGAGGAAAGCTGACAAGTAAAACCATGCAGAAAGCAAAGACGAAAGTGGAGAGCAGTTCCATACGCAGACAGAGCCACTCAATAGCTGCAAGACTGCAGAAGAATGGGCGAGAATGACAATCAAGAAGATAAAGATTTCTCTTCATAAACCGTTTTTCCTGACCAAAACCTCGTATTGTCACTGCTCCAGCAATTGACTCGCCAAATAGATTTATAACTGGAGATTTCTGGATGCTGACAATACGAACAAGCTCCCTTGATGAAGCCATGTAGTATTTCTGCATCATAAAGTACACTTGGTAAGGTCAACACGCCCTCAATACCCTTAATCAAAAAATGTAGACAACAGAGCTTTCCACTAATCCTTGAAGGCCAAGTGAATCTGACGATGTTATTAGATAGCCCTTTTGCAATCTCAGACCTTCCTCACTTTTGCAGTAACTTTTTTTTGTAAATATCTCTTTACTCGAAGTCGAATATACATTCCATCAATATAACAAAGAAATGATTTATCAAGGCTGGAAATTTTACATGATGCACGAAGTTGTGGCCGAGACGGCCACGTGCTTTTGGAGTAAAAAGTATTGAATAAGTAGATCTGATTTCTTCTTTTGTTATAGTACTTGTGATTCTTTAAAACTCAAGAATTTTTCTCTTCATTACATTTAATATCTGATTTCCTTTTTACAATCATAGAACGAAGCATCATGAACAGACTGACAAAATATATGATAAATATAAATGGAAAAAGGTAATTACATGAGATGAAGTACTGTAGAACGTGATGGGAGAAATTATTTTCTTCTCATAATGCAAAATATAAAGAATGCACGAGTATCATAAGCGAAAAAATGAAAGGGGGAAGCTATAACCAGTACTCACCTGCATCCACAAACAAACAATAGCCATGGGAATGACTAAAAGCAAGACTTGCCAGGTAACTTCTGACATAACACCAACTATGCCAATAAGTTGTATTGTAGTCGAAGCAAACCCACCAAGTCGAAAAGGAATATCAAGATCCACAACACTTTGGTCAATGGACACCTATAAGGCCGAAAGTAATAAAGTAATTTAAAGTTCAAAGAAAACTTTAGTGTGTGTGAATAGCATGATTAAATTGATTGGACATCTGTCTCTTAGAACAAGAAACTTACACGATTCAAGATCCGTCCCGCTGGTGTTGAGTCAAAGAATGACATGGGTGCACGAAAAATAGAAGTAAGCATATTGATAAACAATTTTTGAGCAGCTGCAAGACCGAACATAGCAACCAGAATAGCCCTAACAAATACAAACCAAGAGCTCCCAAAAGCAAGGGCCATGTAGACCACAAGGAGGATCGTGGGAGTCACTTTAGGTTGGTCCCCTTCAGTTTGGGGATTTGCCCATGCCATCCACCAGTTGCTTGCAATCTGTAGGAACTGAAACAGCACTTGTGCAACAATTATGAGCGGAATTAAAAAGCCTTTATATGCTGCAGCCATGTACGAAAAGTAGACCTTCATGCTGACCCGGCCTCTTACCCTTTCCTCTTCCTGTACAAGCTGTCTTTTCCTAGAACGTTTTGCCTTTTTTTTCTCCTTGATTGCCTTTTGCTCCGCTGCCGATATACAGTCCTGCACTTCCTTATCCAAATCGCCAATGTTATTTCTAACAAGATCACACTTTTTACCAATATTAGGAGATTCATCGGTAGACATAGTTTCATCTGAATCTTCAGATGAATGGTTGGGAATATCCATAGCTTCAATAGCTTCATGATGAGCAGTTACCAAAGTGTTGAAGTCAGTCCCTGCTTGTAAAAGATCATCATATTTTCCTGCCTGTATAATGCGGCCTTCTTTGATAACCTGTACACATGGAAAATGAATGCCTAAGAGAAAGATATCATTGTAATATCATTTCACATCGACACAAAAGCTTCAACAAACTATTAATAATATAATACATGTTCTACACAGAAAATCCCTAAACAATATTTCTTTCCAAGTCGTCAAGAAATTACATTAATACAGAAATATTGTTGGATACTTCTTTTTTGTGTTAGGGAACAAAATGAAAAGGCATAGGAGACATCACAACGGCATGAACATAATATACGAACATTAAAACCGATAGTTTTGTCTGCTAGTGCCGTCAATATGTGCAAAAAAAGAACTTCAACAATATGTGCAAAAAATTCCAGAGTATGATTCTCCAAAAGCATCAATTACATAATATGCGAAGAATAATTCATACCAGTATCAAATCAACAGCCGGCAAAAATTCAACTTGATGTGTAACAAAAATGACAGTTTTGTCTGCTAGTGCCGTCATTATGTACTCCTGCATTCCATGTCACTGTTATAATAAACAAACGACCAAATACCCGAGAACAAGACAGAATGCCACAAAATATATATATATATATATATATAACCTTGAACAAGTCTAAGGCAGTGTGTATATCAACAGCACTGAAAGGGTCATCAAGTAAATAAATATCCGCATCTTGATAAAGTGCCCTGGCAAGCTGAACACGTTGTTTTTGACCTCCACTAAGATTTATTCCTCTATCACCAATTATTGTTTGATCTCCATGCGGAAGATTCTCCAAATCCTTCTTCAGTGAACAAGCATGAATAGCATTCTTGTACTTCGGTTTGTCAAGAGGACTTCCGAAAAGAATATTTTCTTCTATGTTACCAGATTGTATCCAAGGTGATTGAGGCACATATGCGGAAGTGCCACATAATTTTACCTGGGCATAGCAAAAAAATGAAGGACTCAAAGAAACTTGAAACATCTCCACTAACAAAAAGTGACACCGAAATATGACATCAAGAGCGGAATTCTAAAAGACTTACTTCCCCCATGATTTTTGGAATCTCCCCAAGGATGCAAGAGAGGAAGCTTGATTTCCCAGAACCAACAACACCACAAACGGCGACACGCATCCCTTTCTCCACTCGCACTTGTATTCCTGATAAAGTTGGCCTTGGAGAGGAAGTGTCCCAGGAGAAGAGGCCATCTTTGATTTCTACGGCTGCATTTGGCATGCCTCGAGGTAGAACAATAGTTGCATCTTCCTGCAACTCTTCCTCCAGCAGTAGTCCAGAAATTCGGTCTAGAGAAACTTTTGTCTGAGCCATCATCGACACCAGGTCAGGGAAATTCCTAAGTGGTTCTTGGAGAATTCTAAAAGTGGCTAGAGCAGAAAGAACACTCCCTGCAGTAAGCTGACCACCCAACAATATGCAGGTGGCAAATGTAACGACAGACACAAATATTGGGGAACTCCAGAAAATGAAAGTAATGAAGGCTTGCGAATAAAGAGCTTTTCGAAGCCACTTGAACTCCACACCCCGCATCTCTTCCAACTTCGCTTTATATCTGACTTCCCAAGCTTGAAGCTTCAGAATCTTCATGCTTCTTAGGCACTCAGAAGTTTTTCTCATCCTATCATCCTTGGCTGCCATCAATTTGTCTTGATAATCCTCTTGTATTCTAGCTATTGGAATGGTAACAAGAATGGAGACGATGGTGGCAATCAATGTTGCAATAGAAGCAATTCCAACATTCTTATACAAAATAGCTAGAGCAAGAATGATTTGCATAGGGAGCATCCAAGCATCATGAAGATACCATGAGTAATCTCCAACCCTTTGCACATCAACAGCCATGTAGTTCACAATCTCTCCACTGGTATGACTCTGTTTAGCAGTGCTGGAAAGCCGAAGGCCTTTTCTATATACTAATGCTGTGAGAGCCGATCTCACGTGCATCCCCAAAATGTCTACCCCAAGATACCACTGTCTCGCTGTCAGAGTTTCCACAAGCTTCGCTATGAAGAATGTTCCAGCCAAAATGTATCCTTCATGGGGGAAAGTTTCTTTCCCCCCCAAGTAATCGACAAAGTAGCTAATCATATAAGGACCAACATACGAAACCAGAGTATTCAGGCCAGCAAAGATGGCATTACAAGCTGCCTCCTTCCAGAAAGACTTCAGAATGGCCCAAGCAAGAGAAGGCTGTTTGGAAGGATTATCTTCTTTCAATTTCTCCCAGTTTGAGTTCAAAACCTTATAATTGTTTTTAGCTCGATCTTTTGGTGCAAGAAGGGGAATGTCCTTGAGCTCAAGTGGTCTTTTCGCGCCAATTGAGAGAAGAGGGTTCAGCCAAGAAAGTGTAGTTAAACTAAAGAGCCCGGCTTCACTGTAAGGGGTTACCTTGAGACATCCAGGTTCTTCTTCCTCAAGAAGCAATGGGTCTTGAAGATCAGGGTTCCTATAAACTTTTATACCAGTAACCCCCCTAACAGCCACAAAACAAAGGAAAGCCACTGCAGGAGTTGCAGCAAAATTTGCAACAACATGAGAACGCACGTGTTTCAGACCTTGTACAAACAATTCTCTTCCATCAACATACAGGGCAGACAGACAAAGAACAAATGACACAAACCACCAGACCCTCAACAACAATGAAAATTTCTCCGAAGCCTTGAATTTGCAACGCAGGGCCAAAAAGCTCAAAAGAAACCAAGACAAAACTTGAGCTACTGGCAGGCAAACCACAGACCAACCTTTATCCTCCTTCCCATTAACAGAATGTCCAATTGAACTAACGAGATCGAAAGCTAATACAAAAACTTGCACAAACAACACATAGAAACAACATGAAACGGACATTTTGAAACTGGTACCGATGTCAACATCATGAATTTCACCATCCGCCCTGCGCCGAATAGGACTTGCATTCGTGTCAGATTCATCATCCTTGTCGAAGCCAAGGCGACCAACAAAAACAGATATCCGCTTCGCTACGACAATGAAGAAGAACAAGATACAGAGTGCAAAGTTAATGCCGATTGATGCGAGCTCCAAAATTGGCAACGTTCCAAATGCTTCTGACAAGGCATTAGACGATCGTACATCAGATGACAAAGCTTGGATTCTATTCAATAAATGGGCAACACCCATCACTGATTGCGGGGCGTAGGTGAGGAAGGCGATTCAAAACAGTGAGTCGGGGACGAGTTAAGTTAGAGAAATAAAACCCAGTTATGAAGATGAGCATTTCACCATCTGGGTTCTCGTAGACACCTAATGAGTATATCAATAGACAGCCTGCAGACACATAGCACATGCCAACAAATGGATTTTTTGTTAACGCGAAAGTCGAAGAAACACAGAAAGAGAGAGACATAGAGAAATAGAGCGATGATTGTGCGTTCAAACACTGTCTTCCTGTCTGTATCAAAATGTGGAATGGACAAAAAAAAAAATACGACCCATCACTGAAAGTGCAAAAATAAAACTGACCGACCTGGCTTGGCGAGAGGTAAGTAGTACGTGATTACTGATGACAAACAAACCAAACCCAGTTGCTTCTCCAGTCTTCAACACCAATTAATCCGCCAATGAATAAATCCAGAGGAGAAACGAGGGAGAGCGCAGGGAAACAAGAGGAATCGTACAAAACCCAAATCTCAAAATCGATTTAAAACGATGATGAAAATGGGTATGATCCAAACAAATCAAGAAAATGAAAAGGGAGAGAGAGGGAGAGAGAGAGAGAGAGAGAGAGAGAGGGACAGCACTCTCTCCTTGTTCTCTCGTTTAGAAATAAAAGCTAGAAAGGCTCTCAAGGCGGCTTTTTAAGGATATGGGGTTGGGGTTTAATACAAAAACAAACCGCCGAGCGGAAGAGAGAGTTGAACGAAAAATAGAAAGAGAGACATTTGAGGAAACTCAAATCGGCCCGGATTTTGCTGTTGGGTTTATCAATGGCGTTACTTGCAGCCCGAAGGAGCTCCCCCGCTAACAAAATTTCACTCAAATTTCGTCTTTATCGAAGCACATTCTTTTGTTTTCTTCTGTAACTATGTCCCTCCCTCTCTTAAATGTGTTTGTGCGCTGAATGGAGAAGTCCCCTCCACATTTGGTAATTGAAAATTCAGAAATCAAAAGAGAAGACGCGGGTGCGTGCCTAGTAGGTCGCTTAACACCTCACTCCACCAACACACACTCTGGAATCTGAATCTGATGCCATTATCTATATATCTTTGTGTTACATATATTTATACGTGTCATTATGTGCAAACCTTTTTGCTTCCTTAACATTCATGGTGCATCCTTACTACACCCCTTTCAACTACGTCTTATCAAATTATTTGTTCTCCCCTCCACTAAAAAAGCTCCAACCAACATTCAACCAAACCCTATAATTCATTTTTTCCGATCAAACTTTCACATCAATATTTTAATTTCGATTAAAAATTTAAAACTAATAGAAATAATTTCTAAAAATTTATTATGGGAAGAATTTTGTAGTAACTAAAATCAAAATCAATAAAAAAAAAATAACAATAATAGTTTTTTTTCTTTTTATTTTATTTTATTAAGTATTGTGCTAAAAGAGAATGAAAAATTGTCATAAAGCTGCAATGATGCCTCTTTATGAACAAATAAGTTGGAGAAAACATTCCCTCAAAAAATAAGTCAGATATTTTAAAAGATATGAAAAGGCATATAAAAATAAAAATGGTGGATTGTTATTTGATGCCAAACCCATTGGTCCACTTAAATGGTCACATTCACGTGATTGTTCAACTCATCTCAAAACTAATTTTTAGGTTTTTTATTTTGTACCAATTCAGATACAATATTTAATATTTATTTAATGTTTTTCACTGTTTATTTGTACCAGCCATTTAAATCCTTACCCTCCTTCAATATTTTTTTTAATTTATTTCCATTTTTTAATATATCTTTATTTAATTAGAGAATGAATTAAGAATAATAAAAATATCTTTATTTAGTTATAATCAAATATCATATTGATTCCATTAAGACTATTATAGAGGTTAGGCTACTTTTAAGACGCAATTTAAATGAGATAAAGATGAAATTTAAATAGCATATATTTTTAGGTACATTTTTTCCGGATTTAAATTGTTTTTTGATTTTTACATAAGCTCAGTATTTACAATGAGTCCATAAAAATAATTATTTGTTTTTTTTTTATCCAACTCTAGAAATAAGGGAAGAAAATTAATGGGTAGATTTGAATCATTATTAAAATACATACATTATCATTATTGAAGCATATTATGGGTAATACGCATGCCTTTTATAGGATATCAATAATAATTATACATTATTACAAAAATAATAAATGTTAAGCAATTAGAATTAGTGGCGGAATTACTATCGCCACATATTAATTCTTAATTATTTTGTGGTCAACAATTAATTAATTTAATGCCTTTTGTTATCATTTTTTGAATGCCCCATTTTCCTTCTAATTTCTTAATATTTTTTATTTCATTTTGTTTAGGGAATCATAGTTTTATTTTTTCAAGTTATAACTTTCTTTTAAAAATATAAATATATTTGGATAAGAACTAAAAGGAATTTTGAAAAAAGTTTTAAAAAATTTAAAAGACTAAATTTAACTTTATTTAAAAAAAATAAAAATAAAAAAACTCAATGTCTATTTATTACAAAAACGTGTCTATGTCTACCAACATTATCATGAATGTATGAATATAATTATCATTTTCAACTTAAATAAACATATCTACTTTCAAATATAGGCTCCGAATGAATAGAGCCATAGGTATGTGCATCAACTTATTTATTAGTGTCGAATTGAAGTAACCAAGATTTACACGGGAATTATCACAAACTTACATATGTATTTCTCCTCACTAAAAAAAGAAAAGAATTGAGATATTTTCAGTATTGCTATTCATTAATGTTATGTTACGTTACAAAACTGATTTGGCTAAAAACAGTTGAGCTGCAAATTAATGGGTCCCAAGGAAAACCTCTAGTGATGCTTCATCTGCACCTTGTGTTGTACTTCTACTTCTGCCTTTGGAGTTGGGGAAGCATTCACTTCACCGAACCCATTTTCAAAGCTCGACAATCGAGAATCTGAAAGAACACTGAAAAGCTGCGTGTCTACTAATAGCTGCAAACAATTCATCAAATCATTTTCAACTATTTGGATGAACACATTTGTTTTGATTCCGAATTCTTTCATTGTTTTAGGCTATTATTGTTTAGGAAGCTGAAAGAACTCAGTGTTTTGACCCAACAGAAACACAGTTGTAAGATGATTAACATATGATGCACATGAGATTTCAGCTATAAAAGTATTGTTAATGAAATGGCTAAGAAATCAAGCTGAGAAGTGGAAATCACCTTAATAAATGGTCGGTCCTTACTAGCAAACGAGTCAATAAAGCTATCTTTAAGAAGTAAAGAAACCTGAAATCATAAAAACAAAGAGCTAAGAGCTATAGAGATTGGTTGGCTATGGGATACTTAACAGAATGTAGATTCTCTGACCCTGTCGTTATTTGATTGAACACTAGTTATGGTATGAGATCTAAGATTTGAACACAGCGAGTCCATGTATTGCCTCATGACATTCAAGAACTGGGTAGCGTATTGAGTCTGCAAATTCAAAGTTACATCTGAGAGTCGAGCACAAGCACAAGGCATGGGGGTAGAAGAAAAACAAATAGCTAAACCAACAATACTAACCTGATATTCGTTGTACCTATATACAGGATGCTTTTTGGCAATTGAACTCCTATTCGCCAATTTCGCATGGACCGGGCCAAGCTCAGAGGCTAGTTCTCTGTGTCGTGGAAGTGTCGGTAAGGAACATGTTTTCACCTGAATGAGCAGAAAGTTGAAAACCGACATCAGAAACCAATTGGTGCCTTTAAAAATCTGTTTATCATCTGATTGATACATAAACATGGTGAAGAAAAACAAAAGGCTAAGCAAAATTCCACCTAACCTGATCCTTAAGCACATCAACAACAACTAGATTAGACGTCTTCATCTTTACATCCGTTGGTCTATTTAGTGTACCAACCTGAGAAATTACCAAATGGGGAAGCCGATGTTATAAAATAATCTGGATTCATTAACAAACCTTAAACTATTTGCTCAAACATCCAGATCAATGAACTTTCTATTTCAGACTTAAATCTCAGATCTACAAAAAGAGCAACTGATAAAATGAAATGTACTAATAAGAGAATTGCCTATTGCTATTTCCATTAAAAGATTCCTAACCAGATCTAGCTTATGATATTGAGGTGATAGGTTTCTAATAAAATATCCCATTATTTCAAAATGAATTGCCTCTGATCAGCACACAAATAAAAAGTTTGCATTTAAACGAGGGAGAATTTAGATAAAAGAAATCAATGTTATACTCACAATGAAGGGAACAGGTGCATCAAGGAGATCAAACATTTTTCCTGGTAGAACCTGAAAATTATCGAGATGAGCATGACCTGGGAAGTAATAATTCAACCAAGTCCTACTTTTCCATTTACCTCATTTGGGAGGTAAAATTAAAACATAATAAAATATTAAACAAGTATTGTATTCCTCTAAGAAATTTGCAAGGACGGTGAAGCATCTTTAAAAATACGACCCATACCTCTGTTTTTGAGTTTTGAATTAGTACTGTGAATGTGAATTATTAAATGACGGGCATAAGAAAGAAGAGTACATCTTTCATTCAATCCAACCAACCATAATTACTTCAGAATGGGCTTTCCAGAAATATTGTGTCCTATGGAGAAGCAAACGTAACCGGTGATTTTCTACTCCAGAAAGTACTTCTTTTAAGGTCCGACACACAAAAGTGCAATAACTCTCCAAAGCTTACAGGCTTTTTTAGGCCATATTAGAAAAATAAAAATAATTTTTTTACAAGCTGAAGAAGATAGTATTGTGTATAATAAAATAATCAAAATATTGCGTGTAATAAAATAATGAAAATTCTAATAAATTGGAATTTTTAAAGAAATTTAGGAGAAATTGTACTTTTAGTTTATCAATTAAAATACACACATATATTTCAAGGCTTCAAGGCACAGAGGAGCATGCGTGCATGCACTTCATTGGACAAAGAGACTTACCATTCAAAAGACTTCCATCAAAGTTCAAATAGAGATTTTATTTCAAAAATTTTATATCCTCTACAACAAGGTGAAATGGTTAGGCCATTTCCAATACCATATAAACATCGCTGATTTGTGCAAAATGCACGTGGTTGTTATTATTGATGTCAATAGGTGGTTCAAGTGAACAAACAATTGAAAAATGGTTTAGTAGAGGAATTAATATCAATGAACGTACCGGAAGAAATAAACTTTGCCATTGGAAAGGGCAAATCATAGGAACAAAGGATGACACTGTAGCAGAAAGTAGACCCTGCACTAATTGATATAATGAATGAACATCTAATCAAGTAAATGATTCATTGTAGTCAGAATAATGAAGAGCTAGATATAAACAACCAAGCACAAGATTATAAGTGAACCAAAAAAGAAAAAGAAAATAGGACTAACATACCAAGTTCGGACACACTAGTATCACTTGTTTTTCTAATAAAATCCCTGCAACCAATTGCAAAACCTGAAAAAGACGACGTGATCAGACTTCTAAATTCACGAAAAAAGAATTTTCAAATGCTTAAAATCAACATACTTCGAAAATTTAAGAAGCACTCAAGTCAGAATATGGAAAAATGTACAAAGGCATTCAAAAACAAACCCACAAAAGAAGCACTCAAGTTATTGGACACAAAGCTATTGGTTGTCAAGAAGCTGTGATCTCAATATTGCGTCAAGTAGTCCCAAATAAAGAAACAGATCTTGAGGAATAAACATTGCAGTGAAAGCTCATGACATGACGTAAAAATGAAGGGACAACAAAGCATTTTAGGATCAGGGAAAAAGATAGGGGAAACAATATTAACTGACAAAACAACCGTATACTTGAGTAAGTTAATTGAATTAAGGAATCTGCAAGGGAGTTGCGAGAATTCATTCTAAAACTAATAGAAGTGCAAAATTTTTGGACCTGCAGAATTAACTGAAAAGCATTGTGCTTACAGTTTCAAGAGAGAGAGCTCGGCATAGAGTGGCTGTTGTCCACATTGACAAGGCATGAGTTTCTTCAGCTGTAGCCAACTTTGTTTTGACCTATCACAGATTTAATCACCCCTTAAAGTGATGCTAAACACACCCTACGAACAATGAGCAACAAGAGAAATACCTCAATGGGGTTCAACGAGTCTAGATATTTTTCACAAAATCCAAGGGATGCAATTGCAGGTCTTCTATATTGAATAGATTGCAAATGTTCTAGAGGTTGAAATAATAATTCACATCCCCATTCAGGAACAGGAAGAGAATGATATCCACAGACTATTTGTAGCACGTCATACTTATTCTCCTATCATAACAAAACCATGAAGCAAATGATTAGATCAAGAATAATCTAAAAAGAAACTAGTCATTCAAGGAAAATTAGCAATCAAAATCAACCAACCCTAGCCCATTCCATTATCAAGTCATCACCGTATTCCTGTTCGCAATTCGGAAAAAGATCATCATCCTCATCTTGTGAAGCCATACTTCTAACTGGACTGCCATATGATATGATATCACTGAAATTGGAACTGGGGAAAAGGTGTCTCATACTAACAATATATGAGCATATTAGATATCAGGGTAAATCTACCACCTGAACAGGTATTCGGAACTCCCTAGGCTCTCTAATGCACGATGTCTTGATGAGAAAGATCCCTCTGCGCATAGGTGACCACTGTCGCAACTTCCATTACTTCTTTCCAGCTTCCAAAAAGTTGAAAACAGCTATAAACTCAGCAATCACCAAAAGATAACCACAAAAGGAACTACACGTGCCATCTAATATTAATTGAGGTTTTTTAGAAGAGTCCTTATAACAATTCTACATTGGTACAATTGAGAATTTTCTTGCAGCCTCAAACTATCGTAAAGGAAATTTTAATCACTCATTTTTGTTTTTCCTTACTTGACTCAAATCCAAAATGTCGCTGGTTGTGCTACTTTCAGGAGATCGAGGTTCTGACATCTTCGTTGAAGAGGTTAAGATCTCATCATCAGATATAAGTCCTGCAGCAGCAGCAGTAAGTGCCACTGCACTGTCAATTGGTATTGCTGATGCCATCCATTCACTTGTGGACTCCCTTTCAGGAGAGTCGACATTCGCACCTTGATTTGAACTTGACACTGATGGCACATAATCAGTGAGAGAAATTTCACTAATAAACTGAGTTACACGATTCAAACGTTCCTGGGCTATTACACTGCAGACAATAACCAAACAAAGGTTGAGTTATTTAGATCCCAGATTATTCTATCTTGAATCTGTTTGTCATTTAGAGAAACAGAATTACAAAGGACCTGTTCAACATCTCAAAGTGTGACTCAAAGAAAGGTACTCTGGTTAACAGACAATAGCAGCGAGGTGCAGAAACCAAAAAACGGCTGCATAGTCCAGAAGAATTAGAAAGAGAATTTGAGATGCCTAGAATACAGGGTGGCCTCTGAACAATTTCTTGCACATGTAAGCACACACCATAAAGAGTTGAATTGTTGGCAACCTGAAGGAAAAGAAAGTAGCTTCAGCCACCATTTATTCCCATTTCTTCTATGAAATAAGCATATGGAAGTGAGTAAAAAGATCAAAGAAACTCCCACTTGAAAAGATAAAATGGCTTTAGATAAAGAGTGGATAAAAAATACGCACCAAAATCCCAAGAAAAGAAAAGAACTGGGATGGTTCAAGTTTCAGAAACTTAATTTCAGTCAATATTTTACACTTCCACAACACGACAATAGGTAAAAGAAAGCCATCTGAACAATACTTCAAGATTTGAAATCAATGCAAAGAAGAAAAGGAAGATGTTATTGTAAACTTGCAAACACAATTAAAATAATATACAACCAAGTAGTAACTCGACTAGAAATCAAAAGGCATGTGAATCTTGTATTTACTCATGAATCATAGTCTTGCATCAAAGATCAAGGACGTCAAAGAAAATTTGATAAGAAATACGTCCATCATTTAACTTAGACATATATCTAGTGACAAAAAGAACTTTAGATCCAAGATTAGCTGAAGAGGCAATCACAAAATTTACCTTAAGAGAAAAAATAAATGCCAAATCATCTCTTTTCAAATGTTCCTGTGACAAATAGAAGAGGCTAGCATCATTATGTTTTTGGAAACTAAAAAGTAAATTAACAGCTTATGAATAAATTAAAAATAATTTACTCGTCAAAAACATCCTCAACAAAAAAAAAAAAAAACAAAGCAAGGATAAACTTCAACAAACCATACTTTACTACTGCTTAGAACTACAAAAGAAGGAAACTAGGATCACCAAGAACAGTGGTTCCATTTGCATATGTGTTTAAGTGACGCTCCGAATGGATCAACAAGGCTAACTGTATGATCCACGGCAACAAGGAAGCTACACACATTTATTAAACAAATGAGTTGATTCACTTGGACAGATTACAAGCATTACCATTTCTTATGTCGTTACAAGCACTATGATCATCAAAGATAAATATACAACCAGATGCAAGAGATGATAGATTTTTATGACATCTTAAAAATAAAAATTGTCTACACCATAAAAGGAAGAAGAAAATATTGACATGCTCATAAAACTTTGTTCCAATGAAAAAGGTTTATTAAAAGAGTCAAAATACAGAACAATAACGGAGAGCCGAATGATTTGATGGAAGATATCAAGATGGGTACAGACGTGATCATGTTTAAGAAATACAATGAAGAAAAATGGATAATATAAAGAAATCCAAAGGGTTAAATATATATTAATATATACTGCCAAATGACAATACAGAAGATAACTTGTAAAATTTCATCCAACCCAACAGACCCAGTCTACTGTTCAAATGTAACCCACCTAAGTTTAGTTATGAAAGTTAACCTGGTTGCCAATTTCCTAGTGTCTATACTTGATCTTACTGATATAGTTCCATGTTTGGATGATTAAACTCGTCTAGGATCAGAGAGAAAAGTAGACAGAGGAAGGCATATATACGCTAAGTTGACATGACAAAATACATTAATATTGGCACTAGGTACCTGACCATAAACAATTTCATTCAGATCGCTGAGTGATGGAGTCCTCTCCATCAACTGTGCCTGCATTAGAGTCAATGTGTGAAATTTCATTCTACTAGTGAACAAACATTTCCAGAAAATAGAACAAACTACAGCGATCAAGTCAGTAATAAACATTAAGGCCATTATGATTCAAAGAGAACATTAATGAGAAGTTAAAAGCACGGTAAACGTAAACTACTACCTAATGCACAATAATCCACAAAATAAGTAGAGGGAAAGATGGTACCTTAATGATACCATTAATTTATTTTAGAAATTAATTGTCATCCATATACTATTTTTTTCATTCAAGATATTCATTAATGGTATAAATTCCCAAAGAAAAAAAATATCATAACTCACATCTGCTGAACACCACAACAATAGTTTATTCACATTTAACCATTGATTTGTAAACAAATAGCTTATTTTAAATTCAAACGCTGATCAACATATAAATTACATGGAATATGTTGGTGATAGAGAGTAAAATTTGACACTTGCAGATATACTTCACCTGGTTTCCTAGATTTTGATTTTCACATAAATGGATAAAAGCAATATAATGAATAATGGATAATATTTAACCAGCCTAACCTTCCTTAACACATCATGGCTGATGGATAATAGCTCACCTTAACACCTGCAGGAAAACAAAAGGCAGACAAATCCTTCATACGCATTGGCAGCCTCTTCCCCGGTGGATACTTAAAAAGAATCTGTAGATACAAGTACATGATTTCATCAACATGCAAATATACGAACGCAAGAATGAAATAGTTGACCATCTTGCCATGTTGTTCAACCTACTTCTCAACTGCATTGCTTCAGTGAGATGCCAAAAATAAACATGAACGAGGTGTCCTATAGAAATGGGGACCCAATTGTTCTTCAAAACCTTCATCCCAAATTTTATGCGAGTAGATTTCTTAAGCAAACTAAGTTTTCAGTAGGCATAACAAAAAAGAAGGATCTCAAATATCATTACAAAGAATTAACTCACTACACAACGGATCATTCTACAATGCAAAGAAAAGAGTTCTACCAAACTACTGATCCAGATAAAGAGTTAACCTGAGGTTCCAGCAGGGGAACTGGTGGCCCTCTATTCTCTAACCTTCTGATATCTGTCATCTCAGCATTTCTCTTTTGTGACTCCCATTTTTTTCTTCTAGCAAATGCATTTTCCACAGTCTCAAGGTTAGTATCCGGATGGAGCCCCGCAATAATGAAGTGATCAAAGAGAGAGGTGGGCTCCTGGTATACACCGTCCTATAAAATATGAACATATTAAAATTAATCCTATCATTTTTCTTTTCCTATTTATCCAACCATATTAGATACATTTAGCTTAATAAAAACCATGCAATCATCCGACATCTTTGTTTTACAGCACAAAATATGCCTGTTGGAGCACCAGTTCGCCTCATCCACATGCAACTGGATAGTTATACCCATCTTATCTTACGAGTTTCGTCTCAGACTGAACTACCAACTCATTTTTTTCTACTCAATCATAACAGTTCAGCCAATTTAACGCTAATCTGAACTAATCATATTTGTATACGTCATATGAGGAAATTCCATAAGAGCAGTGGATGATGATTATCATAAACATTGAAAAAGCAGAACAGCCAGTAATTCCAAGAACGTTTTTATACATGACTAATTTACAACCATGTGGAAGTAGAAAATATTTGAGAACATTGAAAAACTTCAGTCCAAGGGAGGCCTGGTTTTGGAAATAAAACAGGGTATTGCATCATTATAACATCACCCAAAACGTGCATTGAAAAACATAATTCGTTTTTTCTGTATCGAAAACAAACATGTCCTGCTTTAGTCTCGAAACCCGGAAAAACCAAGTTGTAGCAGAAAGAATAGAGAAACATGGAGTGAATTAGATACCAGAGTTTTGGAGTGAAACTGATACCACTGACGTTTTTGGTTCGCCATGATCTCAGGATCGAAACTATAGAAGGCGTAATCGTCATCGCGTGTGTCTCTCCCCCATCCCCAAGCCTTCTGCACATGGGATTTCAATCTCTGGATACTGTTGGATCGTCTGTGTTTTGCATTCGGAATTTCACTCCTAGCACGTCGATGTCCCATCCCCGCGTCCTGCAACCCGGTGCCCCCATGATAAACGCTATTGAGAGCTTCACCGGCCACCCGAAACGCCCCCTCCGAGAATTGTTGCAACGCCCAGACAGGCGACGGAGGCCGCTCGTCCGCCAATTCGCCATCTTCCTTAGTCTCCATTCTTAAACAATCAATTCATCATCAACGCTCATTGCACCAATTAATCAGCTCCGTCATTACATTCTCAATCCCCCAATGATTTTGAAGCTGAGCCAGATGGAAAACAAAACCAAATTCACAACGAGGTCCCTCTGAAAACACGATTATCATGGATTAAACCACCCCCCAAGTGAAAAAGAAGCTGAAACATTCCCGAAAATCCACGTCTAGTGCATCAGCACGTGAATGTTCAAGGCATGCAGGAAAAGAAGGAATCCCCTGAGGTAGCAAACGGAAGGGAAGGGAGACAGATACAGGAAGCAAGAGGCGAGTTATGAATGGGATTGGATTTGCAGAAGTGAAAATGATGATTGAAAACGGGAAATGGGAAAGAGTGCAGAGAAATAAAGAAAAGAGAAATGGGGGAAGATATGGTGGAAATGGCAGAAATCACCTGAATGAACGAATGAACGAACGAAGGAATGTGAGTTTGGAAGTTGGTGTTGGGAGGGAGCGGAAGCGGAGGAGAGACGGAGAAGAAATTCATCAAAAATAGGAAACAAATCAAACAAAGAAAGGAAGTTTTGTTGAAACCAAGAGAGAGAGAGAGAGAGAGAGAGAGAGAGAGGGAGAGAGAGAGAGAGAGAGAGAGAAATTTCTAGCATTTTATTTTAATAATAAATTGTATAAATTATATATTCAACTATATTTTCACATTTAAATCTTTATTTTAATACTTAGTTAAACGAAATTAAAAATGATAATTTTACATCTCGCCTCTAAATAATAATTTTTTATATAATAATGAAAAGTAAAGTAAAATAATTATTGCCAAATAAAACTAAGAAGATTTCATTGAATTTCTATGTTGTGAGAAAGCCGACGTGTCGTTTAGCAAAAAACTACAACTTTCACCGGTCGGAAAATCTGGGCCCACTTTCCGAAAATTTTCAAGTTTTCTGCCGTTGATTTTGGCGCGGCCGTTACGGTTTGATGTCCACCGTTGGATTTTGGCGCGGCCCTTTCTTATTTTACGCGCATCTACAAGCAATTAATGTTCATAATTGATTTACGTGAAATAAATTAGTTAAATTAAAAATTTAGGAAGAGGTTTATATTTATTTGTTTGCCAAAATTATAAATTTAATTCTTAAATTTTCTAATTTTTAAAAAATTATCATGATGGATAAATATCATGTATGAACATTTAAAATAATTGTTTACCTTTGATTTATTCACAAGTCAATCCCATCTTTTTATGTGTTTTATTTGATTAGCATATTAGAAGGGGGAAGTTAGAGGAGCCAAGTTGACTTTATTATTGTTCGCTTTGAATGGAATCTACTTTTCAATGATTTCTTTAGTTTAAAAACATGGAACCCTAATTCATTTAGACTTAGATTTTAATTCCATGCTAATTCCATTCTTATTTATGAAATGAAAATAATAATAATACGTCACCTAAATATTTAGCATTAATTAGGAAGCTTCGCGAAATGAAACTTTACATATATATATAATTTGTTAAGATGTGAAATGGAACAAGTTTAGGCTCTACTGTCATTGATGTTTAAATAATTAAATGTCATTGATGTTTAAATAATTAAATGTAAGCAGAGCACATGCTTTGTTCACTACATTTATGGGATGGATAAATGTCTACTGAAAATGTTTGAACAAATTTAGTTCAACTATAAATTTTTCCAAATACTAAAGAAGACTATGTTAGTTGTAAGAGATGTGAATCTGCCTGTCCGAATAACGACGAATGGAATGGTGATGCATACTCTCGTAATACTAGAATTTTTTTGGAAACAGAACTTGAAAAGGAAAAGTTTTAAAGCATGCAATATTGTCGTAGGTGGAAGTAGGGAGGCACATGCATGGTTTGTCTAGATAAACGTTCATTCAAACATTGCTATAAAAACTAAATTGTGAAACTTTTGGAAAGCTGTGAAAGGTTTTAGTTTCATAAGAAACTTGGGATGAGAGCAAAGAAGCAACACCTATCCCATTTCCACTATACCTTTTAGGTGTCTCATTTTCCCATGTGAACACAACTACTGGGAGAATCACAGAACGTCAAGGAATGACAGTACTTGGATTTTCAATGAAATGACCTAACACATTCATCATCATCATCAAAACCATCCTAACTTAAATGGAACACTGCTTAGAATCATAGAGGCATCAAATACTTGTACCAAATTTAAGAATAAAGCTAAAACATCATTCATGACACACATGAACCAATCAAACATCACATAAAATTTCAACAGCATTATTTCTGAAACTTGCATAATGAAGAAACAGAGATTCGAGTTCTAGTTTAGGGATGGGCGGAAAGAACGCACCGCAGGCAATCACCTCCGTGCATCAGATCAAAGGCTTTGTTGATCTCCTCCAGGGTCAACTCGTGGGTTATGTATTCGTCGACTTTGATTTCCTGCAGCATGGATGAGATAGTAATAAGCATCTTAAACCTTTCAAAAGTACAAGTGTTTGTTGCTAATGGTTTTCAAAATCTCGCAGACGTTTTCAGAAAGTGCAATTAATAAACAAGTACAATTGTCAACTTATTTTTCTAAAAGATGAACAAAAACAAAATAAAAGCTGAAGATACCTTCTTCAAGTACTTCTCAACAAGCCAAGGCACTTGAGAACGACTTTTGAAACCACCAAAAGCTGTTCCTTTCCAGACACGACCAGTCACTAACTGGAAAGGCCTCGTGGATATTTCCTGGCCAGATGCTGCGACCCCCACAATGACCGATTGCCCCCAGCCCTGGTAAGAAGATGCATGCCCGTTCACAATCTTACGTTAGCTACTTCAATTGATATATCAAGTCATTCAAATTTGTTATGCCACTCGCCTTGTGGCAGCACTCCAGAGCAGATCTCATCACATTGACATTCCCTATGCACTCAAAACTATAGTCAACACCGCCATCCGTGAGATCAACGATGACCTGCTGAATTGGTTTGTCATGTTCCTTTGGGTTCACAAATTCAGTCGCTCCAAATTTCTTAGCTGCAAGGTATCGGTAAATTGTGTCATAACAAACACCAGACATCTCATTGTCCCCTTAAGAATCATAGGACAAAGAGCAAATCTTCTCATACCCCGTCAGGTTCATGATATTCAAGCACCAAACAGCAGATTTGAGCGTTAAAAAGCTAGGAAAAGTTACCATTTAAATCAAACAAAATAAAGAAAAATGTGATTTTTCTTGTAGGAGAAACTGATTTCATTGATTGAATAAAATAGCAAAAGAGGAAAGGATGATAAACAAAAACCAAAACCAAAACCAAAAAAAAAAAAAAAAAACCAAATGAACGAAAAGACCATTAATCTCTATCCTTCTGATCATAAAATAGTAAAGAACAAGAAAACAAACATCCCAAAAATTGACATATATGTTAAAAAAATTAGTAATAATTTAGTCAAGGAGAATTCCAGTTATGCTCAAACAAAGACGTCTCCCCAAAAATCTTATAAAAAGAAGAAAAAAAAAACACATTTAGTCATGGTGAGTGGCTTATTATACCTTCGAGTCACACTCAACATTGTAGTTAACAGAAAGCAGACTAGATCTTTCTTTATCATTTTTTTAATTGATGTGACATTAATTTATTTATTTTCTATTTATTTAGTGGCTGACGTTGGAAATTATATATTTATTAAAAAAATTATTAAAAAAAAAAATCTCTCCCTTCTCTTCTTTCCTCTCCCACCCACACCACCCCCCAGTTATTTCCCTCCTACGCCCATCTCGGTGACTCAACCCGAGACCCCAACACCTCCTGTCTCTCTCTTCTCCACCTTCGCCAGCAGCCATTTCCCCTCTAAAGTTTCAGATCTCAAACCTCATCCAACCTCAAGTTTCAGATTTCGAAATTCAAATTTCTTCAATAATTGAAGTTTAAGTTTTCCCACAACCATTAGATGCCATCTAATGCTAGACCCATAAGGCAAAACTCCAGAGACCGTTTAGCCAATCGTTCCATTTCTTCAAAAAAATACAAATCCTTGTGGAAAATAAAATAACAAGAATCATGCTAAAAATAGGTAAAATCTTCCCAATCTGTTCACAATATACACATTTGTAACTTATTTCGTTTTGCTTAAAATTGGTAATCACAGATGACTCGAATAAAGGAGAGAGATCTGCCGAGACAAATCAGGGACCGGAATGAAACAGATCTTTCTTATTCGTTTTCTACGGCGGCAAGAATTTAGGTGGGGAGGGCGATTGTCAGTGTAGGGAAGAGGAACGGCAGTCGTGGGAGAGGTGGGTTGTGAGGGCGGAGAGAAGAGAGAAATAAGAGAGAAAAAATAGAACAAGATAAAATGGAAATATTGTTTTCTTTTTAAGAAAAAATGCATCCACCTCAACTAAATAAATATAAAATTAATATATATAATCCACAATGCCTCAAAATAAAAAAATTAAAAATTAAAAAAAAAAATTAAAAGTCTAGTCAACCTTATATATTTTAAAGTTAACATGCTTACTAAAAAAAAAGTCTCCCCAAATTTATAAATAAGTTCAACTTAGCATCATCATTTTATTTATAAAATTTAGAAGAAAAAGAAATGAGTATTAAAATTTGTTGTCCATGTAGTCATAGTCATACACTCTTCAAAAGTATCTTTCCTCCCTTCTTTATCTTTCTAAACTACAATAGCATATTCAAGAAAATATATTATCAACAGAAAAATTTGATAAAGCTAATTAAAAATGCATGGAAATGTTTATCTAATCAACACTTGCAGGAAAAATCTCAAGAACAAATTTTCATATTTATACTTACAAAGCACTTGAGCTAAAATTGTTTGAAAAAGAATAGTGATTTTAAAAGTTTAAAATCAATCCCTAATGGCCCTTTAGTCTCTTGCCCTCCCCTGCCCCTTGGGAAAAACCCGCCACACTTCTTACATGTTTGTGTTGTGCTTGTGTTTATGCAGAAAGTCGCAAACCAGTTGCAAAACATGACCATGATGAAATTAAAAAAATAAAATCACAACCTCAAAGATTATAATTTGCTTTATAATAACTCTTCTTTAGATTATAACTTCAATAGAGCATGAATGTGAAAAACAAGGTATACCAATTTCGAACTTTTTGCTGTCAATATCAATGCCGATTATACGTGTGGCACCAGCTGCTTTGGCACCTTCTGCCACCTGTCAAATTTATGGTAACAAGGAAATTGATGCTATTAGCCAAAGAAACAATTTAGCTGATAAGAATAAAAAAAGATAAATATGAAAGGGGTTGAGTTATATTTCTAGGTTCATGAAGAAATGGCGAGCAGCAATCGAGCCTTGGCAAACATCAATGTTTGAGAAGGCTAAGAGCAGACTAACTTGGCTTAGAGAGGCAAAGCATGAGCTTTGTGTAATACAGACAAGCTAATATATAGCATAAAAAAAAATGCAGGACCCCAATGTAACAGTATCAATAATATTTAAAGCTAATGGGTAGAAAACTCATTATCAATTGTCATTTTTAGTAAAGCTTCCATTTTTTGACAGCACAGTAATAATCACATAGGATGAGCATATTCTATAATACTAGTCCCTTGCATTTATTCTTAACCTGTGATAAAAGTAGTATTAAAATTATATATCTACATGCATTATTTAGCTTTCATATTTCAAAATATTAGTCCGTAATATTCTTATAGCTATCACGTGCGGCCCATCTGCCTTTAACGTATAAGGCTATAACCATAAACCTCTATGCCTTCCAATGGAGGTGTACATCTCTGGTGAGGTGCAAGCCTCCCAAAAACCAGACATGTAAGATCAAAGGGTGAAATTGAGTTTCATTTTGGAGCTCATTTACACCTCAAAATTCTTCTAAAACATTGACAAACATCAATTTTTGAAGAACTCCTTGCCAAATTAGAATCAAGATGAGGTTGATTTAGAGGAAAGAAGGGGCAGTCAAAGAACGGTAAGGTCTGATATGAAGCTTACAGCAAGGCCTACAGTCCCCAGGCCAAAAATAGCAACATTGGACCCTGACTCTACTTTTGCTGTGTTCCAAACAGCGCCAAGACCTGAAAATACCATAAGCAACAGCTTTTAATGAATTCTGAATAGAAATTATTTTACGTGAAGAGATTCATTCAAAAGAAACGAATGGATCAGAAAAACAAAAGGCAAATTGAACGTCAGCTGCATTGTCTCCCCTTGGATAGAAAACACACTTGACAGTTAAACTTCAACAAACAAATAGATCTCTTTATCTAAAATTTTCCTTTCTCTTCCCAAAATTTTCACAGATGAAACAGGATAATGATGCTAGTCAGTTCAAAGTCTGCAGTGATTACGGTGGGGGAGTTGGGACTGTAATTTGGTATGCCAGAATTTTTTTCCTTCTTTCCTATTGGTTGTGAGTTGTGACATGTTAGTTGAGAGCCTTCCGCATCCTGACCTCATGCTAATATAGTTTTGTTTGGCACCTACCGTAACCCATAGAAGGTCTTTTCTTCGTCTTTCAAGTTTATTGACTTGTTTGTACCCACTTTCATTGGTGGGATCATAGTTTTTCTTTTTCTTTCCTGGGCGTTTTGCTCTTGCATTTAAAGGTGTAGAAATTGTCCAACTACAAAAGTAATAGATATTGATGCAAGTTTAACATATCACTACCTGTGGGAACACCACATCCAAGAAGGCATACTTTATCCAAAGGAGCCGCGGGGTCAATCTTTGCAACACTAACATCATGAACAACAGTGTATTGACTAAATGTTGACGTGCCCATGAAGTGATATATAGGTTTTCCATTTATTAAGAAACGACTCTGACGATCTGACATCATTACTCCCACCCCCGTGGCAGCACGAACTTTGCCACAAAGGTTAGTTTTCCCCGATTTGCAAAATTTGCATTCTCGACATTCTGCTTGGTAGCAAGGAATGACATGATCTCCAGGCTGAACTTCAGTCACACCTTCACCAACACTCTCTACAATCCTGACCATGGGTTTTATATTGCCGTTTAAGCAATGAAATAAATATATAATAAAAACAAGAATATCTGGCATCCGACTTCAAAAAGAAAGTTATATACCCTGCAGCCTCATGACCAAGTATACAGGGGAAGAGACCTTCAGGGTCCTGAAAAGAGATGAAAATCAGACCTCAGAATTTGATATTGAGAGACTCGAGTTTTTACTTGTGCAGGAAATAAAATAATAATGATGATGATAATAACAATGCACAACGTTGAAAAGAGAGATATGCAAATAATTAATCACACAGAACATGTAGGTCCTCGATGCATTTTAGGGGCAAGCTCTTGGTTGTAACATTTATTCCATAGCCAAAAGCTCTTGTTTTATTTACAGGATTGAAGCTCGAATGTTCTTCACAACACTACTTTCAGTATGCAAAAAAACTTGCAAAATATTTCACATGTAAGGGAGGTGCCACGTGAACTGGAAAGATAATGAACTAATTACATTTTAGCTATCGAAGTGTTTGGGGCTTGGTTGTCCTCCCCTCTTTTGTATTTCATTCCATGCATGAAATTGTTACTTATCCAAAATAAAAGACATCTTGGTTATCAGAGTGATTGACTTTTAGTTATAAATTAATAGCACTAGTTTACCATATTTCCTTGATCCCTAATTCTAGACACTCCACCGTTTGGAATAGCACGCCCCAAAAGTAGCAAGGTTTGTGAAAGACAACGAACTGCCAATTAAACCATAAAATCAATTGGCAGTTATACATGACTAAAAATTGAGAAACAAGTTTTACACAACCTATTTGATCTCAATTTTTTAAAGAGAACCAGTTTTCAACCAAACGAAGGAAAATACAAAAACAGCCCATCACAAATAGTATCAATCCAGGAATAGGAAGAACAATTAGGCTACAAGTGAAGCAAAGAACCGGTTCTAGCCAACGCTATAAAGATTTTGAAGAATTTGCAACGGCCGTCATTAGACAATACGCCATAAAGAAGACATCTCAAGTGGAAACCTTAAATCTCGAAGGCCATCCAACCTTGGAGCTAGGATCTTGATATTTAGAATTTCAATAATCTAATTGTCTCAGACCGCAAGGCTGGCACACCCAAAGCCAACCTTGTCCAAATGGCCGAACTCTAACAGAACCAAACATAACACAGCATGCAGAAACCCGGAGTCCCTAATCTGAGCACATCATAACAATCACAAATGCATAAAGAACAACGAATACGTTCCCTTCCACCACCCAACAGAGCGGTACTAAAAAACACGAACTCGATTAATAAAAAAAAAAAAACGAAATCTAATAACCCGCATTGAATCACTCGAAAACAATACAGAATTAGGAAACAATACGCGCCAGAAAATGACCGACAATTGAACCGATTATGATTTGAGAAATTAAAGAAGAGAAAAACAACCTTGCCACTCCAAGTATAAGCATCGGTGTGACAAAGAGCAGTGTAGAGGATCTTGACTCGGACCTCGCCGGCTTGTGGCGGAGCCACCTGAACATCCTCGATCACCAATGGCTTATTGGGTTCCCAGGCCACCGCCGCTGGCAAGAATCAAAAGAGATCGAGCTGAATCAAAAGAATCGACGGCAGAAAAGAAGTGAAATGTGTGTAGGGAGTACCTTTGCATGTGATAACTTGACCTTGAGTGGCCATGGATAGAACTGAAAGTACAGTGAAAGAAATTGAGGAAGAAGATGAGGAGGAGGCAAACCAAAATGTCTCTATTTATGCTTCAAATAATAGCGCCTCTACAGTTTTTTTTTCTTTTATTTTTTCCTCTTTTTTCCCCTTTTATTTGCGGACTGAAAATCTCTTGCCTTCGTAAAGATATAATTGATGTCATGTCTCAACTTTACTTAAATTAATTGAGATTAAATATTCTTCACTTCTTCTATATACAATATATATATATCAAATTAATTGAGATTAAAAATACACACAAAGTCAAAAGTATTTATGCTTCAAATAAGAGGTCCAACCGGATAGCCCAATACTCAAAAGGCCAGCCCAGTGGCTTAAGGTGTTGATTAGGCCCAATCGTTTGGCCCTTTTTTATAAAAGGATTTCTACATTCTTCTAGAATTATACATTATACCAATTTTTTATAATCCATAATCATTCTTTCTAAATTTATTTTACTTAAATCACGTTTTGAATGTGAAACCAAATTTTATTTTATTAAGAAAATTCAAATTTAATCTATATTGTAACTACGGTCCGAATTTGATACCTGATGATATCGATATTGTCACTTATAAAGTTAAAGACTATCTCACATGTCTTTGTTCACATAATTCCTAAAAAGTATTAGGAGGCAAAAAAAAAAAAAAAAAAAAAAATTGTACACCGGATTGAAATAGATAATAATTTCATTTATTTTAAATTTTATATTATTTAAAACCTAACATAAATCCAACCAATTTTGTTTATATATTAAATAACAATGCATTATTGCCTTCGAGATGCAATGTATGTCCTTGAAACAAACAAGCAAAAAAAAAAAAAAACATCTATTATTTAGTTTATTCTGAAATTAAATGAATTTCAATCATATTTATAAAATTGAAGTGTGAACCCATTGAAATAGCTGTAGAAGTCAAAATTCACCCGAATTTTAAAATATAAATATATTTATTTTATTGGATTGCATTGGTTAACTACTACCACATTAAAGATAAGAAATTATTCAATAACAAAAAGGATAAAATGAAAATGAAGAGAGATCGCACGTGGGACGAAGATGGAGAATTGGGTCCTAATATGACATGGCATCAACTGATTGGTCTAGAGAAGCAGATGGAAAAGGGCCCGAGAAAAAGCTACGTCGGTGTGTTTGTAAATAGCTTCGGTCAAACTTCGATATTTCGGTCTTCCATTCTTAATCCGCCACGTGTCTAAAAGATTCTGGTCAACGATTTGACCAAGTAAACGGGATTTCACAAAATTACGTTCACTTCCGACAACGACAAACAAATGGATAATTATCAGATAAATAATCACTAAATATAAACAGCCACCATATATTTTTTTATTTTTTTAAAAATAAATTAAAACATAACAAAAAAATATATTTTCAAATATTATTTACTTTGGATGACGTGTATTTTGATTAATTAATTAATTTATTAATTTGATTAGACGTGTTGCTTTAAAAGTCTTACAATAAATTAGGATTTAAAAGAGAATCATAGTTTAAAAATGATAAATAGAATAAAATATATTCTTAAAAAGAGAATTTAAATATAATATAAATAGATAATTGTACTTTTCAAGTCGTTTTTTTTTAATGAATACATAAAGTAAATATTATATCTTGTTTATTTGACTTTTTTTTTTCTTTTTATAAAATAAACTTGTATAAGCATAATATAACACACATATAACTTTTGGCATACAATACATGTTTTTTTTGAAACATAAATCACTGAAAGCAATCAAACATTGTTTTAAAACTAATTCAAACCAAAATATAACCGTTAAAAACACAAAATGCATGTGTGGGGTTTTTTTTAGTGGGTAGGTGTAAAGTTAGTTGAAAAAAATAAAAAGAAAAAGAAAAAGAAAAAAAAGTAAAAATGCTTTTATCTTTATGTTCTTTAACTAAGTTTTTCTGGAAAGAGGGGCACTAAGGAGCGAGTATGGTGTGGTAGGTCCAAAACAATAAATGAGCATTAAACCAAAAAATATATATATATTATTATAATCACAGTTTTCGTAAATTTTATAAGGGTCAAAACACGTTACTGGTAGATATTGTCTACTTTGGCCCGTAGTCAGCATTCTTTTATCAAACCGATGTGAGATCTAACAACTTTGAACCTCCTAACCTCTATAAATCGCCTCAACCGATATTTCAATTCCCGACAATTTAAACCTCCTCGGTGAATAATAAAAACAAAACAAACACCCAAAGATGAAGAAAAGAAGTAAACTCCCCCCTGATTTGTCTCCCTATAAATCTCCCACAACCTTCTTCCTTCTCATTCTATTCCACTCAAGATCAAAAGATTCCCTTTCTCTTCTTTTTCTTGTTCTTTCTCTATAAAAACCCCACAAATCCCACCCCCTCTCTTTTGATTTCCCCTAAAAAAAATGGCCAATGAAGAAGGAAACAGTAACAATCCTTCAACAAACAACCTCAGAATCATCGTAGAAAGGAACCCTTCTGAAGCCAAGCTTTCTCTGCTCAACATCCAGAGCTGGCCGAAGTAAGTATATCGTAATCTACCAGTTTAAGCTTTCGAGGTGTGAGCTGGGGTGGGTGATGGTTGAGTAATTTTTGTGTAGGTGGGGCTGCTCGGCGGGGAAATACCAGCTGAAGTTCGAGGCAGAAGAGACGTGCTATTTGGTGAAGGGAAAGGTGAAGGCTTATGCCAAAGGATCGGCTGAGACTGAATATACAGAATTCGGGGCTGGTGATTTGGTCACCATTCCTAAAGGCCTTAGCTGCACTTGGGATGTTTCTGTCGCTGTTGATAAGTTCTACAAGTTTGAATCTCCATCTTCATCTTAATTTGCTATAATTTACCTCCATTTTCATTCTTTCCCCTTTTTTTTCTAATTTCTACTCCTTCGTGTAAATATATTCTTTTTATTTTTACTCTTATTTCGTCGTGTGGTCGTCCTCTTCTCGAGTAACAAGTTCGACAATTAAGCAGTAAAAATATTAGTCAATTCACATAAAATATGTGATCTACTTTTTATTGTATTATAGAACTAGAAAAATATTAATTATATGGTTTAAAGTAATACCATAAAAAGTGGAAGGGAAAGTCCATTCAAACCAATCTTCTTCCATATTTAAAAGGGGCTTTTAATGTTCCTTTGACTGGTCAACGTTGTTTTATTGTGGTTGGTATTTTCCTTTGAAGACTTATCCTTTTCGTTATTTTTTTAATGAAACAAATATATCAATTTCTCGTAATTAAATATTGGAATAAAGCTATATTTATGATGGATAAAAGAAGCATGTGGTCCCCGTTTCTAACAGGTTTCCTTACCAATGCGATAACTTCGAATTATAGATTTTCCTTCTTTTTTTTTTAACATATATATATTTTTTTTAACTCTTTAAATGGTAAAATAGTCATTTTCTCGTAGTTTTTCAAAAATAATTATGATGATTAAAATGGTGGTTTTTTATTTTTTTATTATTATATTTTAAATAATGATAGGGCACGATGTCTGCTAATTATTGAATTTAAAAAATAATATATGTTATTTTGAATAATATACCAAACAATAGATTTAAGTGGTAACCGGTATATTCGAAAATAACTATTTTTATTATATAGAACTTTTAATATAAAATTGTCAAATCAAATTGTGTATGTTTTTTTTTTTTTTTTTGTGTAACTCGAGATTTTCGTTGGTTCCTTCCACTTACCAGTTGGAGGATGATAGTAGTTGTTAGATGAACACGACTCTCGTCAATAGTATGATATTTGTTCACTTTGAGCATAAGCTCTTATGGTTTTGTTTTGAGCTTCTCAAAATACTTCAAACCAATAGAGATAGTATTATTAGATTATAAACTCATGATTATTCTCTAAATTAGTCGATGTAGGACTTTCATCATCCAACAGTAGTTACTATTGAGTCATTTGTATTGTAATTTATATTATAAGAAATTAATAATTTTATTTATTTTAATTGTTATTCAACGATACCTATTGTATGGAAAGTATGTGATTGACGTATGAGAGTATAATATTCAATAAATGAAACGGTCTACAAGATAATGTTGGGTGTCTTATCCTAAAAACATTTTTGATATGACTGTGTTGTTACAAATGATTTGATCTAAATCGTTTACAAAGGATTTGTAAATACCGCATCGTAAAAGATATAATATCTCTAATTAGAAATATCAATATTGTCACTAAAATAGTACACGAACTTCAAATTTGAATAAAAAGACCATTCGGTTCGGTTCTCAATACTTTAAAATCGTAACAATCGGTTCGCTTTCCGGTTTAAACAAGACGGAGAAAACCGAACCAAATTTAAAAACTGGAAAAGGAAGGGAAAAAAAATCAGCCCAACCTCCAAGTAGCCCAAAACTCAGCCCACTTTATGAAATAAAATAATAATAAAAAATAAAAATAGAAATAAAACAAAGGGGAAACCTAACTACCATCCTTTTCACCTTCCTCTCGCTCTCCCGCCGGCACCAACTTCTTCGCGCCGGCTCCTTCTACCTTCGAGCAGCTCACTGCCGCTTCCCTCTCAACAGGTTGCACTTATTTTCTACTCTCTTGTTACTGGTATTTTCCCAATCTCCATTTACGTATTTCTACGCTCTTGAACAACCCAAATTAGGACAGGTATGGAAAGGAGGAATTGTTTTGATTCACAGAGGAACCTCAGGCATTCTTTATATTTGTAGATTTTAGCTGGTTTCTATGTGATTTTAGATTAAAGCTATGGTAGCGAAGAAGAAGATGAGCCTTTTGTAGAGATTGAGCTTCTTTCCCTCCGACTATGATTGACCAATCAGTATGGTACTTCTAATTACTGGAAACAAGAGCAGTGTATATTGTTTGTGATGAGTTCAGAAGTTTAAAACAGTGAAATAAAAAGGTTTAGGGCTTCCTCGTAGCCACTTCTACATATAGTATTGACAGTGATTACTAGGTCCATCATCCAGCACCCAAAATCTCAATTACTTTACGAGAGAAAGAATAGAAGAAGAGAACGTTAAACTCTGCCTCATCTGTACACTGCCTCTTATTAAAAAAGATAGTCAAAATTAGTTAATTATTAGAAGCAGACACACCCTTCTTATGGGTTCTAAGGGTACGACTTAATTTGCCCTATTTATGCCGTCTGGATTATAAGTTTACTTAAATTCGTAAGATGGAAGCTAGCAGGGCAGTCTTATCGATTCATTGGCTCCTGAGCAGAATTTCACTATAGTTTACGCTTCCGATATTTTTAATTTCTTTGAGCTGTTAGAGTTGAGAACCTTATTGGCATCTAGAATTTATTAGCATGCTATGCTTACAATTTTTACAGCGCCATGGGAGGGAGTCGACCTCAAGTCAATAAACCCCATAAATCACGCTTCTCATCCAAGGCAACGCGACAACAACACAAAACCTCTTTAAAAGGTGCATATATTCTTTCCTTTTGGTTTGTGGAAACCTGTTTTCGTGTTTCTTTTCTAGTTAATATTTGGTTTATGTAGCTATTGGTTTCTAATTTGAGTTTTGGGCCATCAGATAGAAGCAAAGTTACCAAGAATAATGTTGCTAAGGGAGCTAGGGCTGCTCGTCTTCAGCGTAATAAGATGGTACTTGATGTCCAATCTTTTTCTACTTATTCTTACTTTTTCTTGGGCATATTAAGCTTGTCTCATTGTTGGTGGTGCTTCTTTATTTTAATTACCGAGTTTGCTTGTTGCAGATTCGAGAGCAGAAAAGGGCAGCTGTTTTACAGGACAAAAGAGCATCGAGTGGATCAAAAAATCCTCCTAGAGTTATAGTGAGTAGTTAGAATATCGATAGCATTTTACATTTAGCTTTCTTTCTTATTTAAATCATTTTCTGTTTTCAGATATTTTTCTTATTCTATTTGTTAATAGTACTGATCACAATGACCACAGGTTCTGTTTGGTCTCTCCGCCTCAGTAGACCTGAATCCACTTGCTGAGGATCTTTTGTCTCTGTTAGCTCCTGGATCTTCGTCATCTACAGTTGCTTCTTCAGAGTACAAGCTACGGGCAACAGTAAGTTATATCTATGTGATTCTTCATGGTTTTAGTGATATTTTCTAAGTAAATTATTTTTAATAATGTTGTTGGGTCATTGCGAGCAAAGGTAAGTTATTTTTTTCACAATACTACCCTTTTCCATTTATTGAATTGTCCAGAGCCCCTAATAATCTTTTTCTGTACCAATCCTTATGCTTGCTTTCATTGGGTCAAATTGTTATGCTTCAGGTATTGAAAGCACCCTATGGTGATTTGCAATCGTGTATGGAGATGGCTAAGGTTCTAACTTCTCCTGAAATTGTATCTTTTGTTATTTCTTCACTCATCAAGTTTTAAGTTTTGATCTTTAGTTTATTAATTGGCCTTGTACCCATTAATTTGTAGGTAGCCGACCTAATTGCTTTTGTGACCTCTGCGAGCTACTATATTGAAGGAAGCACATCTCTCTACATTGATTCATTTGGAAGCGAATGCCTTTCCCTATTAAGATCTCTGGGTTTACCAAGTACTGCAGTGTTTATTCGAGTATGTTCCTTTTTTGAGACTTCTAATCTAAAAGGAGAAGAATTCTTTGCTCGTACAGTTAAAGCTTTTTTTTTCCCCCTTTTCTGGCAGGACCTACCCACTGATATAAAGAAAAGAAACGATTATAAAAAAATGTGTATTTCTAGCATTACTTCTGAATTTCCGGAGGATTGTAAGTTTTATCCTGCAGATACTAAAGATGAGTTACACAAGGTAAATAAGTTTCAGTTGTTCGTGTAGGTTACTCATTTACACACCTTTTTATGCTTATTTAGTTATTTTAATGATTTGTATTTGTATTTGCAGTTTATGTGGCTTTTTAAGGAGCAAAGACTCACTGTTCCTCATTGGAGAAATCAAAGGCCTTATTTGATGTCTCAAAAGGTCTTTAAATATGTGTATTTTAATACATTCATAGCTTTGATCACTGTTTTCCTTTTTACTCTATGAGGAACATCTGCTTGTTATTTATTATTTTGCTAATTCTCTGGCACTACCGTAGGTTGATATGGTAGCTGATAATTGTACTTCAGGAAAATGTACCCTTCTTCTCACTGGTTATCTACGTGCTAGGAGTCTTTCTGTGAATCAGCTGGTAGAGTCCTCTGCTTTGCCATTTTTCTTGCTTCAGGTAGGTTGATTTGTTGTTCATATGTGCCTTTCTTTTTATCAGGTTCATGTTGCTGGAGCAGGAGATTTCCAGCTTTGCAGAATTGAAGTTCTCAAGGATCCAGTTCCATTGAATCCAAGAATGGAACAAGATGCTATGGATACTCACGATGTGGAGGTAATTATATATTTTCTACTGAAAAGCTTTTCTTATAGATTAGTTTCTTCATTAACTGTTCAGTTTGAGAAATGTATTAATAGGCGGATGGAATTTCCTTCTCTCATAGGTATTACGGTGCATATTTTACTTGCATTGTGCTTCAAGTGAAGTTTTTAAATAATATTTTATGTTTGCATATAACGCTTGCTCCTTGTGTATGCATTCACTTTCTTATGGATTTTAAATTTCACCTTTCTTGACATGTAGGTTGTTCAACTGTTGGAGCCATCAGAGCAAGAGCCATTGGTTGTCGAGAACGATCCTGATCCTCTGTCTGGTGAACAGGTGTTCTTTTTTAATAAGAAATATACTTTTCTATAAAAACCGAGTCAAGACATTGGTCTTTTTTCATGCATGGTTTACTATTCTTAATTTCCTTGCTATTTCTTCTTTCATTGTGGCTGGTGGGAGTTAAATACATGATTTTAAAATATTCATGTAAAAGCTAAAAAGAAGTTAACTTGAGATATGGAAGTCAACTAGATTAGAAATATACTTTTTATTCTTGTTATTTTTTTCCTCGTAGTTTTAAAATTGTTTTAGTCTTGTTATATGCTTCCAAACTAATCTAAGATCCTTAAGGTGTTTCTCTACATTCTTTAATCTTGTTGTACAAATGCTATTTCTAGGACAAAATCTCATGCCACTTGGTTAGTTATATTTATAGTTGATGTTTGAGACTGTTAATTTGTTTTTCTCTCAGACTTGGCCAACTGAGGCAGACAGAGCTGAGGCCGATAGAAATCAGAGAGAAAAGCATTTGAGGAAAAGAGCACTTGCTCATGGCACTTCTGAGTATCAGGTTTGCATATTAATCTGCTAATGCTTCCCCCACGATTTACATGTTCATAGTTTAATACTACTTCTCAGCATCTCATATTTTTTCCTTCACTTCTACCAAAATACACAGGAAGCTTGGGAAATAGGTGACACAGATGATGAGGATTCTGATGTTGACAATGAATCTGATGGTATGATGTTAGACAGTGGCTATACAAATGAAGTGGATGACCTTAATAATCCATGCCTCAGTGATGACGATCAAGCTTCGTTTGAGTTAATAAATTCTGATCACGAGACAGATATGGATTCTGTGATGATGGTGAGAATCTCATTGTTTTTTTTTTAATCTGTGATTTACCATTGCTTATTTCACCAGACTATGACTATTGCTTCAAAGCTAGAGAACTAGTATCCTGGGGTGCAACTAAAAATAGACAACCTTCTAGTTATTATGAGCTTTTTGTAGTATGCTGAAAAAATGGAATATCATAAGGGGATTTTAAATCTTAAAAGAACTGCGGAAAGTTTCAAAAAGTCTGCACTGCTAGGAATCATCATATTGATTGAATTCCAAACTATCTTCAATCCATCTTAAACCAATTGAAGTAAAGAATAAAATTGTATTCCAAACCATCTTCAATCTCTATGCCTATCATTGATGTGTTGGTTTCTTTCCAGGCAAATTAACCTAACAAAGAGTTGAAGCTTGCACAGTTCTATCGATTATTTTCACCTTTTACATAACACTCCAGTCACATCTTAGGATAACTCCTAGTATTATTCGAGTAAATGTTGAATTAAGAGAGAAGCTTAGCAAATATTGAGTGAACTCACAGTAATAAACAGAACGATAAACCAAATCTTGTGCATTACAAATTAAAATAGAGAAAAAACTAAATCATGAAAGAGATTAAGAGGGCATTCTCTTTTACAACTTTCATAGCTTGAACTTTCTTATGCATTGAGAGTAAAGTTACTTTTTGCCTCTCTCTACCGTTTCTTGTTGATACTGCCTAGTCACTCAAATTTCATTCCAATGCAGGATGGTGAAAACTTGACCAACGAACAAAAAATGGATGAGATTCAAAAGATTAAAAATGCTCACGCTGATGATGAAGGTTAGTTTGTTTTATTTTATTTTATTTCTTATGGATATTGAAGAGTTATAGAAACATTGATGACAGTTTGAATGTAGTGTTTCTGTACAATTGCGAGATTATCAGTTTCTTGCATGTAAAACAACTGAGCATGAAAGTTTGTGGCAGATGCTTGGTGTTGTTCAATAATCTTTCTTATTTGTCGTTACAGAATTTCCAGATGAAGTGGATACACCTATGGATATTCCTGCCAGAAAGCGCTTTGCAAAGTATAGAGGTCTTAAATCCTTTAGGACATCCTCGTGGGATCCTCAAGTATAATTCCTATTATTCAATTATGCTTTCACATACTATTTCTTAACATTACTCTAATTCACCAAAACCTCTCTATCTTTCTAATTCAGGAAAGTTTGCCTCAAGATTATGCTAGAATTTTTGAATTCAGTAACATTTCCAGAACACAAAAGCACGTTCTTGCTAAAGCTCTAGAATTAGAGCAAGGGAATAGAGATGACTGTGTGGCGTCAAGCTCCTATTTAAGGCTGCATGTGAAGGAAGTGCCCATTGGGGCTGCTTCAAAATTATGTGAGTTAGCAAAGTCAATGCCAATTACAGCTTGTGGACTTCTGCAGCATGAATCCAAGATGTCTGTCCTCCATTTCAGGTACTTATTGCTGAACTGCCATCTATTCTTCTGTGAATAAATTCTAGCTTCTAACTAATATTGTTTCAGCATCAAGATGCATGATGTCTCTGAAGAGATATCCGATAATGTTGGGACTACTCAGAACTCCAAGAAGCATGATAAGAAATCTCATCCCCTCAAGGGAAAAGAAAAATTGGTGTTCCATGTTGGGTTTCGTCAATTTGTTACAAGGTATTTTTATAACTTTTCGATAAGAGGCATCTGCCTTTTCACTTTTATATTTTTAGATAACCATCTCTCAAATTTCAGGCCAATATTTTCATCTGACAACTTTAATTCGGACAAGCACAAGATGGAGAGATTTCTACATGCTGGAAGATTTTCTATTGCTTCAATTTATGCTCCTATATCGTTTGCTCCACTTCCTTTGATAGTCCTTAGGAATGTCGAAGGAATCTCTTCATTTGCTGCTTCCGGTTCGTTAAAGTGTATTGACCCCAGGCGGATAATTTTGAAGAAGATTATTTTATCCGGGTAATGAAATCTATGTCCTTGTCAACAAAGTAATGATTTTTTTTACCTCGTTTGAAAATATTGTTTTCGTTATTCTCTTTATCAAACAATAGAATTATACTTCCCACACAGGGAGAGGGAAAGGGGAAATGGTTGTCTTCTAGTTTGTCTTAGTATGAAAATTTTATTATCTTATTTTGTTGAATTTAAGCTCTTTAAGCTTACCATCTAGAAATATTCGTTCTTGAGCTTATGGTCAGCGAACAACTCAACATCAGTTCAATAGTCTATTATTTATTATTATTATTATTTTCATAAGATTTCTGTAGGTTTATATAGTTTTCGGAATTATTTTTCATGAATTAATCTGATGCAGTTGGGATTTCATAATTGTTAAAACTGAAAGCTGTCTTCCGTTTGTTATGTGCAGTTATCCTCAAAGAGTATCGAAATTGAAAGCTACAGTGAGATATATGTTTCACAATCCTGATGACGTGAGATGGTTCAAGGTAAGAGAATGCATATAAGTTTGTTAACTGGTACTTTTTGAATGGTATTAATTGAAATTGAACAGATCTTGTATTAGAGAATGCCCTATGCCCTCTTCTCCCGTTCTTAACTAAGACTTCCCTGGCAGGATGAATTAACTAGTGCTTTCTTCAAATTGGGGAACTTTTTTTTTTTTATAAAGTATTGCTAATGATTCATTCTAAACTCAAATTTTCACAGGACAATTATATGTTTTTGGTTGAGAAACATAGAATCATAGTATAAAATTGAAATGATAAACGTAGGAATAAAGGAAGTGCTTGAACTCAAAGCTCTTGCGTTGAATGGTTGCTATTTTAATAAATAAAAAATCGTTGCATGAAGATTATCACTTGCCATCGAATATATCTTATATTATGGTTTTTCCTCCTAATGTTGAATGATTGATGCAGCCTGTGGATGTGTGGACGAAGTGTGGCAGACGTGGTCGTGTAAAGGAACCTGTCGGTACACACGGTGAGCTTCCCAATACCTGAACTTCAGTACTTACCCTAGACATGGCTAATAATCTCCTCATAGTCCTATCATTATAACATGTGGCCTGTTGTAATCTTGTGCAACACAGGAGCAATGAAGTGTATTTTCAATGGAGTTTTACAGCAACATGACACAGTTTGCATGAGCTTATACAAGCGTGTTTATCCCAAATGGCCTGAACACCTCTTCCCTCTCCTCGATGTTTGAGATTGCTGTATGAACCAGATTGAAGTTTTGATGTATGTTTTTTTTTTTTTTTTTTTTTTTGAGCTTATTATGTATTTATAGCCCTACAGGAGGAACAATTTTGATTTGTAAGGTGGCAAAGCTAGAGATTCAGCCCCCATTTCTTAGATAACATATTTGAAAATTATTGAGGGAAATGGATGCATTTAAAATTCTGGAAGAGTAGAGTTGGTCTATTCCAACTAAAAAAGTGGAGCAATAAATTTTGAGTGTTGTACAAGATTTAGCAGTTATTGCCTCAAAAAAAAAAAAAAAAAAAAGAAAGGCTATAAGTTATTATTGCCCCTACAAAAACATGAGTCTCTTTTCCATTCGTTATTCCATCAATCAATATTTTTCCTAATGAAAAGAAAAAAGATTCTCAATTTGCTTAATTAGCCACCATTATAAACCCCTTTTATTATCATTACTCAACCTTAATTTATTATTACTTAAATTATTTTAAACCTAAATATTATCAACCTTTTTCATCCATATTTAAAGAGTTTAATTGTATTAAAAGACTAAAATACTAGAAGTTTGAATCTTTCAATTCCATGTGCAGTTTGTTTTAAAGGGTGATTGTGGGGCTTTTCTAATTTTACCAAATATGATGGATTAAATTTTTTTTGTAAAGCATTGCTATTTATTTTTTCAATAAAAAAAATTATAAAAATTAGGTAAAAATCACCTTCAAATAAAATCCCGTAAGCTAATTATCGTTGAACACGTTCAGTTTGACATTTAAAAAAAAAAAAAGTCAAAAGTCAAAAAATATTATTAAAAATAATTAAAATATATATATATATGTAATAAAAGTAAAATAAGGAGAATAAGGTAAGTGAAGGCGTTGATAAAGTAGGAGTCCTGCACGTTATCTTTCCCTCACAGCCATCACGTGAATTAAAATTCTCCTATTTTTTCTTTTATTTATTATTTTTTAAAACAATTAAAATAACAATGAGAATAATGCTTAATAATTGATAATTCATATCCCCGTCCTTTTTGGCGGTGATACGGAAACAAGCCTTTTCATGTTAGTCCAATTTTCATATTAATATTAATACAAATTATAATGTATAAGAAATTATATTATTAGGTATTTTAAACATCAACTAGGGTTAGGGTTTTAAAACTCAAGTAACTCAAGCATATGAATATTTTTATTCAATGTTTATTTTGGGGTAAAAAAAAATAAAAAAGGAGGGAAATTTATTATTAATAATATAATTATTTATTTAGTTATAAACAAAAAGAGTTTTGATTGGATTAGGCCTCAAATCCCACCAAAGCTTACCGCTTCAACGTTTTTGATTTTCAGACACACCTGGCCACCACATCTTTCCCGACCTGTCCCTGTCTCGTTTCCCGTAATTCCACCAAAACCCAGGGCTATTTCCGTCATTTCACTCATTTACCCGTTTTATTTTCTCTCTTTAATTAACTCCTTAATTATCCCTTTCCTTTAATTTATTTTTCGTTTTGGTTAAAAAAAAAAAAAAGAAAAAAAGAATAAAAAAAGACAAGATCCCTGGAGGTGTGGGAAGGAAGCAAATTAACATACTTGGAATTTAGAATTTAGAAAAACTTACATAAATTTGAAAGCTTCTATTTTTGTGTTTCTATAGTTTCCTTTTTTTTTTTTTTAGCTTCTTCTTCTTCTTTGTTCTTCCTTCTTCTTCAGCAGTGGAAGACTTCAATCTCTCCTTCAAGAAAATTTATGGTTCTTTAAAGGGGTTTAGGTTTATTAGCATCTTCTTCTGATTCATTATTTTTCTTCTTTTTCCCTTTATTTTTCGAGGGGGTTGTTTGGATTTTTGTCTGTCCCTCCCCCATTGAAACTCAGCTCAACCTCGCCAAGAACTTGCTCAATTTCTTCCTTTCCTCATTTGGGTTGCTCTTTCTTCACCGCATTTGAAGTGGATCCATTAGCACACCCCAAGATTTTTATCAGATCAGAGTCTTTACTAGAATGGTACTTCTTTGACCTCTTCTTTCCGCATTTCGATTCATTTTCTTCATGGGTTCTCTTAATTTCATGGGGGTTTCCTCTCTTCTCATCATTTGGTCTTATAATCTGTCGGTTTTCTTGTGTTTACTACTTCGACGACTGATCTGTGCTTGAGTTGAAGAATCATCCTAACATTTCAGGACTCCCTTTTGCATTTTTCTTGGCTTCAGATTTAGTCTCTCCTAGTTCTCTGTTTTAATGATAATTTGGAGTATTTTTACTTCTAGTTCATGATATTACGAGCCCTTGCACCTGGAAAGGCTTTTGGGTTTTCTTTAGAATAAGAAGTTTGTTTTGTTTGTTTCTATCTTAGTCTATTTGAAGTGTTTTCATATGTTGACGAAGAGTCAACTAGAGTTCAACGTATTTGACTTTCTGAACATCGACTAGTCATTCAACTAAGAGTTCAATGCGACACATTACTTTAGCTCTATGTTTGATTACTAGCATGGTATACATTTTTTTGTACCGTAACATTTCGATTTATTGTAGTGCTGAACTACTTATATGAGTGGGAGACAAGCAAAGGAGGCTACATTCATTAAGTTGATCTTGTCGTAATGGCGTAATGTACACTTCTATTTGTATGCATACTTGTTAACTCTGGGATACTTGCAGGCTTCTACTACCGGTCTTGTAGTTGGATCTTTTGTTTGGTTGGAGGATTCTGAAGAAGCTTGGATAGAGGGCGAAGTTTTAGAAATTCGTGGCGATGAAATTGAAGTCCTATGCACCTCGGGGAAGACGGTGTGTTTTTCTCTTTCTTTTCTTGATATGTATTCTAAGTTTTAGGATTGGGTATTAGATTTCAAATGGTTCAAGGACTAAAACAGGATAGGAAATAAAAAGAATAATATAGAATATTTGAAAGTACAAGGAATAAAAAAGAATTAGTATGAAATTGAAGGACCAAATTGTATAAAAACCTATTAATTAAATTCTTTATCATGGTTGTATCTCTTTCCATTTGTTTCTATTGACTTGTAAATAGATTATAGTAACTGAGATGCTCAATTTAAGAATACAATTTTGCTATTCTTTTCCTTCTCTGTTTTCTTCCTCGCTTTCCTATTCACAGGTTGTAGTTAAAGCAGCCAATGTCTATCCCAAAGATTCCGAAGTGCCACCTTGCGGGGTGGATGACATGACCAAGTTGGCTTACTTACACGAACCAGGGGTGCTACACAATTTAAAATTGAGATATGATATCAACGAAATATATGTGAGTATATGAAGAAAATTATTTATTCTTGTTCGTGAAGGTTGTGTCGATATTGATGTACTTAGTAGGTCACATTCCATTATGTTAGGGAAATATTTTATCTGGTTTAAATGTGAAGATTTTTCAGATATTATGATGTTAATATGCTCAAAAATTGTGCTTCCAGACTTATACGGGGAACATATTGATTGCGGTGAACCCTTTTACAAAGTTACCTCATCTCTATGATAGCTATATGATGGCACAATATAAAGGGGCTGCATTCGGTGAGCTGAGTCCACATCCATTTGCAGTTGCAGATGCTGCCTACAGGCATTTTTCCACACTATTGTTGTATATTTGTATTTGATAACTTCACTTATTTAATGATAATCTGAAATTCCTCCCCTTTGGATGCAGACTTATGGTCAATGAGAAAAAAAGTCAATCCATATTGGTCAGTGGTGAAAGTGGGGCTGGAAAGACGGAAAGTACGAAGTTGCTTATGCGTTATCTTGCGTATATGGGAGGGAGAGCTGCTACTGAAGGGAGGTCTGTTGAGCAGCAAGTTTTGGAGGTGAGGAAGTTTGAATATCGGTCTTCACGATTATCTGATGCAAATGTTGGGTCTCTGATATTCGAGTTTTCAAAATGTGATTCCATCCCAAATATTTGTTTTTCTCCTCTTTTGTAGTCAAATCCTGTTCTAGAAGCATTTGGGAATGCAAAGACGGTTCGAAACAACAACTCAAGGTAGGAAGCTCTCTCTTTGGAATATTTATTTCCAAAATTTAGTAGTATTGCTTGAAATAATATGCCTGACTTTCATCTGTGTATGGTATATGATGACTCTTGTAGTCGATTCGGTAAGTTTGTGGAGATCCAATTTGACCAAAGGGGAAGAATATCAGGAGCTGCTATCAGAACTTACTTGCTGGAAAGATCACGTGTTTGTCAGGTGTCAGATCCAGAGAGAAATTATCATTGCTTCTACATGCTTTGTGCTGCGCCACCTGAGGTAATGGGTGCCCCTGATTACTTGAGCTTACAACCACTTGAACCTACAAATACTTACGAAAAAATTACAACCACTTGAACATACTTGTAAGTCCTTAATCATCAATGAAAAGTGCACTTTCAAGTTAAAAGAAGTAGATTGGTGGAAACTAGTTGTAATTTTACAACTTGGCCCTTTGACTGTTAAGATCATAGTGTCTAGAAGCATAATTTATTTATCTTTGGACTAAATTGGAGTTGTTCTTCGTTGTCTTTTCCCTTTTCAATCGTAAAGGAGGTCAAGAAGTATAAATTGGGAAACCCAAGAGATTTCCATTATCTAAATCAATCAAATTGCTATGAGTTGGATGGAATTGATGATGCCAAGGAATATATTGCTACGAGAAAAGCAATGGAAGTCGTTGGAATAAGTTTGGATGAGCAGGTATTTCCTCACCCATAACTTTGATATGACAAAGACAAAGATTCTTAGGTATATCCTATGTATCATCTTCCCCCCCATTTCGTTCTTCCTTCCTTCCAGGATGGAATTTTTCGTGTCGTGGCTGCAATTCTTCATCTTGGAAACATAGAATTTGCAAAAGGGAAGGAGGCTGATTCTTCTGTTCCCAAAGATGAAAAATCTTGGTTCCATCTTAGAACTGCTGCTGAGCTTTTCATGTAAGTGCACAACTTCTTTGAGTGAAAAGCAGATTTTGGAAGAATGATGGCACCATTAAAAGGTTGATGACAACAACTTTTATCCAGGTGTGATGAAAAGGCCCTGGAAGATTCTCTCTGCAAACGTGTGATCGTCACTCGTGATGAAACTATCACAAAGTGGCTGGATCCAAATTCTGCAGCTCTTAGCCGAGATGCTCTGGCAAAAATTGTATACTCTAGGTTGTTTGACTGGTGAGTCTTCTCTCTAAAGAAAAGATATGACATTTTGGGACTTCGGTGTCATCTTCATTTTATATAGTTTTAAGATATGTTTAACATTCCTTTTTGCAGGCTGGTGGACAAAATTAATAATTCAATTGGTCAGGACCCTGATTCAAAGTTCTTGATTGGAGTGCTGGATATCTATGGATTTGAGAGTTTCAAGACTAACAGGTGCTCATCTGGTATGCCTTTTTCTTGGATAAGAAACGTCGACATTCATCAAAAGAGAGAAGACAAAGGATTTCTCATTAAAAGAAGGCTAATTCAAGTAAAAATAAACCCTCTTAGAGAAACATAATATAATTTAGACAGAGTTGTCGGTCTGATTACCTTTCCAGATGCATGTCCCTAAATCTGATTCTTAACCTCCTTTAAATATTACAGTTTTGAGCAATTTTGCATCAACTTGACTAATGAAAAGCTTCAGCAGCATTTCAATCAGGTAGAAACGAAGCATATTGATTTTTTTTTCAGGCTTAATTATTCGTCGTTTTTTTTTTTTTTTTTTTTTTTTTAATTTTCTGCATATTNTTTTTTTTTTTTTTTTTTTTTTTTTTTAAATTTTCTGCATATTCTCAACACTTGTATCTTCAACAAACAGCATGTTTTCAAGATGGAGCAAGAAGAGTACACTAAAGAGGAAATTGATTGGAGTTATATTGATTTTGTTGATAATCAAGATGTCCTTGATCTCATTGAAAAGGTTTGTTGTATGTTATGCAGTACAATGTAGTCCCTAGCTTTTCCTAAATTTTGTATCATTTGGTGTGTTTATTTGTACCGATTCATCTCAATGGAGTCTTCATTTATTACCTGTAGTTCTCCTTGGACATTGTCTTTTAAAGGCTACCAAGCTTTCATTTTCTCTCGTCTTGATTATCTTCTTCACGTATACACACAGATTATCTTCTCTCCACTCACCCCATTAACACTTGAGGATTTATCTTTATAGCCCTTATTTCTTAATCATTTTCAATTTCAGAAACCTGGTGGTATCATTGCCCTTCTGGATGAAGCTTGGTAAGTGTAGTGATATTTCTGTAAGCATTTTCCTTGCTTTGTGTCAATGTCTATGATGTGCAGTTCAATAAGATGGCTTGTGCTTGTCATTTGCAGTATGTTCCCCAGATCAACTCATGAAACATTTGCTCAAAAGTTGTATCAGACATTCAAAAACCATAAACGCTTCAGCAAACCAAAATTAGCCCGGAGTGACTTCACAATTGCTCATTATGCTGGTGATGTGAGTATTTCATCTCTTTCTCTCAGAAAATACACTCACATTATACTATAATGTCTGCTTCTCATCCCTTATTCATGGATAAAAAAGAAGTGACATCCTTTGAAGTGGAAACACTTGCATTAAATTTGTCAAATGATTTTCAGGTCACCTATCAGACTGATTTATTTCTGGACAAAAATAAAGACTACGTTGTTGCTGAACATCAAGCGCTCTTGGGTGCCTCCAAATGCTCCTTTGTGTCGTGTTTGTTTCCTCCATTAGCTGAAGAATCATCCAAATCTTCGAAGTTCTCATCAATAGGCTCTCGTTTCAAGGTCTGATACAGCTCTCCATTAGGAATTGTGATATTTGATTTTGGTTTAGTCCTTTTGCTTATAAGGAGCTCTTTTTTCCTTCTTGCAGCTGCAATTGGTAGCACTTCTGGAAACTCTAAGTGCTACTGAGCCCCATTACATTCGATGTGTAAAGCCCAATAATCTTCTAAAGCCTTCTATCTTCGAGAATAAAAATATATTACAACAATTACGTTGTGGGGTAAGATAATTTTCCTTGTTTCTACATAAAATTTAGTATCCTACTTGTTTCTTGCCAACCAAATGTAGTTGTGTCAGTTAATTGTCCAGTGAGATTTGTTAAGGTGCATGCGAGCTGACTTGGACACTCATCGATACGGAAAAAAAAGAAAAAACATAATCCTTGTCATTTCTTTAAAATAAATAAATATGAGGGCATTATATTTAAGGAAAACTCTAATGTCGTGTGTGGAACTATTTTTCAATTTTCTAAAATTAATTTGAACTAATTAAAATGTTTTCAAAATTTTCATGATGTTTAGTTACATCTGTATAAAACACTCGGAAACTCTGTTTTTTAATGTGCGTTTTCCTCCCTCAATACTGCTGGTAGAGCATATGGTTCAAAAATAGCCTGAAGTAAACTCTAATCTTTGGTTGTGGTTACCACTGCTGTACACGCTCGGTGTCACATGAATGAATCTGCCAACTAGAAGCATATGCCACATTGGAAGTTTTAATCACATCTTCTGTCAAATAAAAGTATCTTTATCAAAATGTTAATGCTCATTGTCTTTACATTAGGGAGTCATGGAGGCAATTAGGATAAGTTGTGCTGGTTTTCCAACAAGGAAAACATTTGATGAATTTGTTGACCGATTTGGACTCCTTGCACCCGAAGTTTTGGATGGAAGGTATAATGGGTCCTTGGCTTTTTCAGACTACAGGTTATGTCTAATGATCGGTGGTTCTGACTTTCTACAACTTTTATTTTGTTAGTTCTGATGAAGTGGCTGCTTGCAAGAGGCTTCTAGAGAAGGTTGGACTTAAAGGATACCAGGTAATTGTTTGATGAGAGATCGAATTTAGGTCTTGTCGTTGTTCACAAGCTCAGTACTTTATGTTGGTTTTCTGAAAGCAGAACTTGCTTATCGATCTCGAACTTTCATTTTCACAAGTAGTTCCCATATACCAATATTTGTTTGTTCTTTTGATATCAAATCAATTCCTTAGTTTTAACCGTGGAATGATTTACATTTTCTTTATTGGAGTTTTCCCGAGCGGTTAACTGAAGGATAAACTCTAGTGTGTTATCTTACAAATCTAACATATTCTGGCAGATCGGCAAGACAAAAGTCTTTCTTAGAGCTGGTCAGATGGCTGAACTTGATGCACTCAGGACTGAGATTTTAGGGAGATCTGCAAGTATTATTCAGCGGAAAGTTCGTTCTTATTTGGCACGTAGAAGTTTTGTGTTGCTTCGGAGGTCAGCTACACATCTACAATCTGCATGTAGAGGTAATAAATCACGTTTAACACATCTCTGCGCTGATGGACCTACTTTCATAAGAAGTTCTTTGTAATCAGTCGAGAATTACCGAGTATTTTCCTATGTTGGTTTTAGGACAACTTGCTCGACAAGTATTTGAGGGCATGAGGAGAGAAGCTTCTTCTATAATGATTCAAAGGAATTTGTGCATGCATATCTGCAGGAAAGCTTACAAAGAAAAGTACTCTTCAGCTGTTTCTATTCAAACTGGAATGCGTGGAATGGCTGCTCGCAATGAGCTACGCTTCAGAAGGCGGTCTAAAGCAGCAATTATTATTCAGGTTTAAAATTTATCCTTCATTTGTTTTGAGTTTTCTTTAGTAGAATACGATGTAGCAGAACTCTGTAGTCATCTCTGCTCTTGCGATTGAGAAGATTTCTTTTTCTGTCCGACAGAGCTACTGTCGTAGATATTTGGCTCAGCTGCACTATAAGAAGTTAAAGAAAGCAGCAATCACCACACAATCTGCATGGAGAGGAAGAGTTGCTCGTAAGGAACTACGGAAACTGAAGATGGTGAGATCACCTTGTCCTTTCTAACGTGTTTTGTTTCTTCCGACCAATATTCCTTAAAGTTCCCAAAAACAAGAAGGCACTGCTGAGAATGTGGTCATCATCTTGTCTTCTTTCTGAATTAATATGTAGTTTATAATTCAATTTTCCTTTAATGTAGGCTGCAAAGGAAACAGGAGCTCTTCAAGCTGCGAAAAATAAATTGGAAAAGCAAGTCGAAGAATTAATGTGGAGACTGCAGTTGGAGAAGCGCATGAGGGTAAAAGCATGTCTAAACAGTCATAGGAGATAAATCTAAAAGTTTTCAATATGTCTAATGAGCCAAATATTTCCAGGCTGATTTGGAAGAAGCTAAAACACAAGAAAACGAGAAGCTGCAATCTGCTTTGCAAGATATGCAGCTTCAGTTGAAAGAAACAAGAACGATGTTCGAGAAGGAACGAGAAGCTGCAAAGAAGGCTGCTGATATTATTCCAATTGTGAAGGAGGTTCCAGTTATTGATAATGCGATAATCGAGAAAATTTCTGGTGAAAACGAAAAGCTCAAGGTATGATACTACATTTATTTCGATTATGAGTTAGTTCGTTTAGCTGCTGATCTTTTGCTTCCTTGTCGTGAATTGTAGGCGTTGGTATGTTCACTGGAAAAGAAAATTGGCGAAACAGAGAAAAAATATGAAGAGGCGAACAGAGTTAGTGAAGAACGGTTGAAGCAAGCATCAGAGGCCGAAACAAAAATTATTCAGTTAAAGACTGCAATGCAGAGGTTGTTGGCTGTTGCCATTCGGTTCTTTAACTAGATTGTTCTTTTTTTTTTTTTTTTTTTTTTTTTTTTTTTTTTTTTTTTTTTTTTTTTTTTTTTTTTTTTTTTTTTTTTTTTTTTTTTTTTTTGTGTGATGAGAAACCGAACACATATTTGCTAGATTGTTCGTTAAAGATCAAGCAACCGTGCTCGTTTTTACAGGCTTGAACAAAAATTCTCAAATATTGAATCTCAAAATCAGATTCTTCGCCAGCAGACCTTCATGACAACACCAGTAAAAAAAATGGCTGACCATCTTCCTATTGCAGTAGCAGAGGTAACTCTTATTTAAATTTCACTTGGGGCCTTTGGGGTTTGATACTGTTTTTGTTAGGCCTCTTGCTTGTGGTCGAGTTTCAATCTTCCTCTAGCAGTCTTTGTGCACCGTTCTTCCTTGTTCTCAAACGGTAATATCGAGTTTCTTTCTTTGCAGAAATTGGAGAACGGTAGCCATTTGATTGAAGATAACAAAATCGATGTATTGCATCTTTCTGCACCTTATTCGTCTCCCTCTATGTTCATACTGGGTGATATTATTTTTAATACATGACGTTCATAAATATGTCTAATTATAGGAGCAGCTCGTAACACCCGTGAAAGCGCTGAAGAGAATTAGCTCAGAATCTGAAATTAAGTTGAGTCGACCTCTTTTCGAAAATCAACACGTACGTGCTTCTAAATCACCCGAGTCTTCTCATTTGTTTTGCTCCATTGGTGATATATTTTAACTTCTGATTTCTGGTACAGGAGAATGTTGATGCTCTTGTCAGTTGTGTCATGAACAACATTGGGTTCAGTAATGGGAAGCCTGTAGCTGCCTTTACCATTTATAAATGTCTTCTTCACTGGAAATCTTTCGAAGCCGAAAAAACAAGTGTGTTTGATCGCCTAATTCAGATGATTGGATCTGCAATAGAGGTAACTGGATTAGTTTCGTTTTTGTCATTCGCGTTATGCTGTTACTAAAGTAACGAAGTTGAGATCGTTCGTTGGAATAAAATGGGGTTCTAATCATATTTATCTAAGTTCCAGAATCAAGATAACAATGATCATCTAGCCTATTGGTTGTCGAACACATCTGGGCTACTGTTCTTGCTTCAAAGAAGCTTGAAAGCTGCCGGTGCTCCCCGAAAACCGCCAACTTCAACATCCTTATTTGGAAGGATGACTATGGTATTTTGGATTCAATGTTTCTATTCTTTAGGAACCTTCATTTCTGTTATTTAATCCTTTAGTGTTCTTGGTTGTTTAGGGTTTTCGTTCGTCTCCTTCTTCCAACAGTCTTGGATCTGCGCTTAAGGTCGTGCGCCAAGTGGATGCTAAATATCCAGCTTTGCTATTCAAGCAGCAGTTGACAGCATATGTTGAAAAAATATTCGGAATTATCCGAGATAACTTGAAGAAGGAGTTGACATCATTGCTTTCCTTGTGTATCCAAGTAAGTAGGATCCTCCGAGCAGTCTTTTTCATTTTCTCTTTCTCGTACGGGGGTTGTTGTAATGAAGCTTTGTTTCCTATACGTCTCGGGTTCTTGTCAGGTACCAAGAACATCAAAGGGAGTATTACGATCGGGAAGATCATTTGGAAAAGATACTCAAACAAATTACTGGCAAAGCATCATAGAATGCCTCAACATGCTTCTCTGTACATTGAAAGAAAATTTTGTATGGATACTTTTTGGAACCTTTCAAGTCCCTTGTATTGAATGTTGTGGACTTGTTTCTCAAAGATTTCATTATCGTTGTGGTTTCAGGTTCCGCAAATACTTACCCAGAATATCTTTGTTCAAAACTTTTCATACATTAATGTTCAACTCTTCAATAGGTAAGCCATTCATTCTGTATCTTCAGTTTCATGCTAAGAAGGAAACCGTGTTGACGGTCGTGTTATTTACTTTTCAGCCTTCTTCTTCGTCGCGAATGTTGTACGTTCAGCAATGGGGAATATGTTAAATCCGGGTTAGCTGAGTTGGAGCTCTGGTGCTGCCAGGCAAAAGAGGAGGTACTTACTTTCCCTTTTCAATCAAGAAGTTAAAATTTTGAGTTAGTTTTGATCCAAGCCCACTGCTAGCAGATATTGTTCTCTTTGGACTTTCTCTTTCGGGCTTCCCCCTTAAGGTTTTTAAAACGCGTCTGCTAAGGAGAGACTTCCACACCTTTATAAAAAATGCTTCATTCTCCTCCTCAACTGACGTGGGATCTCTTAATCCACCCCCATGGGCTCAGCGTTATCGTTCGATGTGAGACACCCCAATCCACCCCTCTTTGGGGTCCAACGTCCTTGCTGGCACACCGCCTCATGTCCACCCCCTTTGGGCTCAGCCTCCCTGCTAGCACATCGCCTGGTGTTTGGCTCTAATACCATTTATAATGGTCCAAACCTACCGCTAACAGATACTGCCCTCTTTGGGCTTTACCTTTCGGGCTTTCCCTCAAGGTTTTTAAAACGCATCTACTAGGGAGAAGTTTTCACACCCTTATAAAGAATGTTTTCTCCTCCCCAACCGATGTGGGATCTCACACCTCATTTGTGTCATGTTGCTTAAGCCCAAAGCAATACTAAACGAGCCGCCGCCCTAACGAGACTCTTAGTCGGGCGTTTCTTTTACCTTTATTTGAAGCTAGCCTAGAAATATATATTTTTTTTTTACTTAAATCTAATTATTTACAGTATGCTGGTGCTTCTTGGGATGAGCTTAAACACATAAGACAAGCTGTTGGCTTCTTGGTATGATATCTACTTCATTTTTATAAACATAAACTTGTACAGTCTCATATCAAGTATTTGTTAATGCTCTTTATTTACAGGTTATACATCAGAAATACAGAATTTCATATGATGAAATCACCAATGATCTTTGCCCGGTAACTCTCGCTCTCTTTCTCTCGTCTCTGTTCACTTAGTTCTCGAATTATGACAATTATGTTTTTGATTTTCAGTTTCTTTAGATCCCTTTTACAGAAATCTAACACAAAATCTTTGTTCATTTGGTTTAGATTCTGAGTGTCCAGCAACTTTATAGAATATGTACACTCTACTGGGATGACAACTATAACACTCGAAGCGTGTCGCCTGATGTGAGTTGTTTGTTCATGTCCTGTTCTTCATTTGAAACTGTTTCTCTTGAGTTAATCTGCTCACCATAACTTTGATATATGAGAATAGGTAATATCCAGTATGAGAGTGCTCATGACTGAGGACTCCAACAGTGCAGTTAGCAGTTCCTTCCTATTGGATGACAATTCTAGGTGAGTCTGAAAATCAATCGTAATGCGTCTTAATCATCTCACAACATGATTCGTTGTCGTGCTCTATTAAAAAGTGCCATGTTTCATCAATGCACAGCATCCCTTTCTCGGTCGAAGACCTCTCGAACTCACTGCAAGAGAAAGATTTCTGCGGCGTGAAGCCTGCCGACGACTTGCTTGAGAACCCAGCCTTCCAATTTTTAAACGAGTGAGGCTAAGAATGGGTCGAGTAGGGTGTTTTTCAGCTGATTTCTGTTCTGTTGGGTGGCTGGTCAAGCAGCTCAGCTCGGAAATCTTGTTTTTGTACCATCCTCCCACAAAGAAAGGTCCCTCTCCTTGATGAAATTTTATTTATTCATTCAATCTGGGTTTGGTAGTGTAAATTCTTCACTAGGACTGAGGAGTTGGGGGATAATTATAATTTTGGGTATAGTGTTTGTATTCTTTTTATTGTTCTTATGCCATCACTGGCTGCATTTTTTAGCATTTTTTTTTCTTCTTTTGGTGGCTGAGACACTCTACTCTCCACTCACATTTCATTGTATAAAGGAGTACATCAAGTTTGTATAAATTTGGTAAGAAATAATAGGAACAGTTCTTCACTTTTCTATTTATATATGTTTGCTAGTCTTAATGGATGTGGTTGTCATGGGGGCAAGAATGTTTTGCCATGATTGGGTTAGGCAAAGACATGGCTACCACCATGTCTCGACTGAGTCGAGATGATTATAATGAGCGATCAAGTTGCTATCCCAAAAACATATGAGGTACTTGATTGACAACATATGAGGTACTTGATTGACAACATATGTGTTTTCTTCTTTGACATGCGACTTTAAAATTAGATCATGGATTTCTTCAAGTGATCTTCGTCAATAGTAAGAATAATATTGGATGAAACTCTTACTAAGAACGAACTATAGTTAGCTAAGCGTAAGCGATGACGTTAGAAATGAGACTCGTTTGGTGAAAAAATCACATGCTTTGGGACCATTTAGGACCTCAATTGGACCATCCAAAATTCTATTTCCCCTTTGTTTTGGTCCATCTTCACATGAATTTTAGACCCTTCATATGTTATTTTCATGCATTCCATTTGAAACATTGGTCCCTTCTCTTCATTTTTCTCATATTCACAACTACATCAATATCGACCAAACATGATTGCGTTCGAAATAATCAAACCAATGATTAGTATCAATTTCAATAGTATTTCAAAAACCCTAATTTTTTTATTTCCATTTATGATGTGAGACTTTATTTAACATCCTTCGACTTTTAAATGGAGATTTAAATTTGAACATTAAATTTATTAGGATTGGTCCATATCTACATCATTCACATGAATTATACACATTCCATATGGTGTAGTGATGTGATGCATTTCCTATCTAAGTGTTATAAAACCCTAATTTTCAAGTATTTATATTTTGTTTGACTATTAAATTTTTTATTTTATTTCTTTAAACTATATGGTTGTTGAAATATTTCAAATTCATAATGTATATAGAAATCATACATGAATTTGAAATAATTTGCAATGATTAAAGTCAATTCCAATTATGTTCAAGTTTCATGCATTTTTATAGTCTATCCTAATTAATTGTTATGCTAATTAAGCCAATTATACCAATGTACGTGTGGGTCATGTCCCAAACAATTAATATAAATTTATAATTAAGTTAGTTCTAATATATAAGTAGCATGACTATATCGCACGGAATGCAAGAGAATGTCGGGACACATATAATTTGATTTTGTATACTCTAAATTTGAATAATTTTCGACCGTTGGATAAACAATTAAATTGATGATTAAATCGTGTGTTTGGTCAAGATGGGATTGATTCTTGTTTTCCAATTAATGTTTTTTTTTTTTTTACTAATTACCCATTTTATGGTCTCTTAATTAATAAATTAAATTTTTTTTTATTTTTCTCTCTCTCTCTCTAACTAAAAACTTTCAACTGCCTTTCCATGTGGTCTCATGTGTTTCTCCCACAACTCTCCCTCTCTCTCCCTATTAATTCAGTTATTATGGTTGCTAATGTTAGTTGATTAATTAATTAATTATTTATTTATTTATTTATTGGAAGAGAGAGGGAAATCTAGCTATTTTACTGATTAATTAGATTAATGGGGTTTGACTAAATTATAATATTTGATTATTGAGTGTAATTTTTGAAGGCATCACATGGATTAATTCCTTTCTTTTTTTATTTTTATTTTAAAAGAAAATGTTTGGACGGTTGAGATCATTTTTAAGCAAACATAAACATCCAAATCTGCGCAACGACCGCCCTTAGATGTTGCTGCCACCCATGTATAATGCATCCCATGTGCCATTTTATTTTTCCCTCTATTTATTCATAATCAACTCAATTAACCTAATTAATAATGTATGCAATTTTATTTTCATTAAATTTAACTTAATTTTAAATCTAATTTTAATTTCGTCGGTCGGATATCAATACGAAATCTAACTCGTAAACTATATATGTTGATATAGAATAAAAATGAAAAAACATTGCAATATATTCAAATTCATATCGACAAATATATTAGTTTTTTTTATAAGGAACTACACGTGTCCCATGCTATTCGGGCTAGAGCGTAAGCTAGTGATGCTTTCAGCTACTAGACTCTCGCCATCTAGGGTGCAACACTCCACTTTTTCATATAGACACGACGCTTGTATTGCTCTCTCACAATCCCGTTTTTACAGTTTAGGTTGCTCCCATTTCACTCGTTGCTACTACAGGAATCGCTTTTATTTTCTTTTCCTCTAGTTAGTAAGAGGTTTCTATTCACTAGGTTTGTCTGCTCATGAATTCAGCAACAATTTGAAAGGTTAACATATTCGAAAATTTTCAGATCTACACTTATTTTCAACTCTTGAAGTGTTCGTGAAATAAAATGATATAGTATTGATGTTGTTCGTCTCTCCAGGTGAATATTAGATATCAATTCAAATGGTTGAAGGATTAAAGTAAGTTTGGATATACTTAATATGCTCTCGGCACGTTGGTTTTAATATGAGAGCATTAAGGAATGGAAGGGGGCTGTGTGTGGCAGCATGCATATGGGAGGAAGCTACGGGGGTGGCATGCACCAGCGCTGCTGGTTGGTGCTCAGCTCAGATGGCGGAAGGGAATATGCAATGCATACTCCCTTTTCTCAACTTCTAATTCATTTCTCCTAATTTCTATGACAACTAGATTTATTCATCCGGTCTTGACTTCTTCATCGATTTTTAGTTATGATATTGAAAAATTGATGTTTTCAAGGAGTTGGTCGTTGCAACTTCACCATCGTAAGCGTCTCGCCATGTCGTGTTTTGTTAGAGAAGAACAAGCACCTTAGTCAAACACGCAAAGAAGAAATAATCAAAGAGTATATCAGTATGGTCTAAACGGATTAGGTCTAATGGAGACCCATGCAATCTAGCCTAGACATAAGGGGCTCCCTCCTAACCCTCCGGTTCACCTCGCACCAACCGTTATAGAAGTATTAGGAGAGAGTCATCCATTAAAAGTCAACAATTTTCTAGCCAATCTTATTTAATAAATATATGTGAAATTACGAGACTGTCCCTCTATCAATTTTGATTTCCCTCTCCTTCCTTTCCTGTTATTTATTATTATTATTATTATTATATTAAAACCTATGGCAAATCAAGCTTCTTAACCGTAGCATTAAAATTGTAACATGTTTTACATTTTCTAAAGAAAAATGCATATGATTGATTAATATATATAGATATAATATGCATATGGTCTCAACTAAGGAGTTGGAAAAATATTTGTCTTAGACAAACATATCTCATAATTGTACCATTGTCAAAAACATATCTAAGATTTCTCTACAATTTTTTCTTCTTCCAAACATTGTGGGTTTTCAACTAATCATAGCTAAATTTTATGTTTGGTCCTTAAGTTTTTTAAATTTTATATATTTAGTCCCTCATAATCTCCTATTTTAATTTTTTTTTTAAACTAAGTTTATGAATTTCCAATTTTATATTAATTAGAAAAAAAATCAAATATTGTAAGGTAGGAAAGTTAAACTAAAGAATAATGCATTGGGGAATTCAAAACATGTCTCTGGGGAGACACCTAGATTGAAGTGACAAATTAAACCTTAATTTTAATTTTAATTTAATTTAATTTAATTTATTGTTTATTTATTGAAATTATCAAATCAATAATGGCACAAATGAAGGAAATGTGGTAGATGCAATGCCTCTCCTTCTAACCTGCCATCTTTATCACTATTTTTTTCCCTTTTATTCTAAACAAAACCATTTTTTATTGTATTTATTTATTTATAAAGCTACCTTCTACTTCTTTCAAATTGTTTTCCCCACCCACTTATTTATTCATATTTATTGTATTTATTTATTTATAAAAAAACACGCAATATACATTTTCTTTTATATTTATAAATAAAAATAGAGAGATTATAAAATATATAGTACTCTAGTGTGGCGCATATAGAATGAGCCACGTATTATCAATTTGTTAAAGTTAAATAATAAAATAGAAGGGTTATGATTAGATTTTTGTAAAAGATGGGGGTTTTAGAAAGCAAATTTAGAAAATATTGGGGTTGTTGTAGAAATAAGAAAAGTAAAGGGCGTGATGTGTAATTATAGGAGTGTATGAATGTGAATATAGTGGAATAATAAGTGTGAAATTGAAGATGAGGTCAGCCACATTGTAGCTTAGCTAGCACAATGATTTAAGATTTAAGTTTATTTATTAGTTTATATATTAATAGTTGGTTTTTTATGTGTCTATATATTTTTTTATAATATGGTTTTATGCATTATAAAGTATGGAATATGAAGTCCATGTTGTATGGCATGTGACAATGTGAGTTAATCAATATATAAAACTATTATTAATCTTTTCAAAATTTAAAGATATTTTTAAATCATTTTCTATAATTTATTCCTATTAAATTTTACATTTTTCAATATTTTTGACTCAGATTTAAATTTTATGCTCAAAATAATAATAATAATAATGAATCTTAATAACGTTTTTGCAATAAATAATATTTAAATAATACAGTAGAACTTAGTAAAAGAGTTTTTTTTTTTTTTTAATAAATANAGCATTTAAGTTTATGGGGAGTTTTTTAAATAAACATTAAAGGTTGTTTTTCTTGTTTTAAATTCAGAAGTTAGTGGAAAAGTAAAATACCAAAAGAATACCAAGAGTTAGAAGAGCATGAGAATGCTTAAATAAGTTGTTCTTTCTGTCGGGAAAAGGCAGAAAAAAAAAAGGCATAAACTAGTGAAATAATATAAGAGTGTTTTTTTAGAAAGTTGGGGTGTTTTGTCTCTCCACTCACAAAAGGAAAAAAACATGTTTGACCAAAGTTTTTTTTTTTTTTTTTTTTTTCTTTTCTTAAACATGTTTGATAATTTTACATATGTTGGTACCAATCATAGTTACAAAGATCATAGATCACAAAATATCTAAACACATGAAACAAAATATTCCCAACTTTAATTAATTAATTCCTCACTAATTTTAATTTACAACCCAAAAATTAAAAATTAATAAGAGTGAGTCACCCATGATGTGGATTTTCTAAATCTTCTTCAAGATTCATTTTATTTATTTTCCTTTATAATTATGTTAATTACATATATAATTCTGGTGGTGTATATTTGTGACACATACCCTTCTCTTATTACTTATTGTATTTTATTTTAATTTATTAATTAAAAATTTGAAAATTGAGTAATAATTAATTTTGTTGATGGTTGCAATGTTTGATCTCTTTGTGACATATAATGGAAGCATATATTTTTCTCAAATAATATAAAAAAGAACGGTTGTTTTAGAATAAATGAAGTTAGGGTAGCAATTAAGTCTTCGATCTTAATCAATTAAACTATGTTCGGATTATTTTTAACGGGCCTATCAAAAGAATTAAAAAAAATAAATTAAAATAAATTTATATCCCTAATTAAATTGAGGAATTCTTATCCACAAAGGGGTAGGTTGAGGGATAGAGAGAGATTGGATTAGAAATTAATATAATATTGAAATAAAAAGTGTTAGAAAATCTAATGGGCCCTTTTGTAATCATGAAATGAACCAAACCCCATAATTTTTGTTCTTATAATAATTAATGAATATTCCCTTTCCACCCATTGATTATTGATTGAGCATTACCAAATAGCTTTCACTAATTAATCTTAAACTAAAACATAATTAGAACATAATTATCCTTATAACAATCAAATTCTCAAAACCAACAACAAAAATATATCTTCCTTTAATACCATTATCTAGTAATCTATACCTAATTATGGTGCTAATTATTTTGGTATGAAAGGGTATTTTCGTCCAAATAATTATGCATTTGGTATTAACTTTGAAAAAAACCCATCTGTCATATATTCCAAGCAAGATATGTAGGTGTCCGTCACATTCATGAACTTTATTTCAAAAAAAAATTTAAGATGCCCTCCAAAAATAAATAAATAAATAAATGTTCATAAATTAAAATGGTAATTAAATAATATTTTTATGTTAAAATGGTAACCAGTAATTTTTTAGTTTTTAACATTGACATTAAATGTTAATACACATCCTCCATCCATTTAAAACAAGATATTAGTAAAAACTAAAATATTTGACAACAACTTTTGTTGGGGTCGATAAATGAAAGTGAGGATTACAATGAAGTTGGGAATGATGATAGGATACTAATTTATATTTAGGGTTTCCAAAAGAGAAAAACAATCTACTTCGTATAATATATTATTAGTTTCGATAGCCACCTAACTCCTTTCTTTACACTTTCATATCAAATCTTTACACCATCTGAATCTACTTCGTTGTCACCTTTTAGATTCGTACCAAGTTTCTTCCCAAAGTTTATATACAACCAAACTCTTGCGGTCACCTGACACACTCACAAAAAGAAGTGATGGAATGAACTTAAGGTTTAGATCTCTAATATAACATTTTTGTTCCATGTACTCTTGAAAGATGTATCAGTGAAAATCTAAAAAGACGCGTAACTCAATTAGTTATAACAATATAAACTCAACCAAAAGATTATAGATTAGAATATATGCGAAATAAACAATAATAATATAAACTCGTGAATAAACCAAATTTACGGTTAATTACAGAAGTAGAAACAATTACTAAAGAAATATCAAAGAGGAAAAAAAATGGTGAAAAAGTATATATATATAGAGAGAGAGAGAGAGAGAGTTAATGTTTATGAGCATAGATATTGAAGTGTAACAGTTGGCAAGGTGGTGGTGTGAGCCATAAAACAAAACAGCCTTTCCACTCAGCAAATTCTAAATTTTCGATTTTTTTTTCTGAGGTACAAAGATGCTGACGTGTGGCCCCCTCACCCCATGCCTTCCACTTCCTCCCTCCACGTGGGATCCCTTCTCATTGTCCTAGTCAGCATCTTTTCTCTTCATCATTGCCATGGAATGTCTCTTCTAGGGGCTCACCTGATTCAACTTCCTTTCAAAACTCCATCTCTCCCTTTCATTGCTTCCTTCCTTACTCGATCCAATTCATTTATTGTCACTATAGACTTGATCTGACTTGACCCAACTCAACCAACTCGTCTTCGATCACTCACTCCCTCCTTGATATGACCTGACCCAACCCAATCCGTCCCAAATCACTCACTCACCTAGTACCTAGTTGAAAATTTACATAAACGACGTTGAAAGTAAATAGTGTATGATGGGGTTTATCAACAATAAATTCATAATGTATGTATGAGTGAGATGTTAATATTATATGGAGGAGGGAATAAGGAAATAAAATAATGAAGGGGTTAGGCAGAAGCTTATGATTTGAGTAATTGAGAATGACTTTTAAAAAAAAGCTCATTGACTCCCACTTCCATATCACATGCATCTCTCTCTCTCTTCTTTGTTGCCATCCACTTATTTAAGCCCCTCTACTCCTCCCTTCATTCTCATCCTCTCCAAAAATCAAAATTCTGCTCTCCTATTCCCAACCCCTTCAAACTTTTACTCACAATCTTCTCTAAAGTATACAAACACAACCACAGTTTCAATCAAACAAAACACCTTTGAGCTTACCTTATTGGTGATGGAGAACTTGTTTCGTCTTGCTGATCACGACGAATTCTTCTCTCGTCGTTGCGTCTGGGTTAACGGTCCAGTGATCGTCGGAGCCGGGCCATCTGGGTTGGCCACAGCTGCTTGTCTTAGAGAACAAGGGGTGCCTTTTGTAGTCCTTGAACGAGCTGAATGCATAGCCTCGCTGTGGCAAAAGCGCACCTATGATAGGCTTAAGCTTCACCTTCCAAAGCAATTCTGCCAACTCCCAAAACTCCCATTCCCAGAAGACTTCCCTGAATACCCAACCAAGAGACAGTTCATTGAGTACCTTGAATCATACGCCAAGCATTTTGAGATCAACCCTCAATTTAATGAGTGTGTTCAATCAGCAAGGTACGATGAAACCAGCGGCCTGTGGCGTGTTAAGACCGTTTCAACTGCTGGTTCGACCCGTAACGAGATCGAGTACATTTGCCGGTGGCTCGTCGTTGCCACTGGCGAGAATGCTGAACGTGTAATGCCTGAAATCGAAGGATTGAACGAGTTTTGCGGCGGTGTGTCGCATGCTTGTGAATATAAGTCCGGGGAGAAGTTCTCCGGAAAGAAAGTCTTGGTGGTTGGCTGTGGCAACTCGGGCATGGAAGTTTCTCTTGACTTGTGCAACCACAATGCCTCACCTTCAATGGTGGTCCGAAGCTCGGTAAGCATTAGAACCAACTAATATCATTGTTCTAACATGTTCAGCTCTATGCAATTTGAAGCTTGGATTTTGGCTCTAATGGTGTTTGCTTGCTCTGTTTCCAACAGGTCCATGTCTTACCAAAAGAAGTTCTTGGAAAATCAACATTCGAACTAGCAGTTATGATGATGAAATGGCTGCCCCTCTGGCTGGTTGACAAGCTCTTATTGATCCTGGCATGGCTGGTGCTCGGAAACATTGAAAAATACGGCCTCAAACGGCCATCAATGGGACCATTGGAGCTAAAAAACGAGACGGGAAAGACCCCTGTTCTTGACCTTGGAGCATTGGCGAAAATCAAATCCGGTGACATCAAAGTAATTCCTGGAATCAAACGGTTCACACGCAACCAAGTTGAGCTCGTCAATGGCCAAAAGCTGGATGTAGATTCAGTAGTTTTGGCTACTGGGTACCGCAGCAACGTCCCCTCTTGGCTTCAGGTGAGGCAAACATTCAATTTAAACTTTTTTTTTTCTCATAGGAATTTCATCATACACCTGGTGGGCAAACAAATTTTTATAAGAGGTTACCGCTATTCTGAAACGTGACTAACCTTAAACTGGGCATTGAACGAACAGGAAGGCGAATTGTTCTCGAAAAACGGATTCCCAAAAGCAGCATCACCACATGGATGGAAGGGAAATGCGGGACTTTACGCAGTTGGGTTCTCGAGAAGAGGACTATCAGGGGCTTCGTCGGACGCCATGAAAATAGCTCAAGATATCGGCACCGTTTGGAAGGCGGAGACGAAGCAACAAAAGAAGAGAACCACCGCTTGCCATAGACGCTGCATTTCCCAGTTCTGAAAATATCCGCCATTGATGATTTTATTTCTACACAGTGTATACATGTAAAAAACACACAGAAAAAAACAGAGAAACAGAGCCCGCTCCAAAGGCCCATTTTGACAAATTTGATTTGTTGGGCATTTTGTAAGACATGGAAGATAGAGGCTCACTTCATTTGTTCATCGACTGTCAGTTAACATTGACAGTTCTCTCAATTGTTCTTTTCATCAACCAGAAAAAGAAAGACATTTTTGTCTAATTGTGCCATTTAGACATGTCCCATTAATCCTAATTAACGAAATGATTCATACTCGTTTTAAAATGACCCAAAATTCAAATACTTATTGATTTTGATCCAAATAGAACCTAATTTCTCTATCTTGATAAGGAACCAATAATCTAATAGGTTTGACCCCAAAACTTAGTGAAATAATGCATGATCATTAGCTTTTGTTGGCATTGGTTTGCACATGGAAGCCCCAATTATCACACTTTAATTTCAATTAATTAAATTTGAACCCTTTTTTAATTTAAAAGAGCCATCTTTTTGGCCAAATTTTTGAAAACAGTTCATGACAACCACCTCTACAAACTTTTCCTTTCATTATTAGCTTCATGTTTTGTAATTTGGAAGCTTTTAACTTATTTTTTGCTTTATTAAATTTTTAAAAACTTTTATAGTTCAACTAATCATGTTTTAGAAGTCAGGTTGTTACACTAAATTAACATTTGATGTCTTTAATGTTGTTCGAGTGCGTCTATTCTTTTTATGTTTGATATATTTGTTGTTGCTCGATAAAAATTAAAATACTTGTGGATAATTAGAAATAAATTTATGCAGATTTGAACTAACAAAGGATTAAAAATTTAGATAAAATTCTTGAATTAAATAAGATTAATAAATTTGTAAATAAATAAAATATTTGTATGCATAAATAAAATAGATAATTATCCACTCCCCCTCGCCATTTTTAAGGCCCAACTACAATATTTGGAAGTTATGGGCCCATAAGGGTCCAAACATGGAATGAAGAGAACCCTTGAAGGTGAATCCTTTCAATGGGCCAGAAGAATTAGACTCCGTAATGGGCCCATTACGGGAGTCTAATTCTTCGGGTAGTTTTTATTGCCGAAGAAATTATAAAAAAAAGGACCTTTAAATACATCACATTCTATAAAAATATTTCAAGTCGGTGAAGAAAGGGAGCAAAAAAAATTCTTCTACCCGTACGTAATTCCCTTCTTTTTCACTATCCCGGGTTCTGGCCGAATCTCCGTGCCACTTTACCGGCGATGTTTCCGGCCACTCTCCCGGCTCTGACCTGACTGCCTTTTAACCTTTCAGTCGCACTCTCTGTGGAATGCTTCTGTAAGTGTCAGAATGTTGGTTGGTTCTTTATCCCGCCGCTACTGTGTAGTTCTTCTGCATTTTTCTGTTCCTCTTTTGATCTCTCGTTTTCCGAATTTCTTCTGCTTCTCTGCTGTTTTCGAATCTCATTCTCTTTCTGTCTCATGTAATTGCAGCTTTTCCATTTTTTTTTTCCTTTCCTTGCTAAATTTTGAAACTAGATTATCCATTTCTATCTTTATACTTGTTCCTTTTTAGTTTCCGGAGTAAATTGTGGTTCCGAATCAACTTACTGCTCATTGCAAGTCAGCTTTGGTGTTTAATCTTGGGATTAGCGGTTACTGATTGCAGGGTTTTGGGTCTTTCTTCTGCTAATGGTTCTCATTCTGCTGTTTTACTGTTTCTTTTAGGGGAAATTCTTGATTCCAGAGCTTTTTATAATCCGATTTTAAACATCCAGTTGAATTTTTGGCTCTTTGAGACCTCGATCAGTGAGCTCCCCCACAGAACTCAGCAACGTTTAATTAAGTATGTACTTCGATTTTTTTTTTCTTTTTTTGGGGTTTATCGTGCTGTGACGTAAGAACTGATGTGATGCTTCGTATGATCATGCAGAACTTTCCGTCTGCATTGCTTATTCCTTCTTTCTGTGTCGATTGGATGAATGGCTTCTTTCTCTCTTTGAATATTCTCCTTCTCTCTCCCGCCCTTTCTCGCTTCTTCTCTCTGTGTGTTCATATCTATGGTCATTGGCTTCTTCCTTCTTGAAACTTGGGATCTTACCTTTCAAATTCCCCCCCCCCCTCTCTCTCTCTCTCTCTCTCATTCTCAAGGTTGAAGCCTGCAACTAGAAACTTTAAGGTGCGAAACTACCCCCTGAACTTTTTCCCGTTTGCTTTTTCTTTATTGTGAAATTCGGGAACATACGCTCTGTTCTTCTTGAAGAAAGTAGTTAATGTTCTTTTATTTTCAGTGTTTTAATGAAGGAAGTTCAAAGAAGAACAGCCCGTAATAAAATGGAAAAACCTTTCCCTGGATGCTTGGGAAGAATGGTAAACCTGTTTGACTTGAGTGCAGGCGTTAGTAGGAACAAGCTTCTGACGGATAAGCCGCATCGCGACGGTGACTTCCCTTTTTCTTATGTTTTTTCTCTAGGACTTTTGTCTCTGATCATATTCCCCGTTATCATTTTCGAAATTTTTATAATTTCTTCTTTGAAGGTTTGACTGTGTGCTACTAGTGCGAGGCGCTAATGCGAATCATTCTTAGTCCAAATCTTGTTCTTAGTTCTATTGGTGTTTTTCCCTTAAATCCTGGTTTTCTGTGCACACGAGTGAATGTCAAACTTGACTGCCTTCTCAAATGGTGTTTGCTTGTGAATTTGTTGCCTCATTTGGTTTTGCCAAGTTTCAAACTTTAAAGCTTAATTGGTGCCATATGGAGGATGTACTGTTTATGATACTCTTCTCCTTCGCTAATCCTTAACTAATCGTATCAAATTGGCCAATCAAAAAAATTAGTTTGCTCTGGGTTGTGTTTATTTATGCATTACACATTGCAGGAGTATCGTGCCCGCATAAAAAAAGTAAAAAAACAAAACAAAAAAAAAAAAACAACAAATTTAGCATAGGATATGGTCAAAAAAAAAAAAAAAAATTCGTGTATTTTTTGTAATGTTTAGTTTAAAGCTTCTCCTTCTGATGCCCTTGGAGTAACCAGTGTTCTTTTCTGTCAGTTGTTGTGTTTATTAGTAAAGCGATAATTGTTGATATTTACATGCTTCTTTGCAGGTTCTGTACTCCCAAGAAGTCACTCAGATGCAGCAATTATGTCGAGTTCTTCACTTGACAGTCACATAGAGGGTGGACTGGTAAATTGTTTTCAGGCTTTGTTAACAGTGATGTGTATTGTATAAAGCATGAAAAATTGTTGCACTGCATGTCCATTTTCTACACGATGTTTGGATTTTTGTTTTCCTTTTTTAGTTGTGTAAAAAGTTTGTTTTATTACTGCATTGCAGGGTCACTCAATTGGGAAGGCAAATCAAACGCCCATGAAGATGCTCATAGACCAGGAAATGTCAAAAGAGGCTGAATCTAAGATTTCTCCCCCAAATGTTGTTGCAAAGTTGATGGGGCTAGATACTTTGCCAGAGCAGCCTGGTTCAGCTGCTTATAAAACACCTTCAAGAGGTTCCACATGTATAGTTAAAGAATCTAGGTTGCCACTAGAACGTATAGAACAAGTTGATGACTGTTTGGAGAAGGGCGCCCTATGTGAAATTCATCAAAGCTCCGTAGACGTTTATGAAATATGGCAGCAAAGTTTGAAAACAAATTATGATAGAAAAAAGTTGCATTATGGAAAGTTTGACAAAAATATTGATGAAAAAAAAATTACCCTTGTTCGTAAAAAATTCACTGAAGCAAAACGTATGGCTACAGATGAGAAATTTAGGCAATCTAAAGAATTCCAAGATGCCTTAGAAGTTCTCAGCTCCAATAAGGAATCGTTTGTCAAATTATTGCAAGAACCAAATTCCTTGTTTTCTCAGCATAGTTTTCAACTTTGTTCACTTCCTACATCTCCTGAGAAGACGTGCATCACTATCCTTAGGCCCTCAAATTTAGTTAGCACTGAAAAAAAATTTGGGACGGGGAAAAGATGTGAGAATCAGATGAGAAAACCGACTCAGGTCTACCATTCCATTGCTCGTGACAAGTCCAGTAATGTGCCTACTTTTTCAAACCAGAGAGTTGATGAATATGTTCAACCCACACGAATAGTGGTATTGAAGCCTAACATTGGTAAGAATCATGGTGTTAAAACTGTGGGAACTCAACAAGCTAGTTCATCACCTGATAAAACCTCTGGAAATTTGGATGAGGAAGCTGAGGGTGTCGAGGTGCCAGAATTAGGGGAAGCTGCAACGGAGATTTCTGAACAGTTGAGTGAAGGTCAAATGGGACATCAAAGGGATGAAACTTTTATTTCTTCTGTCTTTTCTAATGGTTATACTGGTGATGAGAGTTCATTTTACAAGTCAGAGAATGAATATACAGGGAGGGATCTCAGTGACTTAGAATTAATGTCACCGTCTTCCAGGCATTCTTGGGATTATGTTAACAAATTTGATAGCCCTTATTCTATTTCTTCCTTCAGCCGTGTTTCATGTTCTCCAGAGTCATTGGTTTGCCGTGAAGCCAAGAAGCGTCTCTCTGAAAGATGGTCAACGATCACATCAAATGCCAATTCTCACGAACCGAGGCATGTAAGGAGAAGCTCTAGTACATTGGGTGAGATGCTCTGTTTGTCAGATCCAAAAAAGTCCATCGAATCTATTGATCAGATAACCAATGAGGAAGAAAAGTGGAGGGAGTTCGCATCCTGCTTAAGTACTGACTTCAGTAAGGAAGAGATTGAAAACTCTCCTAGAAGTCTCCAGAGGTCAAAGTCTGCACCAGTATCTCCTTTGATGTCACGTGGCAGACTAGGTTTTGAAGCTCCAAAGTCTGCTACGACAGATGTTATCCCAGAGAAAACTTGTCCGACAAAGGTTAAATCATCATTTAAAGGAAAAATTTCTAGTTTATTCTTCTCCAGGAATAAGAAACTGAACAAAGAAAAACAAAATGCATTATGTAAAGAGGAATTGGATACTTCTGTTGTGGGAACGCTTGGAGCCTCTCCACCTCCTGGCAGGGTTGGTGATAATGCATCTTGTGTCAACAATACTCAACTTGAAGAATGCTCATTCTCTGCTCTGTGTAGATCATCAGAGACGTCTCCGGATTTAACCAACACATTGGGCGTGGTCTCTCTTGAGGTAATCTATCTTCTTATAGTCGATTTGGCTCCATTCAGTAATTACTTCCTCAGAAGTATCATTTTAGGCAAGGTTGTCATATTCATCTGTTCTTTTCATGAACATTAAGATTTCCCCCACTCTTTTGTGTTTTCTGATTTTTCTTCCTGAGGTTGTCTACCTACTTAGTTACCATGTGCCAGGGCATTATTCTAACTGTTAAGAATGGTTGGTTAACGTTTGTTATAGGCTTTGGTTATGAGTTCAGAGCCACTTAAGAATCCCTCTTATGATCTGGGACTTGAGGAATGTTTAATAAATATTTGTAATAAGAACAGAGATTGAAATGGTATTCTGTTATGCTTTGTCGTGGAAAAAAACATGGTGACTGGATTTCTGATTGTTAATGTTCTATATGGAGTTGAGAAATTCAAAGTTTTCAAATTGAAAATCCAATAATTAATGGCATCTAATTGTTCCAGCCTCTGGTAGGCCGTTGGTCTTTGTTACTCTCAGTAATGTTGAAGCACTAAGTAGCCTAGGTCTTCATGCGTGGTGAATAGAAGTTTAATGCATTATTGCTGGCTGTTTCTTCCAGTAATTTGTGAAGTATTCTCTCTTTTTTTGAATAACTTGCTGAAGAACTAAATTTAAATTTTGCAGGCTGGGTTGCCTTTTGCAAGAAATTTGATGCCAGGAAATGCCAGTGAGAACCTGGACAATCCGTGTCCATGCTCTGTTTTTGAACCACTATTTGATGAGGATGACTTCGAGATGTGCTCGTCTTCTGGCCATATGAAGCCAGACATCAGAGGTACTCATACTCTCTCTAGCTATCCATCGATGTATCAGACTGAGCTATAATGAATTTAGTTTCGAAGTTTGATCTCAGAATGATTAATTAGTGTCAAAAGTGTCCTTGAAATATGGTCAATTTTACTTTGTAGAAGTAGTACAAAATTTGTGTAATTTGATTGATGGTGGAACTTTTGCAGAAAAAAGAAAACTATAATTCAAGGACACTATATTATGTAGCCTTAAGTTTGTCGTTTGACCTATCTTTAATACACTGTCTAGAGTATGCTATTTCTTGACTTGCCTATTTTTCCAGGAATTCAAGTGCCTACGAAGTCCAACATAATTGACAAATCGCTTCCCATAGAGTCCATTTTTCGGACTACGACATGGGAAAATAAATATTCAGAAAACACAGATCCATATTTGGTTAAACCCTCATTAGCATGTGAAGATACAGAAAACGAGGAACAAAAGTGGCTCGGCCTTGTCAAAACTCTGCTCTCAGCCAATGGCCTCGATGACAGTGTGCAGTGCAACTCATTTTTCTCAAGATGGCATTCTCTCGATTATCCATTGGATCCTTCACTAAGAGACAAGTTTGCCAACCTAAGTGCTAAAGAGCCAGAACAGGAGGCGAAACAAAGGCAATCCAGTTCAAACTGGAAACTCATATTTGACAGCGTCAATGCCATCCTGGTCGATATCGCAGGATTTCGGTCAGATAGGAGCACAATGGCAATGTCTTACAACTGGGTAAATGCTGATGCTCCCTCACAAGCTTTGGTGGACAGTGTGTGGGACAGATTGAAGGATTGGCTATCGTACGAAACACAATGTGTTGGTTTTGAGATTGGGGACATTAACAGCCTGGTGGTAGAGAGGGTGGTTCGGAAGGAGGTTGTGGGGAAGAGCTGGATTCAGCAATTACAAGAGGAAATGGATGATTTAGGGAAGGAAATAGAAGGGAAATTGCTGGAAGAACTTGTGGAAGAGGCGCTGCTTAATTTGACAGGTTTCTGCCCATGACCAACCTCTCTTTTGTTCTCATTATAATATATTATAGTTTTTCATATACAGCCCCAAATAATCTCTGCCATTTTTATTATGTGCATTCTACCATCCCTAGACCTACTCCCATTTTGCTGTACATTTTTCTGTCGAAACTGCATATTCCTCTGCTTTTTCCCCTCTCTCTTTCGTAGACATAAAATAACTACCGACAATAGAATCATTTCACTCAGTTTTCGTACTGTTTGTTCTTCTTATTCCTCGTTTCTCTGCCTACTTTTTCTCTTTCTACTCTTTAAGTTCAGCATTAAATAGTTACCATTAATTATTAATTCTTTCATTCTCATTCTTAAGTTAACATTTGTCTTTAACTTATGCTTGGCTTTTATTTTGATCTCGATAGTTTTTGGAAGGACTATAGTTTTGGAAGTTCTAAAGCATCTACCAACTATATATATTTTTATCCTAGGTCCCCTACTTAGCATTTAATATCCTATCCGCAACCAAATACAATAGGGTCAACTGGTTGTCTTGTGAGATTAGTCAATATGTGAACAATTTGGCCACACTCAAGGATGTATATATATATATATTAGACTTGGTAAGGGCATGCCAGGGATGCAAACATAAGTTTCACATTACCAAGGAAGAAAAAGCATGTGTGGTAGTGACATTTTGGAGGTTCTAAATTAGAACTGAGCACATGCTAGTAGTTGGGAGTTGGGATATGAACTTTAGTGTTGTCAAATGGCAGGCAAATCCATATGCAACACAAGGGGTCATATGGATACGAAATCACAGATAAAAATATGAAGTTTGGAAGTTGGAATGAAAATGGTTGCAAAGCAACGTGGAAGGCAAGGTGACCCCATTTCATTAATTCATTAGGTAACAACATCTGTTGCTTCACACATGTGCTGTCTCTATTCTACTTTAATTCCTACTGGCTCTTCTGTCCCATCCAACTATACTCCATACACTAATCTATATATGTACTCTTTTAATAACTCTGAGTACCATGCCAAAAACTTGCTTTATAATTGTACAAATCTAGCGTAGGAATGACCGTTTAAAGTTTATAGGCGGTAAAATGATATTAAAAGTTATCAAACCCGAGTACATATTTGGCATGATTGAGGTTTGATGTTATAGGTTTGAGGTTTGATCCTATAAACTTGTTCAATGTTCAGAAGAAAATGAGGAAGAACGGAAATATTGCTGCTACATTGAAACCAGTCACCTGTACCATGTCCAGCAGAGGACAAATTGAGATGTTGCTGCTACTCTGGAACCAATCACAAAGAGCAAGCATGACTACCTCTGGATAAATCAGGTTTGTATTGATACCGTAGAAATAATAGTATAAAGTTTGTGGAGGGTAAAATAGTATAGATAGCTAACTTGAATAGTTCAACATGGTTCAACTAATATAGGTTTAATATTCAAATTCTATATCCGTAGTTGGGATTGTAATATAAGACACTTGGAAATTGTGATATAATACTTTAAAGAAGTAAAAAGAATGGTTGTGATAAATCATAGAAAAAAAGTTGATTTTCTATTATTGTGTCATACTCAAATCTAGAAATGTGATAAATAATAGATTCTGAGTTTTTTTTTTTTTTTTTTGGAACAATTTGATTTTCTTTTTTTCCTTCTTTTTGTAACAAAAAGTTCTGTTCTTCCACATGAATGTTGCGAATAAATGATAGAAGGTTAATTAAGCATGCATAATAGTCTGTACCATTCAACTTATGTTATGTAATCTTGGATACCATCGAAATCATCCTGGACAACAGCTTTCTTTTCTTTTTTCTGTTTGTCTGTTCAATACTTTATTAAGGTTCGACGGCTAGTTATTCTACGAGATTAATCGAAATGTACTTAAAGTCAGTCTAGAAACTCACGGGTATAAAGAAAAAGGTTGTATAATCTCACAGTAGATTGCTTTTTAGGTAGTTATGAAATTTTTGAGTGTGCATAATTTTATTTTTATGGTTCTTTTTTTTGTTTAGATCTTTAAGGTAAAAGTTTTAAGTTGTAACCAGGGACGACCTCCAGAACCTTTTTAGACTTTGCAATCCCTAGAATCGTGTTTTTTCTATTTTCAAATTTCATATTATCTTTCCAAATTTGATAATCTTGTTGTATATCATAAATTTGTGTTTATATTCCAAACTTTTACTTATTAATGATTGGTTCGGAGTTGTATCAATTATTGGTTCGGAGTTGGATCAGTTATAAGGCACTAACCCCCAAACTCTTATGATGGGTAGCAATAATGGGCCAAAGTTTTTAGGATTGGATATGGTGTACTGATTGAAGTTTTTTTCGGTAGGGCAAGGAAGAAAGGCTGCTGCTACCCATCAATGTCCATACTAAAAGTTCATCTTTATCTTCTGGTCATGAAAAGAAAAAGGTGATAAATGGCTCCCAACCTGCAACTAGTAAGTGAACATGGGATGCTTCTTTTTAATATATATATATATATTTATACATCTCGACTAACCCTATGCAAAATTGTCTAAGTGACAGTGTAACGACTTGTGTCTAGGATTTAATCTTATACGAAATTGTCCAAGTGATTGTAACAATTCATACCTAATATTTTTCAAGTACGCTCTACATACAAAAATTGAAACGAGAGAGATAACGCATTGAAGTACTATTATATTGACCGATTATTTTTACAAACGTAATGTGATTATGTCGCAAGGAATGTTGAGGTCATCAAATGTCGAATCTAAATGGGTCGTTATAAAAATAGTTTTAACACCATTTTTAAAAGCTTAAATATCTAGAAACACCTAAAGATGTAGACCTGTTGGTAGAAAGGATTTAAGGGAGAGTTGAATGAATTAGAAAATTCCAAATTAAAAATAATTTTGTAATAAGTTATTTGGTCACAAATCATAATTGTCTTATCGAATTTGGACCTTCATAATTCCAACAACAAGATGCCATTCTTATTGTCCTATTCAAATATTATTTTCCTTCTCTTTTTTCTTTTGGAGTTGTTGGAAAGTCTCTAAAAATTCTAATAATTCCTCTCCACCTAATTGTAATTGTGTTGAGAATCATGACCTCCAAATTAACTCTTCCATCAATAATTACCTCTATCCACTCATGATACTTCATTTATTTAACATTACAGGATGCTCGACATAACTTCTTCTAATATTTGTTATATAATGAGTTTTTTTTAGGTGTAGATGTATTCTAAAGTAGCATGAACTAGGAAGAGTCTTGACGTGGAGGGAGACATACGAGTATGCGAAGGGAAGAGAGTTGAGACGGAGATGAATCCAAACCCGGAATGAAAACCGACTCGAAGTAGGGAAAAGTGCAAAGTAGCTCAGTGATTTTAAAGATGGATGAATATATAATTGAGTCAACTAAACTGTTTTCTTGTTTTAAACTTTATGAATCAAATCGTCTAGCAACTATGAGTTAAGGTTAAACGAACTAATTTTATCAGTCCATTATTTTCAATTTGCAAACATTTTTCCCAAATGAGACGAAAAAAAAAAAAAAGCAAGAAAATGTGAAAGGTGTAGGGATCTTTTTTCTTTTTTCTTTTTTGTTTTTAGATCAACAACATTTGGAGTAGATTTGGACAAACCTAATGGGTAAATGGGGGTTTTTATTTTCTTTTGCTACAATCATCACTTCCTAAATGACAATTCAACCAACCCTTTTCATTTGGTGCAACTTATCTTCAACTCCAACTAATCTTAATTCATGTTTTTGTTTGAGATTATCAATAGGAAAGCTCTTCTATTTTTTTTAAACAAAGAGTTGGTTGCCTGTTCTTTTTAATATCCTTTTAAATACCAAGTTTGGTAGAGGGCTAGTAGTTGTTCGAGAGTTCAATATTATAATTAAAATTATGCATAACATAACGAGAATTTTAAAAGAGACTATGAAGATCCATATTCGCTTATGTTCTAGCTAGGATTAGTACAATAGCTGAAAGTAGGACAGGTAATGCGTACTATTTGAGAACCGTGTAGCGTTATGGTTCTTGATAACCAACTGTATCACTATGGCTACCTCTTTGTCCCTATCAATTCTCATGACTATTTGATGTTTTTGTTTCTAAAATCATTTTTACGTCACAAGACGATGCCGTGCAAAAATTTACGAGCGGAATCAAATTAGTTCCTAAAGAAACTAGTTCGAAATTTAAAGGTATAACTGGACTTTATACCCTCAAATTTCATTAATTAAATTTGTATTTGAATATTTAATTGTAAAATTGTGATGAATAATCTCAAAGAATCCTGGTAACTAGAAATATAATTTTAATAATTTTTTTTCCATTAAAAACTTTGTACTGCATGACGTGGTATTTATAAACAATATGATTTAGTAATAAGATGTAATTAAAAAATTTCAAACTTTACATATTATTATAATCCAACCATTAACAATATGCTTTAGGGATAAAATAAAATATTATTTAGATTAAATTATTCAAAAGAAACACATTATTTTATTACGACAGTAGTCTCGTACACCACAATGCCAAGCTGTACATCTAACAAAATAAAAAAAGTGAAAGCCTCAACTAATTAATTTTTAATCTAATACTTTAAACTAATTTATCTATAGGAGACAATTTAGTCCATGCGGCAATTTAATTAATTTAATTTCAATATTTTAAATTGAATTAGTTTAATTTATATTATAAAAATCTCATCAAAATAATTTAATTTTGTATTATATAAAGACTTTGTATTTATAATTTATAAGCATATTTGATTCTCGCTCCGTTTACCAATTTTAGTAAACAATAAATTACATTAAATATAGATTAAATTATTATAAATTTAAAATATAAAGAATAAATGATTACATATTAAAGTTAAAAACTAAATTAGTTTCTTTTATAAGATTAAAAAAAAAGAAAAAAAAAAGAAAAAAAAAAGGGAGGTGGTTGAAATCGTTAATTAGAAGCAAAAGGAGCGGTAAAAATGTAATTTCAGTCTGTCACCCACAAGAGTCCTCCACCCCACAGTCGCTCTCTCTCTCTCTCCATCAATAATCTTCACTCTCTGTCTCTCTACAAAGCCTCTCTTTTTTCTCGACTTCAATTCACTGCCACTGTTCTTCTTCTTCCCCGTTTCTCTCGTCTGCAAAGTCGACCCAGTTGGTTAAATTTGTCTGCGCTTCCATAATTTTGCGGCGATTCGATTCCCCAATTGAATATTTCTCTTCCGTTCTTCTCGCCGGAACTCTTGTTTCCTTCATCTCCGCTACTTGCCTCCACTCTACGACTTTCATGCCACTCTCCCTCTATGTGCTGAATCCGCTACCAACTCTGGTGTATCTTGTTCAGATCTGAGACTTGGCCCGCCGGATCCGTGCTCACCAACCTCAGATATGGAGGAAGCATTGGAGCTGGCTCGTGCCAAGGACACCAAGGAGCGCATGGCCGGTGTCGAACGCCTCTATGAACTTCTCGAAGCTTCCAGAAAAAGTTTGAATTCCGCCGAGACTACGGCCTTGGTTGATTGCTGCCTCGATCTTCTCAAGGACAACAACTTTAGGGTTTCCCAGGGTGCTCTCCAGGCTTTGGCTTCTGCTGCTGTGCTCTCTGGCGAGCCTCTCAAGTTGCATTTCAATGCCCTTGTCCCCGCTGTTGTCGAGCGATTGGGTGATGCGAAGCAACCTGTGAGAGAAGCCGCAAGGAGGCTCTTGCTCACTCTTATGGAGGTACTGGATGAGCCTTTACTTCTGCGGATTTAACGATTTCAGCAATTGTTGCCGTCTATGTGGCAAATGAATCCATGAATTTGATTGAAATCTAATCACTTGGAGTCGATTTAGTTTCTTTCTTCCGAGTTCGGCCGAAATTTCTCTCCCCTATTTACAAGAACTTAGATATTTCATTGCGTTCTGTGTACTCAAATGATCTTTAATCGGGTCGTGATAGTGCATCCTAGGAATGGTTACAGTATTTTCCTTCATTGTTTGGGTATCGAGCTCTTTTATCCGTTCTTTGCCTTAAAGCTTATTTAGTATGCCCAGATTTGTTGATGCTTAGAACCAGCAAATTACACCTTGTGTTGGCTACATATTCATTAACCAATATCATTTCCCATTAATTTTGATCGGCGGCTGTGGGTTTTTGATCAAGTCTTCGACGTAAGAATAATCTGTGTCAATCTCTGTCTATCCTTACTGTTCACATGTAGGTTGCAAATATGGTCATATGACCATAGAATACTAAGGTCGACTTACCTCCGTGATCGCAGTCAAAAAAATTTCAGGTGGCAGTTATCTTAGTGAACTTTTTATTTTTCCTTTTTAATGGGGGGTGTAAGTGTCCCCTCTTAACATTATTAATTCTACGAAGGAGCTATTGCCGCTTTTCGCGGTTTCTGTTAGATAGACTGATATATGTATCTCTTGTACTGTTAGTTCAAGGCTAATCTTTGTTTTTTTATATGGCAGGGCGAGATTTAAGTAGTTGAATTCATGGAGTGAGAAAATGAAAAAAAAATTATTTTCTTCTTGTATCCAATATATTGTTTATTATTCACTCAAAACTTTTTCCTTGTTTTGTTTGCTTGCCTGCGCAAGGAAAGAGCATGTAGAATTCTTGTCTTTTTTATATGGTCCTGCTGAAAGGAAAAAATGCACACGACATACCTAATAAAGGTTGCTACCTACAGATTTCTTCTCCAACAATCATTGTTGAAAGAGCTGGCTCTTATGCATGGTCACACAAAAGCTGGAGAATACGGGAAGAGTTTGCAAGAACTGTTACAGCAGCCATTGGCTTATTTGCATCAACTGAGCTTACACTTCAGCGGGCTGTACTACCTTCGGTATGAAACTGAATTTCCAAAACATAAGAAAAACGAAAAACCTTTTTGTCTGGTAACTTTTTTCCATCTTAGAAGTGTACTTGATAAAAGTTTTTCTCTACAGATTTTGCAGATGTTAAATGATCCAAACCCTGGAGTTAGGGAAGCCGCTATAGTCTGTATTGAGGTTAGCGACCTTGAGTTAATTGCAACAATGGGCATTCTGGTTCAAGCTTATGTCAATGTCAGATAGTGTCAATTGCAATATGCTATTGTTGAATTCAGCGATTAGACTTAAAGTTTCTTTTCTTCAGGAGATGTATACACAGGCTGGGCCACAGTTGCGTGATGAGCTTCAGCGCCATCACCTTCCTACCTATATGGTAAGTTTTTTCTTCAATCATCTCGTCTTCCCCCCTTGCCCTTTTTGTTATAAGGATGCGTTTAGTCCCTTATTCCTAATTTCTTTTATGATTAGAAAGTGCTTGAATGCTTATAGTTTTATTTTACTTCAGATAAAGTAGCAATCTAATTTATGGAAATGGATGTTACTATTATAATTTTCTGAATTTTTGTTTTATCATCTACCTCCAGGTGAAAGATATTAATGCTCGTCTTGAGAAAATTACACCTCAAGTTCGGTCCTCAGAAGGACTAGGTAGTTTTTCAGTTGGAGACATGAAGCCTGCAAATATTAACCCTAAAAAAAGTAGTCCGAAGGCTAAGAGTTCCAACAGGGAGGTTTCTCTTTTTGGAGGTTAGTTTTTAGTTTATATTTGAATAGTCTAGCAAAAACAACCAATATGGGTCCATCCAAACCTATTCATTATGAGATTTATTTATTTATTTTAATATTTTTGTAAATAATAAGTAGGTGGTAGCTATTTATGTCTAATTTCAAGCGTTTTATAACCCTTCTCCTTTTGTTGTCCATACCAACTGGGTAGCACTCCATGGTGTAATTGTGGTCTCTGTGGCGGGGGTTATTGTGTTAAGTGATTTGTGTTTGTTTTAGTTGCTCTAGCATGCCCATTTGCTTCTGTGTGCTGTATTTTTTTTAATTTTATTATTATTTTTATTATTATAATTATTATTCTTGTTATATTGTTTTTAGGAGAAACATTTGCTTAATTGATGAATGAAATATAAAGAGGGGAAAGAGGCCTCCATCGCCAAAAGGTTGATTACAAAAATAACTCCCACTAGGTCGAAAGAAGACCAAGCCTATAATATGAAAAGGGTGGTCTACATTTACACGTAAATGGAGCTAAAAAAAACTTACTTATCTGGGTGTTGGATGCTGGCCTCCTAGGACTTTTCAATTTATCTGCTAGGTCTTAGTATTGTGATTAAAGCCCTGTTTGTTTAGTTAGTTGGTTGGCTCCCCTAGCTTAGGCTGATTCTTTATTTATTATCATTATTATTTTTTTTATGCTCGTTGGCTTTTCTTTTTTCTACTCTTTCATTTTCTCTCTAGGAAAGCTTGACTTCTCATTTAAAAAGAAAGAGTACCAGATAGTGTTGAAAGAGACTGCAGAATTTGTGAATATGCAATTTTTCCTTTTTTAGCTAAAGTTTATCGAAGATAACTTTGTCACTATTGACTAAAACTAGCCAAAATGGGTTGGCATGTTGGACAACCCTCTAGGGTTTCATAACTCATGAGTTTCTTTGGCAATTGAATATAGTAGGCTCAAGTAGTTATTCCGTAAGATTAATTGAGGTATGTGTTAGAGGTAATGAGGATTATCATCTTAGCTACACCATTACTCTTTGCATTATTCTGTCATGCTGACTATGACATTTGGTTTTAATATTTATCTGGTACTTTGTCATCTACTTCAGTTAAGAGGTTCTTACTACTCTCTTTTCCAAAGTAGAAGGAATAATTTGAAATTTCTCCTTGGGTTCTTATTAACAAACTATAAGTAGAAGGAACATTTGAATGCTCAGATTTTCAACATTTTTAATTGTGCACTTCATAGTAACACTTATATTTTGAGTGTCGATTTTAAAAAAAGAGTTATCCTTTGAGCGGTATTTAAAGCATGGATGAAATCAGGGCCTTTTAACCAGAATCTTGGAGTATGGTATTCGTTAAATTATCTTTGCTTAGGAGGTTGCTGCTGTCATGTGCAGGAGAAAGTGATGTAACTGAGAAGCAGATAGATCCTATAAAAGTGTATTCAGAGAAGGAGCTAATAAGGGAAATTGAGAAGATAGCTTCTATCCTTGTTCCAGAAAAGGATTGGTCTATTCGCATAGCAGCCATGCAGAGAATAGAGGGCTTTGTTTCTGGAGGTTTTACTACAACTCTTTTCGCTTACAGTATATGTCACATGCTGATGAATTAGTAGCTTAAATGAATTGAATTTATTAGGCTGACATAACTGTGATTTTGCGAGTCACAAATATTCTCTTCCAATAATGTTGTACTTTTTCTTCATATATGAAATTATTCAAGTATGTCGTATGTTGATTAACATCAGTAGTCACTATTGAGTTTGATTTGTTAAGTTGGAAAAATTGTGATAGAAAGGTTTATAGATTTTTTTTTAAAGGATGTTTTCAGTATTAATTGCCTGATTCACATTTCTCTTTGATGTGTTAATATTGCCACAATTGTTCTACTGTCACTACCGTATGAGCTTGTTTTGTGGGCCATACTATCTCTTTATCTATCTATGATGTTTGGTATGGCCTGGAATTGTATAACGGAGGCGGAGTTCTCAATGCATTGGTGTTGAGGAAGGATGCTCATTTTTTTTTTCCTGATAGGTGCTGCTGACTATCCATGTTTTAAGGGATTGTTGAAACAGCTGGTTGGACCTCTCAGTACTCAATTATCTGATAGAAGGTCTAGCATAGTGAAACAGGTGTAATTGCAGTTATTATTATTTTTATTATTATTTGTATCAGACTGTTGATCTTTACTGAACTTTTTTTTTTTTTCTTTCTTTAAATTTTTATTTGATTACGAATCGGATTTCAATTTTGTTTTCAATGCTTCTTGATATTCATTATGTAAGATTTGTGTGATTTATCATCAATTGTCGTTAAATCTTACACTAACATTTAGTGGGTCCAAAGTGATAATATTTTCTCTTTCTTTTATGCTTTGATAGTCGATGGGAAGTCTATTTCTTATTATTTTCTAAATGTATCTAGTTTATTGTGTTGGATAGGAAACATTATTTGGTGAAAGATTTTGTATTCAGTAAAGAATTGGGTTTTTATTGGCTTTTCCTTGGGACTCCTTAAGCACTGTTCTCTTTTTGCTCTTTACTGGTGTAAATGCAAACACACTTTTTCTGAGTATGGTCTTACCATACTTGTGGCCAAATGGATGACTGTTTTGTAATTCCATTATTAGAATCCATGGTCTCTTCCCTCTTTTATATTTTTTAGTATATAATGAAATACTTGTTTCTTTAAAAGAATGGTTTTACCTTCTCTCAATTCTACTTTGTATTTCAGGCTTGCCATTTGTTATGCTTCTTGTCTAAGGAACTTTTGGGAGATTTTGAAGCCTGCGCTGAAATGTTTATTCCAGTAAGTGAAAGATCTTGGAAAAATGTTGTTGTCATGCTGAGAATCCTAATTTGTTTTGTTTTCTGTTTTGTTTCTATTCAGGTCCTTTTCAAGCTGGTTGTCATTACTGTCCTTGTAATTGCGGAGTCTGCTGATAATTGCATAAAAACGGTATTGTTATTGCTTTATAAATTATGTCTCTTTTACCCTTTTTGTATTCTTTTTTATGGTTAGGACTTAAGTTGTTTTGGCTCCTTCCTTTGGGCTGTGGTTTTTGTATGTCCTTTTTTATTCTTTCATTTTCCTCCATGAAAGTTTGGTACTTCACCCAAAAGGGAACTATTTCTCTCCCCAAAGACAAAATTTCACTTGATTAGCAATTTCCATTGGCAATTGACTTGGGCGGTTTATAATGAATTTATTAATTTCATTTTCTTTTTCATCTAGATGTTGCGTAACTGTAAAGTTGCACGTGTGCTTCCCCGTATAGCTGATAGTGCAAAAAATGATCGAAATGCTGTACTACGTGCACGGTGAGAATTTCTTCACATTCCCGAAACTTATATGATAGCATTATTCTCCTGATTCCTATTGTGTCTTTTTTTGTATCATAGGTGTTGTGAATATGCACTTCTCATTCTCGAGTATTGGGCTGATGCACCTGAGATACAGCGAGCTGCTGATTTATATGAGGATCTAATCAGGTGTTGTGTAGCTGATGCAATGAGTGAGGTATTTTTGAAAAAATAATTCTTGAATTTCATTACTTTGTATAGAGAGTTCTTTTTGCCTTGTAAATCATTTTCATTTGAAATTCTTGTCAATTTGTGTGCAGTATTTCCTTATCCATTTAAAAAAAAAAAAAAAAAAAAAAAAAAAAAAAAAAAAAAAAAAAAAAAAAAAAAAAAAAAAAAAAAAAAAGAAGAGAGAAACGAAAAAGAAAAATTTAGATAATAGTCTCTGCCAGTTGTTCGAATTTCTTAATTACATTAATTGGTATAGCCACTCCATATCCTTAGATCTCTTTCTTATTATCCTCACTTTAATTTAGCAAGAATATCTGAATTTGTATGGCATAACATTCCATTTCATATCTCTCTTATTACCTCACTTTTAGTATATTTACTTGATAGGTTCGAGCCACTGCACGATTACTATACAGGATGTTTGCAAAAACTTGGCCGGAGCGTTCCAGACGTTTATTTTCCTCATTTGACCTTGTGATTCAGAGGGTATAGCTTACTTTCATTTGAAAGATGTTTTGATATCCATTCCATTATTAAATGTACCATTCTCTAAATTCCAAAGTTTCCTCCAGTTAATTAATGAAGACGATGGGGGTATACATAGGCGACATGCTTCTCCATCTGTTCGTGATAGAGGTACAATGATGTCACTCAACTCTCAACCATCGACTGGCTCAAGCTTACCTGGATATGGAACTTCTGCTATTGTTGCAATGGATAGAAGTTCAAGTTTATCGTCTGGGGCTTCGCTCTCATCTGGACTTCTGTCTCAGTCTAAGACCTCTGTTGATGGTTCTGAACGTAGTTTGGAAAGTGTGTTGCATTCAAGCAAACAGAAGGTCAATGCAATTGAAAGCATGCTCAGAGGCTTGGATTTATCTGAGAAACATAATGCAAATCTTCGATCATCTAGTTTGGATCTAGGTACCCAATATCATATGCTGTTAATTAGCTTTTTATCACCCTTGAGCTCTTGGGTTTGTTCTTGTTCTTATGCTTTATGAAGCAACTAGCTAAAGTTGATATGTGTGAGCGGCTAAATTTTCCTCTTACTTCCCCTAGTGCAGGAGTTGACCCTCCATCATCTCGTGATCCACCCTTTCCTCAAGCTTTACTCGCAACTAATCATTTGAGTAACTCTTCTACAGCTGAATTAACTGCATCAAATCAGAATAAAGTTAGGAGCCGGCAAGGTGGATTGGGTTTATCTGATATCATCACTCAAATTCAAGCTTCCAAAGGTTCTGGTAAATCATCATATCGCAGCAATGTGGTCAGAGAATCTTTGACTACTTTTTCATCTTACTCTATGAAGCGGGTTGTTGACCGACACCAGGAAAGGGGTTCTGTTGAAGAGAATAATGATATTAGAGAGGCTAAGCGGTATATTACCCCACAAATTGAGAGGCATTACTTGGATACATCTTATAGGGATGGGAACTACAAGGATTCTCATAATAGTTATATTCCCAACTTCCAGAGACCACTGTTGAGAAAGAATGCAGCTGGGCGAATGTCTGCAACGAGGCGTCGGAGTTTTGATGATAGCCAGCTACCACTTGGGGAAATGTCAAGTTACGTTGACAGTCCAGCTTCTCTCAGTGATGCTCTTAGTGAGGGACTTAATCCATCTTCTGATTGGTGCACTAGGGTTGGCACCTTTAATTATCTTCAATCTTTGCTGCAGCAGGGTTCAAAAGGAATACAAGAAGTACTCCAAAATTTTGAGAAGGTAATGAAATTGTTTTTCCAGCACTTGGACGACCCACACCATAAAGTTGCACAGGCAGCACTTTCAACACTGGCTGATATAATTCCAACCTGCCGAAGGCCATTTGAGAGCTATATGGAAAGGATCTTACCCCATGTTTTCTCTCGGTTGATTGACCCAAAGGAGTTAGTTAGGCAACCCTGCTCGACAACTTTGGAAATTGTTAGTAAAAGTTATAGTACTGATTCTCTCTTACCTGCTTTACTCCGTTCTCTGGATGAACAGCGGTCACCAAAGGCAAAGCTGGCTGTTATTGAGTTTGCTATAAATTCTTTTAACAAGCATGTTGTGAATTCTGATGGCTTTAGTAATAATGGCATCCTAAAGTTATGGCTTGCTAAACTGACACCATTGGTTTATGACAAAAATACAAAGTTGAAGGAGGCAGCCATTACATGCATTATATCTGTTTACTCACACTTTGAACCAGCAGCTGTCTTGAATTATATCCTTAGCCTATCAGTTGAAGAACAGAATTCCTTGAGGCGAGCCCTTAAACAATATACTCCTCGCATTGAGGTGGACTTGATGAACTTTTTACAGAACAAGAAAGAACGCCAACGACCTAAGTCCTTGTATGACCCATCTGATGTGGTTGGATCATCTTCTGAGGAAGGGTATGTTAGCATGTCCAAAAAGAATCAATTCTTTGGTAGATACTCAGCTGGTTCTCTTGATGACGAGAGTGGTAGGAAGTGGAATACGAACCAGGAATCAACCCTGGTTACAAGGAGCATTGGTCAAGCTACTTCTGATGAACTTCGTGAGAACTTGTATCATAATTTTGATTCTGGTTCCAGCAATGATGTTACTACTTTGAAAACCAAAGAGGCAAATTATTTGGAAAATTCCACACATCAAAACCTGGGCTCACGGACTAGTCTGGTGGATAATGTTGATAATAGTGTTGATTTTGACGATTATTCTTCCCTGCATTTGGTTAATGGTGAGATTGACAGCAATCACTTGGGAGTTGCTGAAAACATTGGGTATGATGACGAGGCTTCACTAGAGCTCGGTTCTCATCAACACAAAATTAAATCTGTTAACTCCATAATGGACACATGCCCTAGTATCCCTCAAATTCTTCACCTGGTGAGCACTCTCACAATGGATTTGTTTGTATCTATTAGTTATTTTCTTTTAGTTCAGTTTTAAAAATTTTATATCCTCGCATCAGATGTTATGTGAGATGATCCGGATGATAGATAAGTGGTATGTGTTGTCTTCTTCTGCAGATAAGTACTGGCAATGGTGAAAGCCCTTCTGCAAGCAAATGTGGTGCACTGCAGCAGCTAGTTGAAACTTCCATAAGTAATGATCCGTCCATTTGGACCAAGGTATGGTCCAACTCTTGATCAATTGATAATCCATATTTTCAATTCAAGGACTTCAAACTATTGGTGCCTTTTGGGGGGGTGGTTACTATCAGCTTATAGATGGGTAATTTAGCTTGATCACTGAGGGACATCGTACTGTGTTGTAGAATTCAGTGTTTTTGAAGGGAGGTGCCAACGCCTAGGTGTACACTCTTTTGTCTGATTGAATGTGGCTCAGGTTTTTTCAGTAACTATTCTAAAACAACCTCTAAAATCTTAACGTTATTATATTTTTAAAAAATTCTGCATTTCTCTATTTTTGGTTGGTAGCTTTTTGTTCTTTCGGCTCCTTTTGTTTTGGGCTTTCCATTTTTGTTTCCTATTATTCTATTTCTTCTAGATGAAAGTTGGTTTCTTTGAAGAAAAAAAGTTTGTGACAGTTCAACTACAGAACACATGGTTCCAACAGCAGGCGAAGTTAGGATCTACATACATATTTGGGAATCTTGTGGCAACGCTTGATATCTCATTCCATGTTCTTTGTTGGGAAGAACATATTAAGAAGAAAGACAAAATTGTTACAATTTTCATGCTCGTTCCAAATTCAAAGTACCGTTTGTGCAAATAAAAGCTTCTTGTTACACGATTTCTTCCTTATATAGACGAATATAGGATCTATGGAGCAATTACTTAGAAGTATATTTTGTGCCATAACTCTTCCTACCCTTCCTTTCTGATAGAAAAGGATCTTAGATGTATATTTTGTGCCGTAATTCTTCCTACCCTTCCTTCCTGATAGAAAAGGATCTCTTGATCCTGAACCAATCTGACATCGGATTGCAAATTCAAATTCAAGTTTATTGGTGTAGAGTAGATCTAATTATACAAGTGAAATCCTCCAACATATGAAAGAGGGAAAAAGTAGTTTCGTTGTTGTAGAACTCTCAAGGTCAAGCTTAACAATGACACCCATAGGGGTGTTCCAAAAATTCGATGACCCATAAAACCCGATTAATCCAACCCAAGTCTAAACTGAATGTATAGACTCGAGGGGCATTGTTGAAAGATCTGCCACCATGCCTAACGTCTTCACAATAGTTCTCTGGTTTCTACCACCTTGAAAGCAATAGCAGCATTAGAACCCTGGTAACATTAGGAAATATATCTCTTAGGGATTCTTGAACTGCAGTCAAAAGAATCCTTCTGATGAGGTGTATCTACATTTCATGCCACAGCACACCACTTTCGTGAGTACTGAATTCCATGTTTTTTCTTGGCTCTTCTGTAACTGATGCCAATGCCCCCTTTCAAGTGATGCCGTTCTGTTATCTTCTCTGTTCTGTTTTCCTAGTAATGCTTGAGTTTGATTATCAACTTATCCTTGCTTGACATTTAGCTATATGGTTGTTGATATTTACGATTGAGAATTGTTTTGCCAGAGGTCCATTTTCATCTCATAGATTGTTTTTCCATTTGCAGTACTTCAATCAAATTTTGACAGTGATACTGGAAGTGTTGGACAATTCTGATTCCTCTGTACGCGAGGTTGCTCTTACATTGATAACTGAAATGATTAAGAACCAGGCAAGTTAAATATGATTTTTCTGATGCTTTATGAGATGCTGCATTTATTGAACACAATTATTCAACATTTCCATAGTACATTTTTTCCTATTTAGTGAATTCTCATTTTTATCCTTCATTTTATGATTCCAGAGGGATTCAATGGAAGATTCTGTTGAGATCGTAATTGAGAAGCTCCTCCATGTTACTAAGGACATTATTCCCAAAGTAACTGTTCTTAGCATTTTGAAACTTCTTTTGCTTGTTTTTACCCATCTAAAATTGCTCCCTCTTCCTTGCACCTTTATTTTCAGGTTTCAAATGATGCAGAGAATTGCCTGACCATCGTGTTATCTCATTATGATCCATTCAGATGCTTAAGTGTATGTATATTTGCATTCTATTTTTCTCTTCATGGATATTACCTGCCCATAATTCATTTTCAGATACCTATTTCGTTGATAGTATATCGTATCAGGAAAAAGATAAAAATAGCATCAGAGATACAGTTTTTTATTTTATTTTATTTATTTATTTATTAATCATTATAATTCTTTCGCATAGTTCTTGAGGTTTAGTATAACATGGGCGATGTACTTCATTTTGCAGGTTATTGCTCCCTTGTTGGTTACTGAGGATGAGAAAACTCTTGTGACCTGCATCAATTGTTTGACAAAGGTTTATTCTTTTAGTACCCTCCTAGTTGCAATTTCTTTTAGCTGGGTCCCATCTTACAAGCACCAACTTAAAACCACTACTTCCACTTCTGAATTTTTTAATTTTTTAATTTTTAATTTTTAATTTTTAATTTTTTTTTTTTGTTCTCAGAATTTTGTTTTTGGCTAATCTCTTTGTAAAGAAAGATGAAAATCATTGGAAAGAAATGTTAACAAATATAATATTGAGAAACTAAATGGTTATAAAAAAGACTTGAACTAGATAGTGCAGAAATGACTGTTGTTATGTTTTGGTTAAAATTCTGACCTGCCGCTACTTGGGTTTTCAGCTCGTAGGTCGGCTCTCGCAAGAGGAGTTGATGACACAGTTGCCCACTTTTTTGCCTGCTCTCTTTGAAGCATTTGGACATCAGAGTGCTGACGTGAGGAAGGTAATGGGCGCTACTTGGGTTTTCATTTTTCATTCTTGCTTCACTGGTATAACAAAAGAATGAAATAGAATAACAAAAGAAAGGTATTCATATCTCACATAGCCTTATTGACTGACAATTTGGTGCAGACTGTTGTGTTCTGTCTTGTTGACATCTACATAATGCTTGGGAAGCAATTTTTGCCTCACTTGGAGGCACTCAACAGCACTCAGCTACGTTTGGTTACAATTTACGCCAATCGAATTTCGCAAGCTAGGACAGGAACCGCCATCAACGCCAATCATGATTAATGGGGAGTTTGCATGGTTCTAATCTTTTTCTGATGTGAACAAATATTGTTCGTATATTCCATCACCCCTTGGTGTAAGTTTGTATATTGTGTGCATACATTGTGGATGCTTTTTTTTCTTTTTTTTTTCCACCCATTATATATTCTTTTTCATGTCATTTTTCTTTCCTAGATGCCAGTCTGGTTTGGAGATCATTGTGTTTAAGACCCATTATGAAATTCAAATTATTGTGCCCAATTTTGTATTTTACAGGTCCAGAATATTATTTACATGCAATTGAATGGGGGGGGAGTTTAATTTATTTTTATTTTATCCTTTTTCCTCTTAAATTAATTTAGGTTCTCATTCAAAAATAGTCTATTCTCACACGTATGGACTTGTTTAAAAAGTTAGACCTTCCATTTTAAAGTTAGACCCAAACTAAAGATATATGCTCAATTTGTTCGAGTGTCAATTGGGCCTTCAAATTCAAGACTGCCACTGCCGTAACTCCAAAGCCCAGATCCAAATTCAGCCTTAAAATCATAACCCAAAAATCTAGATTGGGCCTTAAATTCAAGAGCCCATTTCCGTAAAAGCCCGTTTCAAAATCCGGATCCCAATTGGGCCTTAAAAGCCCATTTCCGTAAATCCAAAATCCTGATCCCAATTGGGCCTTAAAATTGTAACCCAAAAATCTCAATTAGACCTAAAAAATAAGAGAGAGATTTCCGTAAAAAAATTCAAGAGAGATTACCGTATATCCAAAACTCGGATCCGAATGGGCCCTAAATTCCAGGCAGCCCATTTCCGAAAATCTAAAACCCGCATCCTAACTGGGACTTAAAATTCTAACCCAAAAATATCAATTGGGCCTTAAAATTCAAGAGCCCATTTCAGTAAATCCCAAACCCGGATCATAATTGGGCCTGAAATTTGTAACCCGACAATCTCCGTTCGGCCTTAAATTCCAGACAGCCCATTTCGTAAATAAAAAACACGGATCAAAATTGGGCCTGAAACATTACCCAAAAATCTCAATTGGGCCTTAAATTCCAGGCAGCCCATTGCCGTAAATCCAAAACCCGCTACCTAAATGGGCCTCAATTTGTAACCCAAGAATCTCAATTGGGCCTTAAAATTCTAGATAGCCCATAACCATAAATCCTAAAACCCGGATCCGAGTTGGGCCTTAAAATTGTAACCCAAAAATCTTAATTGGGCCTTCAAATTCAAGATCGCCCATTGACGTAAGTCCAAAACCCGGATCCGAATTGGGCCTTAAAATTGTAACCAGAATATCTCAATTGGGCCTTAAAATTCAAGACGGTCTATTGCAGTAAATCCAAAACCCGGAACCGAATGGGGCCTGAAAATCGTAACCCAAAAATCTCAATTGGGCCTTAAATTCCAGGCAGCTCATTGCCGTAAATCTAAAACCTGGATCCTTACTGGGCCTTTAAATTGTAACCCAAAAATCTCAATTGGGCCTGAAAATTCTAGACAGCCCATAACCGTAAATCCTAAAACCTGGATCCGAGTTTCTGCTTAAAATTGTAACCCAAAAATGTCAATGGGGCCTTAAAATTCAAGATCGCCCATTGCCGCAAGTCAAAACCCGGATCCGAATTGGGCCTTAAAATTGTAACCCGAAAATCTCAATTGGGCCTTAAATTCATGATAGCCCATTTCCGTAAATCTAAAACCCGGATCCGTAACCCAAAAATCTCAATTGGGCCTTAAAATTCAAGACAGCCCATTGCCTTAAATCCGAAACCCGGATCTGAATTGGGCCTTTAAATTGTTACCCAAAAATCTTAAATGGGCCTCAATATTCAAGACAACCATTGCCGTAAATCGAAAACCCGGATCGAAATTGGGCCGTATAATTATAATCCAAAAATCTCAAGTGGGCCGTAGAACTCAAGCAGCCCATTTCAGTAAATCAAAAACTTGTATCCAAATTGGGTCTTAAAATTTTAATCCAGAAATCTCAATTGGGCCTTAAATTCAAGGCAGTCGTAAATCCAAAACCCGAATCCGAATTGTTGAAAATTTATTACCCATTTTCCCACCGTAAACCCTATGTCTTGTTGCAGTTGTCTGCAGCCATTGCAGAGCTGAGCTAACCGAATTAACCTTTCCACTTGTTTCTTCTGCACCATTCTCTTCTCTGCTCTTCTTCTCCATCTTCCCTGCAACTTCATTGCCACCATGCACCGCTTCGCCTGTGGCCTCGCCTCTAAAGCCAGGTACTTTACTACTTTTCACAACCTTCTTTCAGTTGATTGTTTCTCATTCGTTTCTCTCATTTTCCTCCTCCTTTCTTCTTGAAGGTTGGCTAGGAACAGTGCCCATCTGGTATTTTACTCCGTATCTAATTCATTTTCTATAATGTGTTCATGTTTTAATGCGCATTTTCGAGTAATGTCATGTGGTTACAATATATAATGTGAAATTTGCTTCATTTTCATTAACTTCGACAGTTTTGTCAACTGGTATTGACAACTCTTTTTCCCGAATGAGGGATTTTAGATCAATTCTAGATTGAACTGCAGTAGGAATTACGCAGCGAAGGACATTAAATTTGGGGTTGAAGCGCGCGCCTTGATGCTTAGGGGTGTTGAAGAGCTTGCAGATGCTGTCAAAGTTACAATGGGACCGAAAGTGAGTTGAACATGACCTAACTGTAAGACCTGTATGTATTTGTCGATTACTTTAGTGTTTAGTATATGATGATCACCAGTAGTAATCGACATATTAGGAATGCACATGATCAGGGGTTCCATTTATACAGTTTACTGACTAAGTGTTCTTTCTCACTTGTTTTTAAAAGGGGCGTAATGTAGTGTTAGAGCAAAGTTATGGTGCCCCAAAAGTGACGAAAGATGGTGTTACTGTTGCAAAGAGCATTGAATTCAAAGATAAAGTAAAAAATATTGGTGCAAGTTTGGTGAAGCAGGTTGCAAATGCTACCAATGATGTGGCAGGAGATGGTGAGTATTTGAAAACGTTCAATAGGAGCGTGTTTTTCACGTGGTCTGAACAGAACAGGTGCAGTCACTGACATGAAGCTCCTTTCTCTTGTTTCAGGTACAACATGTGCAACGGTTCTTACTCGTGCAATATTTACTGAAGGATGTAAATCTGTGGCTGCTGGAGTGAACGCTATGGACTTGAGACGTGGGATTACTATGGCAGTTGATTCTGTTATTACAACTCTGAAGAGCAGAGCCCGGATGATCAGTACATCTGAAGAAATAGCCCAGGTTGGAACAATATCAGCTAATGGAGAACGAGAGATCGGTGAGCTAATAGCTAAGGCTATGGAAAAAGTAGGAAAGGAGGGAGTTATCACCATTTCAGTAAGTTATTTCAAACTCTCTCTTGTGTTCCACTATTTGTTTGTATAATACCTGGATGTCTTTAATAGCTTGTGGCTCTTTGGCTTACGGATTTGACTTAATCGATGTCTGAGTTCATAGTCCCGATTCATTTTCCGGGTCCTAAAATGCCTCTATGTCTAGCATGAGAGCCATCTATCTTGTTCTCCATTTCTTTGCAGGACGGTAACACACTCGATAATGAATTGGAGATCGTTGAGGGAATGAAGATGGACAGGGGTTTCATATCTCCTTATTTTATTACCAACCAGAAAAACCAAAAATGTGTAAGGATTTAGTTTATTATTTATCACAACTTCCAGTTTTCTTTCACTTGGTTATTTTTTTCGTGATTCATCATGGTTTGGTTTTCGCTCGTCTTCCTATTCATGTTCCTATTCATATATTAACTTCTGGACTGGGTTCGGGGACTTGACATTTAGCCTTCGATAATGACCTTTACAGATTTTCACATCCTATTCAGCGTTATAAATTATGATAGACTTCTTGATTGTTTCGTCTTACAGGAATTGGAGGATCCACTAATTTTAATACACGAAAAGAAAATCTCAAATTTAAATGCTGTGGTAAAAGTCTTGGAGTTAGCTCTGAAGGTAACCTATCCTTTTAGTGGATGTTGACTCTGAGTTTAGTCTGAATATCACTGCTTAACAGTATGTCTTCCATTTTGGCCTTAGAGGCAAAGACCTTTACTTATTGTTGCTGAAGATGTGGAAAGTGAAGCATTAGCTACCCTTATTTTAAATAAGTTACGTGCTGGTATTAAGGTAACATAATGTTCTTAGTTACATGCTAAATTTTAGTGGTAACAATGGATATACCAACTAAAATGGTTTTTATCACTTAAACGAACGTAAGGTTTGCGCAATTAAAGCCCCCGGGTTCGGTGATAATAGGAAGGCTGGTATGCAGGATTTGGCAATTCTCACAGGAGGCCAGGTAGACTTTTTGACTATTTGCATCTCTTCCACCATGCTTTTCTAGAAGATCTCATGTTCTATTTTTCATTTTGTTTCTTTTTACCTTGAATATCAGGTCATAACTGAGGAACTTGGTCTAGATCTTGAAAAAGTTGGTGCTGAATCATTGGGTTCATGCAAAAAGGTGAAATAATCTTACTTTTTTGCCACATCAAGATTATATTTCTAATGTAATCAATGTTGTGCATATCGGCATAGGTTACGGTGTCGAAGGATGATACTGTAGTTCTTGATGGGACTGGTGACAAGAAGGCGATTGAAGAACAGTCTGACCAGGTTTCATTTTCTTCATTTTTGTAGAATGTCATGTTATGTTTTGAATTTCGTTAGGTTCCTTGGTGTGTGAATATACGAATAATTTCATGATCGAATGTGTGTGACAGTTGCGATCCTTGATTGAGTTGAGCACTTCAGACTATGACAAGGAAAAGCTGCAAGAACGGCTTGCAAAGCTTTCTGGCGGAGTTGCTGTTCTAAAGGTAAGTGTTTATGTCATGTAACTCAACTCGTTTAGGCATAAACATGCCAGCGCTCCGCTTGATTCGAGCTCTTGACTCACGTTTTTTGTAGATTGGTGGGGCCAGTGAAGCCGAAGTTGGGGAACGAAAGGATAGAGTTACCGATGCGCTAAATGCTACCAAAGCGGCCGTGGAGGAGGGAATTGTTGCTGGTAATGCCACCTTCTGAGATTATCTTTTTGTGCATGTCCTTTACCTAATTTTCTTTTTGGTTGGGATGGCTGAGAATTTGAAATGATAAATAATGTTCTATAACTTCATTCTTCATATCTTGTTGGTGGGAGATTCGAAACCATCAGCATTATGATTATGTCCAATTCGAAAAAAACGACCTTGATATCTCGAGAGTTGGCATGGCAGGCGGTGGTGTTGCTCTGCTCTATGCATCAAAGGAGTTGGAGAACTTGCATACTGCAAATTTTGATCAGAAGATCGGTGTTCAAATCATTCAAAACGCTCTAAAGGTTTCGAAATTTCATCCATATATTGAAGCCACTATGCATTATGGATATGTTACAATCATATTGTACAAGAATCAGTTAACTTAAGGCTGCTTCATCTGCAGATGCCTATTTATACAATTGCTTCTAATGCCGGAGTTGAAGGAGCAGTTGTGGCCGGGAAGCTACTCGAACAGGACAATTCCGACCTTGGATACGACGCAGCTAAAGGTCTGTATATTACGCCCCATGACATACAAAATGAATAGCAAGGTTTCGTTTTGTTTGTTTCCAGCCAAAGTTCTTGCAACTTCTGCTTATAATATAGCCTCCTACATTTCTTCATATAGGCGAATATGTAGACATGATCAAGGCTGGAATTATTGATCCCTTAAAAGTTATCAGAACCGCGCTAGTAGACGCCGCAAGGTAGCTTCGCTAGCCTCACTCGAGATGCATTGTCTCTTAATGTTGTTATTATTTAAGCTTGGCTTGGCCCTTACAAGCTTTGTTATTGTACACAGTGTTTCTTCGCTACTGACGACGACGGAGGCCGTGGTGGTCGAACAAGCTAAGGATGGTAAGGAAGCTGCCCCATCAATGGGAGGCGCCATGGGTTACTGAAACCGAACCCACCCTGATTTTGTTAACGATCATTCATTTGCCAGACCAATTCATAAGAATTTTTTTCTAGGAGCTGATAAAAACACATGTTTTTTCGACGACTCGTTGCATCAATGGTTAGATTGAGCCGAGTTTGAAACTTTTAGAAAAATGTCTTTCCAATCTAATAATCCAAGTCAATCTGAGGAACATGATGTGGACATCAGTCAGCCCAATCATCATCTGAAAAGCAGATGACACGGTATCAGGTGGAGGGTGAGGAAACAGTACAAAAGGGAGACGACAGTTCCTTTTCAGAAAAAAATTAAATTGGGTCAGAGCACATACAAGTACACGTGGATATCAAAATGCTGACCTGGCATTTTCTTCAACTTGCCACGATTGGCTACATACGTATACACGTGGATATCAAAATGCTGACTTGGCGTGTTCTTCAACTTGCCACGATTCGTAACTCACCCCTCTCTCTCCTGTCTGGGAATCACAACTCCAACACTGTTTTTTAGGATAATTTAATAAAAATATCTATGAAATTTATATTTGTTTATATATATATATATATAAATAAAGCTTTTTAATTTTAAAATAATCAATAATATTGTTAAAACTAAAAAAAAAAAAAAATTGTTGGGGTATGAAAATAATGGGCATAAGAGATGCCAGGAAGAAGAGGGACAAAGCAATATGTAGAGAAAGGAGAAGAATGTGATAGCAACCCAATGCCTCTCACTCATACCCCCCTTTTCTCCACTTCTTTCGACAACAATATCTTTCTCATATTACCTCCCTTACCAACCCCTCCATTCCCCCTCCCCCCTCTTATATGTATATGTGTACATGTATATGTATGTATGTATGTATGTGGTTTGGACTGCTCTTCGATATTATTTTTCTTTTGTTTTTTCTCAAAAATTTTAAAACGTGTATAGACCTCTCTCTCTATATATATATATATTGTGTGTATATATACACACCCGATTGAATTACTAACCTGTTATTGATTTTATTAGTGTGTTCATATTGAAAGACATGAATGGCGAGGTCTATAATTCATTTTTATTATAAAGTTCATAAGTATGAATTATTTATGAAAACTTGGGTAAAATTATTGCTGGTATTTTTCTTATTTATTTATTTATTTATTTATTAAGTTCAACTACTTTGGTATAATTTAATGATAGTGGAATTTATTATTGGTGTAATGAATCCGATAAAATTTTGCAAAAAACTACTTGTTTAACTCCGAAATTTCATATAAAGCATTGTGAAACATAAAAATGGATTAGGTGCAAATTGGTCTAGAAAATTTAAACACAATTTCAAATTAAAATAAAAACTTTATCCCACGTGACAAAAATGAAACCATAACTTAATTACTTGAAGAAAAATTTTATTATTCAAATTATCCGAAGCAATAGACAAAAGATACGAGTAATCAGTGGTAACCAATAACATTACGATCCCTAGTAATTCAATGTTATATTTGAAATAGCTAAGGTATAAGCTTATCCATTATGTCGCTTATCCATTATGTCGCTTAATACTCCTAATTTTGTGGTCACCAACTACTTATAAAGGAAATATCTACTTAATAAAAAAATTAAAAATAATATATATTTAGGGCCAATCAAATTAGTGGGAGAAATAGTTGCCGTCACCCCATAATTGGCGCGTGTTTTATACGCGCCAACAGATGACATGGGATACCGGGAATTGGTTTTGGCCTTTTCTTTTCGCATTTATTTTAATTTTGCTGATGTGGCAGTGTGTTTATTGGTTTTTAATTACCCTTTTAGGATTCGTTTACCGTTTATTGTCCTTTTCCATGTTAAACGCACCACGTGTCATTCTCAGTCTATTATTTTTTTAAATAAATAGTGCTAATCTTTATAATTAACGGATTTATAATATTAAACACGTTTGATTATTAGTTTTATTAAATATTTCGTACATTGCTTTATAAAAATGTGTACTTTTCATATACTTTATGATTTTATAAAAAATTATCTCTTTTTCCATTGGCCCACCAAATAAAAAATACTACATATTGTCTCGAGAACTTATATATGTCAAGCCTAGTGACCAACGTGAGATCTCACAATCCACCTCTCTCAAGGGTCGGTGTCCTCGTTGACACACCGCCCGATGTCTGGTTTTGATACCATTTGTAACCGTCAAAGTCCACTGCTAACAAATATTGTCCGTTTTGACTTGTTACGTATTATTGTCAACCTCATGGTTTTAAAAATGCGTTTGCTAGGGAAAAGTTTTCACACCACTATATGGAATGCTTCGTTCCCCTCTCCAACCGGTGTATGATCTCACATTATTCCAAAAAAGCATGAGGCTGAGTTTGATTTTCATAGGAAACTGTAAGGTAAATCAAGCTCCGATAAAACAGAATGAGATGTAGAGAAACTTGATATTTCGAGGCGACGTAACTGAATGGAACAAGAGGTAGAGTGGGGTTTCAAGTGAGTGGAATCGTTCCGCTACAGGCGAATGAGATTGAACAAACAATTGACAAATTGACAATAACTTCGAGAGATTCGATAGATAATCAACCATCAATTTTTGTATAATACTTTTCTCAAACTACATTTTTTCAAAAAAAATATTGTATTTAAATTTTGTACTTCAAAAAATAAAATTGTCAAAATTTTAAAATAATGATTTTTTTTTTTTTATGTTAGATAGGAAAAAATAATATATATAAAAATTGTGAGATAATAAAAAAGAAAAAGAAAAAAAAAATCGGGAAAGAGGGCGGAGATTGGATTGAGCTACATGTCGTCAAAATGCCCTTTCGTCTTCTCCTCAACTCTTTTATTCCAATTTTCACACACACAAACGCACGCAACCAACGCCTTCCCTTATCTCTGGCCTTCCGCCATTACTGCTTCTGCTGGAGGAGGACCAGCCGCCTTTCCCCTTCCCCAACAATTTTTCAGCTTCTCCCATACCCACCCATCTCTCCAAAAACCAATCAAGATTCCATTACTATCCCCTATTTTTCTTCCTTGTTTTTGCGCAGACGCCGTTGTTGCGCTCACTCATCTCTTAGCTTCATGGTGTTCGTCCATGGAGGATTGATTTTTTCTCTGTGTATAGTTCTCTCCTTTTCTCCTTCGTTTGTTCTCGATTTGGCTTCTCGGTGGATTGAAGCTTGGAAGTTGAAACTCCTTTGATTTTTGTTTCCTCCAGGTAATTGATGATCGGAAGATTGAGGATGAACCACTGCGTTCCTGATTTTGAAATGGCTGACGATTTCTCCCTCCCAACATTCTCTAGTTTAACCAGGCCGAGAAAATCGTCTATGTAAGCTTTGTTTGAAGATATTGTTGTTAAAATTTTTTCTGGGTTTTGATTTTGATTTTGTTTTGTGGACTGAGATTTTTTAACTCGCAGGCCGGACGATGATGTAGTGGAGCTTCTATGGCAGAACGGCCAAGTGGTGGCTCACAGCCAGAACCAGAGGTCGGTCCGGAAATCACCGCCCTCCAAATTCGATGTTTCGATTCCACAAGATCAAACGGCGGCGGTGGCGACTAGAGAGATCCGGCCTTCGTCTCAATTGGAGGAACCTCATGACCTTTTTATGCAAGAAGATGAAATGGCCTCGTGGCTCAACTATCCTCTCGTTGAGGATCATAATTTCTGCTCCGACCTCCTCTTCCCCTCCATGACTGCTTCTCTTTGCGGCAATTCTCTAACCGAGCCCCGGCCATCCGCTACGGCGACGGTCACTCTCACGCAGGGGCCACCAACTCGACTGGAAAAGCAGAGCTCCGTACAGTTCTCGAGGAACAGAGCGACGGGCGAATCGGAACCGTCGAATTCAAAGGCTATGGTGCGGGAAGCCACTGTGGTGGATTCTTGCGACACGCCGTCTGTCGGGCCGGAATCTAGGGCTTCAGTAATTGCGAGGAGAAAGCTTGTGGAGGCGGTGAATGGTGCCGATGTATGGCGTGAGACGGTTTGTGGTAGTGATGGAGGCGGAGGTGCGTCGGTCAGCGGCGATGGCGTCGGGGAGAAAGAGTTGGTGACTTGTGAAATGACTGTCACTTCATCCCCTGGCGGCTCGAGTGCCAGTGCCGAGCCTGCTGCCCCAAAACTGGCTGCCGATGACAGAAAGCGCAAAGGAAGAGCTCCCGATGATACCGAATGCCAAAGCGAGGTAAGCATCTTCTCTTTGTTTATCTTTAGCATGAAACAATTTAGTATGGAATCCAACCATGAATCTTTTTGAAGCTCAAACTACAAAAGATTGAATCCTCAATTGAAGGAGCAAACGGGAACTTTAAAACGGTTTGAAACAATGGCCATTAAAAGCTCCACAGATGATTGCTGACTGCTTTGTTTTGGGCAAACAAAGAGATTTGTATTTCTGTTTTTGCAATTCTTGGGTGATTTGCTAATGTTCTTTGCCATTAGGATGTTGAGTACGAATCCACTGATCCGAAGAAACAATTGCGGGGCTCGACATCAATGAAAAGATCTCGTGCTGCTGAGGTTCACAACCTCTCAGAGAGGGTGCGAAATTGAATTTATTACTAATTGTATGGTTGTAAACAAGCAAATGTACCTTCTATGGTAGTGTTGTTTTCTTCTTGGAGGTGAAGTGAAATATTGCAAATCTATTTGCAGAGACGTCGGGATCGGATAAATGAGAAGATGAAGGCTTTACAGGAACTCATCCCTCGATGCAACAAGGTTTGTTTTCAGCTTCAATGTGATTCTGAGTAGAGGTTTCTCTGTTTCTCATATCCGAATTGTGTTGAGTTCCTTTACTGATTTGCAGACCGATAAGGCTTCGATGTTGGATGAAGCGATCGAGTACTTAAAGACCCTTCAGTTGCAAGTGCAGGTACATGCTTTGAATTTCAATCTTAATCGTTCCATAAAAGTGCAAGTCTAAACTGAATCATGGTAGAAGGAAATGTATGAATTAGTAACAGATTCTATTTAACCAATTGTTGTAGAAGGAAATAGTCAATACTTTACATACAAAACAGTTGATATCATTGAACAATTAGGGAATGAAACATATCTTTGATTCTGCCTGCTGCGAAAAACATCTCATTGTAAATCTTCTGCATAAACATACACAAGGCATACCTGAACGTGATCGGCTGATGCATCTTGTTAACGTTGGCAATGACTATTTATAACCCAGATGATGTCGATGGGATGTGGAATGATGCCGATGATGTTCCCAGGCATTCAACAATACTTGCCACCACCGATGGGGATGGGTATCGGGATGGGCATGGGTATGGGAATGGAAATGGGCATGAATAGACCAATGATGCAATTTCCTAATCTCCTGGCTGGCTCTAACTTACCAATGCAAGCTGGAGCAGCAGCAGCAGCAGCAGCTCATTTGGGTCAGAGATTCCCTCTCCCTGCCTTTGCAATGCCTCCTGTTCCCGGTGGCAATCCATCCCAAGCTCAAGCAATGAATAATCAACCGGATCCGATCGTTAACCCAGCTGGAACACAAAATACAACCCCGCCTCCAGTCTCAGGTTTTCCTGATTCTTATCAGCAGTTTCTTAGCTCCAACCAGGTGCAGTTTCATATCGCACAGGCTGTACAGGTATCGTTTTTTGACAGTCACCTTCATTTTGTATACAAATTCAGCTTGTTTATAAAGTTGGTTGGCATCAAAATTTCAACCAAATGCCACTGTCAACCTTGCGAATCCGAACCGACGAGTTAATTTTCAACCTTTTACAGAATCAGCAACCAGTTCCGCCTAATACAAGCAGGCCATGTACTGACAGGAATCCCAAAAATCTTTAAAATCATCAATCAGGTAAGCCTCTTACTTTATCTTTTGGGACATTCATGATATTCATTGGTCGTATGATACTTTGTTCGTAGATTAGTTGAAACATTATTGTTATATTACCTTAAGATCCAAAATAAGTTCCATTCACGTTGCTATTTATAAGGTTTTTGCGTATTTTAGGTTAATATTGAATGCTTGGACTCGAGAAACTCGCTTGCTGGGCAAGTTTTGCGCATATTAGAGTGTCGAAAGCTTTGAACATGTGCATCTGCTGCTTGCAAGTACGATATATATCGCAAATAACATGTAATGACCGTGACCCTGTAAACAGAAGTCTGTACTTCTTTTGCGTTATTCTATCTTTTAAACAATCGTTGCCCTTTTCCTGACTTGTTATTCTGCTAGATTGTGATAGAAAGAAAGTTGAGTTACAGATGGTCACTACACGAAACTGTTGTGTTGCATTTCGTTCGGCTCGGGCCCACGGCGTTGATGCTGATAGATTCAACTTGGTGTGGTAATCGTCGTCGGGTAGCATCAAAGTATTCCAAACTCTCCAACTTCAGAGTAATTTCCTTGTCTTTCCTGGGCCATGGTTCCACTGCATTATATATTCTTCACAAAGTTGTTGCTCAAGATTCTTTCTCTTCATCATAATAAGAACTTGTTTCATAGCTATTCCACTTGCACTTGGAATATGATATAAATACTCCATTACCCATGGAAAGATCTCCAGAATTGTTTTTTTCAAAGTTGTTTGAAAGTGGAAGAACAGCAAATCCACTGTAAAGATGAGACGATCCTAAATTTTCTTTAGGAGATGAAAGTGTGAACTAGGGGCATTTTTGGTATAGTAAACCTTTTTTTTTTATCTTGTTTTTGGTATGGCATCATTGAAGGTGACATTTCTCGGATGCAATAAGAAAAATGCATCGTTTCTATTATTCCGTAATAAAAATATTCGTGTATTTTATATATGGTCTAAAAGGGGTTTAAATGTACCATTATCTTTAAGCTTTAATTTTAAATGATCCATGTTCCGGATTCAAAATTTAGATTTGGAAATCATGCTCCCGAGCTTTGTCACTCAACATAAATATCTGTATAAAATTTATATGATTGAGCCACCATAAGGGAAGATGCATCTTATTACTTTTTAATATTGGAGTAGAGTATTAGAGGCGAGATAATTGTGATCTTGTAGATTTATTTCTAAAATATATACCCGTTTGTGATAGACAAAAGGATTGAAAAACAAATAGTAGAAGATCATAAATCACAATTTATTGAAGAGAAAAAAAAACAAGCATTCGAGCACTTAAGCAAGAGAAGAAAACATTATTTGTTGTACTCAGTGGCTTGGGAATTTCCAGTAATGAACGAACTCATCCAGATTTTCACTGTTATCTTTGAGGTAAATTCCATTATCTTCCGCAGTCCAATTGCAGATGTTATCGTCGCACTTAACGCGCAGCCACTTGGTCCTCTTCTCGACCCAGAAGGAGTCAAACGTCATCTCATGCCCGTTCGGCTTGCGCAAGTAGCACCAATACAGCGTCGTATCCCAAAGATTGACTTTGAAGTCCCACTTGAACTCGGTGCTAGTGGCAAGAGTATGTTCGCCCAAGTCGTTATCTTTGGACTGGCAATGCACGAACATCGCTTGCCCATTGCTCAATCCATTCTTAATATGGATCTCCCATTTGCTGAATGGCTTCGAGGCAGCCAAGGCCAAGGCCGAGGCCACCACGAACACCAAAACTTGATTCTTCAAACAGATGGCGTTCATTTTGGTGTTGAACGGCACCAAATGAGCGTGGTTTAAATAAGGGATTGTGTGGGATTGATGGGCCTCTATATGGAATGTGTCCAATATGAGGCAACTATTCATAGCTGTTGAATTTTTTAGCTGTCCCAAACAAAGGACAACGCTGCCTTATTTTGGCTTATGACAATTTGAGAAGCTTTTGGTTCAACACAAAACAAAACAAAACAAAAGGTTTCCATGGAGGAGGAGGAGAACCAAATGTGATTGGTAGAGAGAAAAAGGAAGAGCGTTTATTTATAGCCCCGTGGAGACCCATCTCAAATAGGGCCGAGGTTCCTCGTTAGCGATAAATTAGGTTGGAGACGAGGTTATATTTTCCGTCTCCGTCCCTACCCCTGTCCCCAGATGTTTTTTTAAGTTCTATTTCCAAGTTTCATATATGTCCAAATAGAATAAAGTTTCTTATCAGATAAAGGGAACTCATATCTGTTGTTTTGTTTTTTCTTGTATTTCATTAATTTCTAATAAAGAAAGTGAATCAATACTAATTAATAACTTATATTAAAAAAAATAAAAATAAAATGTACCTATGAAAAAAATTCTTTATTAAAAAATAATAAACAGAGAAAATTTCACTAGTGATCAACATTAGGAATGGTAAAGATTCATGATGCTTAGGATTGAATTGTTCGTTTGACTTCCATAGGATAATTATGTTCGTAATATATTCTACATGTTTCTAAAACACTATGTTAAGGATATCTAGTAATAAATTATAGTTTACCATATATATTATATTTGATATTTTATTATAATGCAAATATCTAATATTTGCCTTATTATCATAGGTATCTTTCCATTTATTGTTATTTCCATTTATTACTATTTCCATATCCTTGTAATTTATTTGATTATAAATAGGATTAATCAAACATTCACACACTCCTATTGAAATATATATATATATATATATATATATATATATATATATATATATATATATGTAATTAGTTTTTTTTTTTAATGAAAATTTATTAAATTAATAATATTATGCATTGAATGAAAATAATATTGAATTAATACGTTGAATTAATTTATTTAATTAGTCTTAAATAGTTAAATTAATTAGCATCACTAATCATTTCAGTAATTATACTTAACTACGCAATTAAAATGGTTCATATATAATTAATATTATATTAAATTTTATCTAATTATGGAAATCAAACACGTGTTTAGAGACGTTGAATTAACCTTCCAAAACCTATTACGAATCATTGTCAACCTCACACGCAGTTTTTAAAACGCGTTATATAAGAAGAGATTTTCACACACTTATAAGAAATGTTTGTTTTCATTCTCCACCGATATAAGACCTCACAATCCACTCCATGTTTCTATTACTAAATAGGGTCAAGAACGAGATTATATTCCCTAGTCCCATCCATGCCCTTCCCTGATCATGACATGTTCAATTCTCTACCCCTCTATATATATAATGCACAAAACTAACCTATTATATATTATTATTTTTTTACGTACGATTATATGTTAATGATTTTTTTAAGTATTGAAATTTGTGAGGTAATATGAAAATTTGAAGTTTTAAAAATGGTGTTAATAGAACATTATATTATATTTTTACTTATGACACCCGTAACTATTAAGGAGATGATATAATTAATACGATCAATATAGGTGGTAGCGTATGGCTCAAGAAACGTGTATCATCACGATAAAAACGAGTGGGTCATTTGGGTTGAGGAGTAGCAGTAGAAAGAACACAATGGAAGTTGATATCATTTTGGTAGTTTTTGCAGCTATTTTAGTGTTTTATGTGCTTGTCTTTGTGTTTCTAAGGCGGCTCAATGAACTACAAAGTTTTGTTAAACTGGGAAGGAAGGTCTACCAAGCTCTCCCTCCTGGTGATATGGGATGGCCTCTTATCGGCTCTTCCCTATCGCTTTACAACACTTTTAAATCAAGCAATGATCCCAACACTTTCATCAATCATCTTATTTCCAAGTATATCTCTTCGTCTCTCTGTCCTTTGATTCATAGGTTCATACATTCGTTATCTGTAAGAAATAACGACTCTCCCTAATGATATTATCTATTTTTATTTGGAATTTCCAAAAAAGCTTCATATCAATAGAGATAATGTGTTCATGCAGGAAAGAAAAAACTGGGATATATAGAAGCCATCTCTTCGGAAAACCAACAATCATCGTGACAGATCCGGAAATATGCCGACGCATATACTTAGATGACGAGTGCTTTGTTCCCAAATATCCAAAGGGGGCAGAGATATTTGTTGGGAGTGGGTCTGCCATGAAGATTGCTGACCACAAATCTGTGCATCGGCTCATGGCAGCTCCCATTAGTGGCGCGCAAGCCTTGTCTAAATATGTGGGTTATATTGAGAAGGAAGTGGTGAAATGCTTGGAAGAATGGAGCAGCATGAGCGAGCCAATAGAGTTGTTGAATGAAACTAAAACTCTATACTTTAAACTCATTTCACGTATTTTCTTGGGGGCTGAAGTTCGTGGGCCTTGCTTACAAGAACTCGAGAAATTGTTCAGAGAAATGACTCTTGCACTCGTGTCCATTTTCCCTTTTGACTTGCCTGGATTTGCTTACAATAGAGCATTCAAGGTTCACACGTTTATTAACTTCTTTTTGGGGTCAAAAAATTATTTATCGAGCTCATCGTTAGTAGATATTATCAACTTTAGCTTGTTACGTATCAATGGCTTTAGAACGTCGGCTAGGGAGAGGTTTTCATACTGTTATAAGAAATGTTTAGTTTTCCTCTCCAATTGATCTATATATGTGTGGGATCTCACAATCCATCTCCTTGGGAGTCCAGCGTTCTCGCTAGCACATTACTCAGTGTTTGACTTTGATACCATTTGTAACATCTCAAGCCCACTGCTAGTAGATATGTCGGCTTTAGTACGTTATGTATTGCCGTTAGTCTCACGATTTTAAGAAATGTTTCGTTCTCTTCTCCAACTGAGGTAGGATCTTATTAGGAATCACAACTCTCCACAATGGTATGATATTGTCCACTAGGGGGTCTAGCATTCTCGCTAGCACATTACTCAGTGTCTGAGTTTGATACCATTTGTAACATCTCAAGCCCGCTGTTGTAATATCTCAAGCTCACTGCTAGTAGATATGTCGGCTTTAGTACGTTATGTATTGTCGTTAATCTCACGATTTTAAGAAATGTTTCGTTCTCTTCTCCAATCGAGGTAGGATCTTGTTAGGAATCATAACTCTCTCCACAAAAGTATGATATTGTCCACTTTGAGCATAAGCTCTCATAGCGAACAACCTCTCCCTTAATCGAGGCTCGACTCCTTTCTCTAGAGCCCTAGAACAAAGTACACCCTTTGTTCGACACTTTAGTCACTTTTGACTATACCTTCAAGGCCCACAATTCTTTGTTCGACATGACTAAGTTTAGAGCATGACTCTGATACCATGTTAGGAATCACGACTCTCCACTCTCCACTCTCCACAATGGTCGCCCACAATTCTTTGTTCGACATGACTAAGTTTAGAGTATGACTCTGATACCATGTTAGGAATCACGACTCTCCACTCTCCACAATGGTATGATATTGTCCACTTTGAGCATAAACTCTCATGTGCTTGCTTTTGAATTCCCCAAAAAGCCTCATACCAATGGAGATAGTATTCCTCACTTATAACTCATGGTCTTCCACTAAATTAACTAAGGTGGGACTCATAATCCCAACAGATCTCACATATAGCAGTAAAGAAATATCATTCTCTGATAATTTCAATTCCATTGATTTCAATATGACTCATAACAGGTATAGCGTCTAAGAATTAGGTCAACTTTAAAAACTCATTGATTCTCTTAGGTTTTTATTAGAGATGTCAAAATAACGGACATCTCTGATACCATTTTGCTAACGAGGTAATGGTATCAGATATTTCATAAACCATATATGAACGAGGTAGTGGAGAGATATTTCTCTTCATTAACGAAATGAAGTTGGGAACAAAGATCATGTTCTTCGTTCCTGTCTCTACCTCGTCCATAGACATCTCTAGCTCTTGACCGTGAACCCCGATAATTCAGGCAATGAAAGAGGTAGAAAAGATTCTGAACAAAATCATAGAAGAGAAGAGAAAAGCAGTGGAAAAGTATGAAGAAAGGGAAGAGAATTGTGAAATAGAGGCAATGATTGAGGCGAGTGATGGGAATGGGGCAAAGTTGTTGAGTAACAACGCAATTATAGATATACTACTCGGTGTGCTTCATGCTGGTAATCATACTGTAGCTCATGCAGCCATCTGGGTTCTTATACATATTTCAGACCACCCTCATGTTCTCCAACAGGCAAAGGTTACAATATTTAAACAATTCAATAGATTTTTTTTTAAATATATATTATATGGTTTCATGATGTTCTTGTTTTACAGGAAGAACAAGAGTTGATTATAAAAGAAAGGCCACCTACCCAAAATGGATTAAATTTTGGAGAAATTACTCGAATGACGTATCTTACAAAGGTTTGTTTTTACTGCATAATCATCTCTAATACGTTTCTTATCATCTTTGATGTTCGAGTAAATGAGTATGGGCGTCGATTAAAAGGTAAAAAAATTTAAATATCTCATATCTGTAGACTCGATCGATCGTTGCATATTTAATAATCTTTTGTTTTTTGAGTGTTTAAATAATAAAGGATAGAGATCAATACGAACAAAGTTATTATTTTACCACATAGAAACATAATTCAACTGGTAAAGTTTTTCATTTTGCTTGATAATTATTTTAGGTAATTAATGAGACGTTGAGAAGAAGTACACTTACCTCTCCGACCTTTCGCGAGGCCAAATCTAATGTAAAGATCAAAGGTGAGTTTCAATTTTGAAAGAATGAATTGTAATAACCCGAATCCACCGCTAGTTGATATTGTCCACTTTGATCTGTTATATATCGTCGTTAGCTTCACGGTTTTAAAACACGTCTATTAGGGAGATGTTTCTACATTCTTATAAAGAATCTTTCGTTCCCTTCTCCAACTGATGTAGGATCCCACAAAGAGGGCTAGCGTCCTAGCTAGCACACTGCTCGGTGTCTGGCTTTGATACCATTTGTAACAACCTAAGCCCACAGCTAGCAGATATTGTCCGATTTTGCCTGTTACGTATTGCCGTCAACCTCACGGTTTTATACGCTGAAAGAGGATAATATATGGTACCGATGGGTTTTGGCCATTACAAATGGTATGAGAGTCAGACATCAAGAGGTGTGCCAGCGTCCCAAAGGGGTGGATTATGATATCCTACATTGGTTGGAGAGGAGAACTAAGTATTCTTTATAGAGAGGTGTGGAAACTTCTCCCTAATAGACGTATTTTAGCTCAGTAACTGCCCCAAGTACGAAGTTAAGTATAGAAAACTCAAAGAAAACAATATGAATATAAAAAATACACAGTAAACGACCCTAAAACTGAAATCAGAATATACAAATGCAAGAAACGTGCTACTAATTATTGGTGTTTTTTAGGGTATATTATACCAAAAGGATGGAGCATACAAATATGGAACGGAGCTGTTCATATGGACCCTCAAATATACCCAAATCCACACAAATTTGATCCTTCAAGATGGGACGTAGGTCTTCAACAACTCAGTCCATTCCACGAAATACATGAACATGAACTTAAAAGGTTAATGTTTTGTGCAGAATTACAAGCCAAAAGCAGGAGCCTTCATACCATTTGGAATGGGGAGGGTATACTGTCCAGGAAGCGAGCTGGTCAAGCTTGAAATGGCCATTTTACTTCACCATTTTCTTCTCCTTAATTACAGGTCAATTTTCATTTTTTTTTGTAATTTATTTGATTATAAATAGAGAACTTTCACAGGCCATTTAGGTAGAGTGAATTATGCAAATATTTTCAGATTGATTGATGCATTAATTTATTTGTGTTGCAGGATGGAACGAGTTAATCCAAAATGTCAGCTCACTCACATGTCATCCCCTGCACCTCTCGACAACTGTCTCGTAAAAATTATCAAACATTCATAGCTCATCGAGTATATTATCATATACTGTTTTAAGATTACATTAATAAAGTCTGTATTTTAATTTCAAATTAATTTCAAAAGACCTTATTGATTGGAATGGATATTCATTCCCAGGGATGAACAAGCTCATCCTGATTGGTAGAGGCATTTTTAATGTAAACCCCATCATCTTTGCCAATCCAAACGCAAGTGTGGTCGCCACATCTGGTATAAAGCCATTGATCTTTGCTAGTATCATACCAATACACATCGAAAGAAGCATGCGCATTGTTTGGCTTGGTCAAGGTGCACCAGAATTCTGTGGTTTGCCACACGTTGTCTTTGAAAGTAAAGCTAAATAGAGCACCAGTGGCTAGGTTATGGTCTCCCAAATCATCGTTTTTTGACTTACAATGCGCCAGTAGTGTCTGTCCGCCTCCCAACCCATTCACGACTTGTACCGTCCATCTCTCCAATGGCCAAGATCCCATAGCCACGGTTGAAAAGGCAACGAGAGCCAAAGTCGCTACGATCATGTTACGCAATGACATTCTGAGATCACCCATGTTTACAAGTTGCTTAGAAGTAAAGAAAGCTTCGGATGAGTGTGTAGGTCACTCCGTTAAAATATTTATATACCGAGTTTCGTTGCATTATGTTGCATGGGAATGCGTTGTATGTTGCCTTATATTGCATGGCCAAATTTTCCAAACTTGCCAAGTTTGAAGAAACCTTCCAAATACTTTTTTAAAAATTTGTTAGAAAGTATGAGTAAATTAGTGGTATATGAATGAACCGAAATCACATCTGATTTAAAATGATATTGATGATAAGATGACAAATAAAGACTTAAAAATAGGAAAGTTACTATCTATATCAACAAGTTACACCTTAAGTCAATTCTAAATTAAATTACATTCTCGAAAATTTGTTAAATTAAATAAATATTGGTTAAATAATATTATATTGATACAAATAATCATTTTAATTTAGTTTCTATGATATTATTTATATATTTAACCAATATCAAAAACATAAATTTTGATGAAATTTTTTAAGATAAAGATCAAACGATTAAAAGATTTAAAATATTATACTCATTTGTTAAAAATTAATTGAAGTTTTTGGAACTAATATAAATTTGAAGGTCGACACTTTAAATTTTACTCCATACTACGTGACATGGAATTTGGTTGAACTACTTGCCAAATTACCACAAACATTCCAAATATGAAATAAACATTCCAAATATGAAATTAATAAAAATATAATTAATTAAGTCCACTACTAATAAATATTATCCATTTTGGTCAATTACATATCATTATCAGCCTCACAGTAAAACGTGTCTGTTAAGAAAAGATTTTCATACTCTTATAAGAAATGCTTTGTTCCATCTCCATAATCTCACAATTCGGAGGTTAGTGTCTTCCCTGGCACACCTCTCGATGTCTGACTCTGATATCTTTTGTAACAACTCAAGCCCATCATAACTAAATTTTATCGTTTTTGAATTTTTTCTTCTGAGCTTCAACTCGAGGTTTTAGAACATGTTGTTCCAGCAAAGACACTCGACCCACAATACAAGGTGGATGGTGAAATCCTACATTGATTGTAGATGGGAACGAAACCTTCCTTATAAGAATATGAAAACTTCTCCCACGCATTTTAAAATCTTGAGGATAAAACGAAAACGAAAAGTTCAAAGAAGACAATATCTGTTAACAGGGGATCTAAAGTCGACTATTAACCTATACATACAATAATTGGTTGAATAATTTGGAAGGTAGAAATGGGTGGTGGGTAGCAAAAATAAGTAGTGAATGGTGGTAGCTGGTTGGTGTTCATAGAGAGGTCTGATATATTCATATCAGTCATTCAATGTTTGGAGGCAACTCTGACACTATCTTCCGTAGTGGCATACATAAGTTTTAAAGGCACTCTTCAATTTGCCAGCTTACCCAACCATACGTACAATTGTTAGTTCATCTTTTTTAATGCATTGCTTTCTTTTTTTATCCCTTATTACTCCAAATTAAAAGCTCCCATGCAGAGCTTGTTCAACGCACCATTTAACACCCATGTTCATGCCCACCACTCTTTCACCAGCTGTCCCCCCCTACTCTTAATTCAAACCTTAATTATAACCCATTTATGATTCAATTTAGTTCTTTCTTTCTCTTTGTTTTCGAATTCGTTAGAGAGATGAATTCTATGACACTCGAGTAAATAAAGAGTATATGAATGAACTGAGAAATTACTTAAAAGATTGAAAGTCACTACTTATGCCAATAAGGTGTACCTTCTTTTTCGGTGGCTCAATCATAGGAACTAGAAGGACAGTCTATGTTGGGTGGCTCAATCATAGAAAGTTCATGGTTAAGCGTGTTTTGCTTAATACAATCTATGTTGGGTGGCCTCTTGAAAATTTCTTTAAAATGCAAATGAGTGATGACAAAGAATGCTTGTAGTTTGTTAGTTATGTAACCTGATGCTTATTTATAGCTTAGTGAACGGTTTTAAGCTACTTAAAAAGTTATACACGCACTAGATAGTTATATATATACTAATAGTTATATTTGGTAAAACTATATATTGTAATAAACTATATATATATTCAAATATACTTTTAGTATTCTCTTCTATTGTACATGCCTGAAGTCATCAATATAAACCTTTAGCCAGTATTCTTCTTTCATTTTCTCTATCTTGTTCTTTGTGTTCATTTAGATCGAGTGTGTGTTGTTATGCGATCGTAATATAGTTTTCACTTTTAGAAGTGAAGAGTAACGTGGCTATGTCATAGGAGAATGTCGGGGGCATTAGATGTCGAATCAAGATTTTGAATCCTGGATATGGATTGTTACATAATGGTGCCTATCAACGAACAACAAGAGTCATGTGTCACGTATTTATGGCCTCTTGTGAAATTCCGATTATGGTCATGCCCTTACCAAACATTTTCCATGCTTTCATGTCTTCCAAGGCTAAGCTATGGGAATTGGTAAGGCACCTTGTCCTACAACTTAGGGCAAAGCTTATCAGAATGGCACTCTTTTAATGAGCTGCACCTAACTTTTGTGGGCACCTCTTAAATTAGGGTCATCTAATGAAAGAATCCAATGGCCATTATTTGGGGCCTTGAAAAATCTGCCCTTTTAGCTTTTGCTTTTGAATTAACTAGATTCCCATCAAAATCAAAAATCAAGTTGGTTAATGAGTCGAATTCTTGTAGGTAGGGAACATTAAAAATATTTGAATATAATTAATATGTGACATATATTTTCATGTATATAAATTATTACTATAGTTTATAATTTAACCTCTCAATTAATTAGTTTTAAAACAATTAATGACTACTTTCCTTATTAATTACGCATTAATTAACATTTAATATTTATTTACAGACGTAAGTGGGATTAACAAATTAATAAAAAAGATATTATTTTATAACTTGCCCCTCCAAAATATTTTCATTATTAAGATATTATTTTATGGTAATTTAAATATAATAGCTTTTAAATATTATTTTCTATCACCCTCTAGATATATATATATATTTGTAAAAAAAAATGGATTATTTTGGATTTTGCATGAAGTTAAAGGTGGTGCAATATCATGCATCCCATACTTCATACAAAAGTTATATGAATAAATATATAAAAATTAATTAAAAAAAGGAATTAGTAGAGAAAGATGTTTGTATTACACTGAGAAAGTGAACAACAAAACATAATCACAGACATAAATCTTAATTAAAAAAAAAAAACAGACACAGCCAATCTTATAAGCTCACTAAATAACAACTCGACCACTACATGTCTTGACACGATTTTAAATAAATTAAAAACTTTTTCAAACTGCAATAACTTTTTGAGTAGAAATCAAACATAACTAAATAGCTTATTTTCATGGAAGCCCAGAGCCGCCACCACCACCAACACCACCGCCGAGACCGCCGCCAACTGTACCACCGAGACCGCCACCGAGGTTACCACCTCCCATGGTTCCTCCAAGGCCACCGCCACCGAGACCACCACCAAGACCACCACCAAGACCACCACCGAGACCAGCGCCTCCGCCTCCAAATCCACCAAGTCCACCAATTCCTCCACCAATACCACCAGGGCCAGTTCCTCCAACGGCACCGCCAAGGCCGCCAAATGGGAGGCCGTTGCTGCCGATGCCGGAGTAGCCACCGAGTCCTCCGTATGTTAGGAAGTTCTTTTGGTCAGTGAAGGTGGCGTCCTTGGGCGTGGGTCTAGCTAGGGCGTGAGTGGCCAGAAGAGCCAGGAGCATAGCCATAAACAATTTGGCCATTTCGTGCTTCTTCTTCTACGTAGTATAAACACTTACACTTGTGTTTGTGTGTGTTGTTGGCCAATGGAGGTGCGAGGTGAGGGTTTTAAAGGGCAGAGGGCGTTGAGGGACAGTTGGGAGAAGTAAATGAGTTTAAATGCTGAGGCAGGGCCTGACTGTGTGAATTTACCAACCGGGTTTGGTTGTATGCTTTTAATGATCACCTTCTCCATATTTTTGGAGGACTTTTCAGGTTGTTACTCAGCTGTTACTGGGGATTGGTCCAGTTTCCTGCATCAACTCCTCTCGAGAACAACAAATTTTCACTATTTTTGCTTATGGACGATGTTGTGTTCCGGGCTTCCCTTCAAAGTTTTAAGATTTTAAAACGCGTCTGTTTGGGAGAGAAATGCATCTCACAATTCACTCTCCTTAGGGGGCCCAATGTTGGAAAAAAGGATAGTGAAAGAGATAAGAATAGATAAAATAAATGAATGCTGCGGTGCTTTATTTATAGCTTATACATTGGACCAGAAATAGTAAATCATCGAAATCTAGAAAAATTCAAATCTACTAACAATCTTCTAAAATCTTGGTAGTTTGAATATTTGAATCATATCTCAACTGAATCATATTTTTTTTAATACTTTGAATCATATCTCAACACCCAATGCCCGGCGAAAACGACGCTATTAGGGAGAGGGATGCATCTCATAATCCACCCCCTTAAGGGCACAGTGCCTGGTGTCAGCCTAAAACGCGTCTGTTAGAGAGAGGAATGCATCCCCCAATCCACCCCCTTAGGGGCACACCGCCCAGTGCCCAGCAAAAACGCGTCTAATAGGGAGAGGGATGCATCTTAGAATCCGCCCCTTAAGGGCACACCGCCTAGTGCCAGACTAAAACGCGTCTATTAGGGAGAGGAATGCACCTCACAATCCCACCCTCCTTAAGGGCACATCGCCTTGTGCTTGGCTAAAACGCTTCTATTAGGGAGAGGAATGCATCTCACAATCCATCCTCTTAAGGGCTAGCGTCCTTGCTGGCACACTGTTTAGTGCCTGGCTCTAGCATTTTCGTTGGCAGATCGCTCAATGACTAGCTTTGATACCATTTGTAACAACTCAAGTCCATCGCCAGCAGATATTGTTCTTCTTGAACTTCCCCTCAAAATTTTAAAATGAGTCTGTTAGGGATGAGCTTCCACACCCTACAAGGAAAGCTTCATTCCCTTATCCAATCGTGGTACGATGTCACATTAGTCCATGAACTTATGCTTTGAGTTCGACAAAAAGACTAGGATAGGTACAGATGCACCGTGATAAATCCTATTGTTTATGCCTTAGTGAAAACTAATTCGAAATCAATTCAATTCTGCGAAACTAAACCTAACTTAATAGATAAAACATCAAAAACAAACTAGAGATAATATTAGAATTAGAGCAACCATGGCAAGCTTCATGTCCTCATCATCAGTAACTCTCCCAAAGCTTAATCGGGCTAGATCTGTTCGTGTACGCAGCCCATGGAGTTCTAAAGCCTTTGTCTCTCTCAGACCAAGACATGTTAGTTTTCATATCCAAAACTCAAATTAATCACTCTTAACAGAATAAATTGTAACGCAAATGGAAATGCAGGCAAGGTGTGAACCAAGTCGCTGAAAAGGCGGCTGAAGAAGTCAATGACGAGGCTGTCTCTGGGGAAAGAAGAATAAAAAATAATTAAAAAACAACTTTCTTTTCTTATCACTATTAACAATGAATAATAATCATTCGTCTTCTTTTTTGGGGAAAAAAGAGCATATCAAATGGATAGTAATGTAACAAAAATGATACGGCCTTTTGTGAGTATTCCCCATTTTTGTACTAAGACTACCTTTTCGTATCCTTATGAATCAAATAATACGATGCTATTTCCGATGTTTGTGTTATCCCTATTTACTTTGTTTGTTGCAGTCATAGGAATTCCGTTCACTCAATTCCAGTGTGCTAATGAGGATGCTGGACCCTAAGGGGGTGAATTGTGAGATAGGAACAAAAGAACGAAAAAAAGGGGGTGGAAACATCTTCCTAGTAGGCACATTTTAAAATCGTTGGGCCGACGACGATACATAATGGGCAAAAGCTGGCAATATTTGCTAGAAGTGGACTTGGACTGTGACAAATGGTATCAGAGCCAGACATAGGGCAGTGTGCCAGCAAAGACGTCGGAACTCTACCGGGGTGGATTGTGAGATTTCACATCGGTTAGAAAAGGAACGAAACATTCTTTATAATGGAAGTGTGAGATCCCACATATAATGGGGTAGACGTCGGATTTCATAGATTCAACTCATGTTAGACCTAGAATCTCCGTTAGATGTTAGTATTATGATCATGCAGCCGTGTAAGGAATATTTTTTAAAGTAATATTCAAAGGGTATATAAGTCATTATGATTTTTGTTTTCTTTCAATTTTTCAATAATAACAAAAAAAAGAAAGAATGGGAATGACGAGAATAAAACAGAGTAAGGGTGGCCCACAGACACGTGTGACAGAAGAATAAAAACAAAACTAAATTAACTTCCCATAGCAAACCCAAGGGGTAAGGGTACTTGAGATCCACGCAAGCAATTTGACCTTGACTTTCAGTGGTTACACGTGGCGGATAATAGAAGAAGTGAAACTGGAAAACCAATGTGATTGGTGGAACCTTGCATGTCGTGGGGACGTGGCGCAAAAATTAAGAGCGGCGACGTGTCGTTTTCAGCGTTTCAGAATCCCTCTCTCTCTAAGAGAAGAGAGAGTGTGTACGGATGGAGGTCTAAGGTATGGGGAAACTTTGCAAGTTTCCTACCAAACTTATTATTTTATTGCAAAATTCAATTAAAAAAAAATCTAATTTAAATAAAAATAAATAAAAATTAATGTAATTAAATTATAGGAATTCGTGAAATTATTTTTCTCCAAAGGGTTATTATCCTATTTTGCATCCAAATCTATAAATGACCATTAATCTAATTTAATATAAAATTTAAATGTCATTAAAATAGTAAGAAAGTAAGAAAATTAATTAATATTTTTAGGATAAGATCAAATTACATCGGGACTTCCTAAATTGATTAAGGTAGTTCACTACATCACCGACTTATCCATTCCCAATTTCTGATGCAAATATAATTCAATAAGAACATTATTATATAAATATATGTTGGTCACATTTTAGTAAAAATTATGAGTTTAGATCTTATTAGTCCGAAAACATCGTGAGAGTAACAAAAGTCAACAAGATTGCTTAACTAACTGACATCAACGAGTAAAATCTCTTTGCACTTCAAGATCCCATAGTAACAACAAAGAGTGTGCTAAACCTTTAGTATGAGTCGAAACTGCAGTATTCATCGCATTAGGTATTAGCATTATGGCTTTTAACTTAAATGATTTCTATAACTGTCAAAGTTCACCCCTAACAAATGTTGTCCGTTTTGGCTCGTACGTATTGTCGTTAGTCTCATGGTTTTAAAACGCGTTTGTTAGGAAGAGGTTTCCACACCATTATAAGGAATGTTTCGTAATCCACTCCCTTGGAACCCAACGTCCCCATGACTCTAATACCGTTATAACAACCCAAACTCACTACTCGCAGATTTTGTCTACTTTTGTCCGTTACATATCGTTGTTAGTCTCACAATTGTAAAATGCGTCAGATAGAGAGAGATTTTCATATTCTTACAAGAAATGTTTTGTTACCGTCTTCAACCAATGTCTAGCTCTAATATCATTGTAGCAGCCCAAACCCACTACTCGCAAATTTTGTCTACTTTGGCCTGTTATGTGTCGCTATTAGTCTCACATTTTAAAAATGTGTTAGCTAGGGAGAGATTTTCATCGAGGAATGTTTCGTTACCATCTTTAACCGATGTGGGATTTCACAGTCCACCCCCCTTAGGGACCCAACGTCTTCGTTGACACACTACTCCGTGATACAATTTTCAACCGATGTGGGATCTCACAGTCTACTCCTGAGTGGCCAACGTTCTTACTGGCACACCGCCTAATGACTGATTTTAATAATTTATAATAGCTCAAACCCACCATTAACAAATATTATCAGTTTTGACTTGTTACGTATCATCATTAATCTCACATATTTAAAACGTGTCTGTTAGTAAATAAAATTTCATATAGTTATAAGGTATGCTTGGTTCTACTCTCCATCACTAACTTGGGATGTCACCGATTCAATGAGTCAAAGGTCATCTAATTAATACATGGGCTGATGAACAAATTCAAGGAATACTAATTATATCCTCTAAAATCAGATTGGAGGCGCCACATGAAAGGTAACAAATAACAAATAAAAACCACATTCATTTTTCCATGTCCTGAAGCGCACCGCTAATGGGCACCATTCAGATGTGAAGTAGCACCGTTCGTAGCCTCCATTCAAATTCAAACGTTTGTGATACTCAAATTTGCACAAACTCCGGAGTCTGCTTCCCAAACTAAACCCACCATCTCTCTCTTTCTTCCATTTAAAACCCTCGAGTTAACACAAGTTTCCACTAAAACACTCAAACTTTGTGGATCAAACCACACCTTCTCCAAGATTTGGCTCAGCTCCATGTGGGTATCCCTCTCTTCTCCTCCTTGTTCTTCATGTTCTTCATGTTCTTCATGTTCTTCATGTTCTTCATCTCTAATATCAAAAACAAAAGAATCTTGAGAAAGATCCAGAAGATGGGTTTTCCAGATGCTTTTCTGTTGCTTAATCAGAAACAAAACCCTTTTATTTTTTTTTTTTTGTTCCTTTTTTCTCTTTCCTTATCCATACTGATCACTTCTCTGCCAAACCATCTTCAATAATATCTGAAACTAACGGAGGAATTTTTAAAAGCAGCCCACAGGATTACAAAACAGGGTTTTTTTTTTTTAAAAAAAAAAAATAATTTTTTGATTTTTTGATTTTTTAATTTATTATGATCGCTTGTGAATTTTTGTTTTAAAAAGAAATTGAAAGATCTGCATGCAGGGATTGTGAATGAACAACAACATCAACAACATCAAATGGATCAGACACAGATTTGGTTTCCTCAAAATCATCAAAACTTTCTGTCTGATGATGATGACACTCTAATGTTCTACTCTGATTTCCCTCCGCTGTCGGATTTCCCTTGCATGTCGTCGTCATCGTCGTCGTCGTCGTCGTCGTTGACTCCGGCTCCGGTCAAGGCTACAGCTTCGTCGCCGTCGACCTCCTCTTCCTCAACCACTTCATGGGCAATTTTGAAATCCGATGCTGAGGAACCCATTGAAGAAATCAGAGTAAATGATAATAATAATTCCACCTCCGTTGCCGCCGCCATGTCATCGCCGCCGCCGCCGGCGGAGACAGAGTTCAACGACGTTGATTGTACGGACGACATGATGATGATGGACACATTTGGATACATGAATTTACTCGAAGACAGCAATGAGTTTTTTGATCCGACGTGTATTTTTCAAAATGAAGAACAAAAAGACCCTTTAGAGGATTTGCAATTGGAGAGCTTTGAAGAAGTGGTAATGGAGGATTTGATGATGATGCATGAAGAAGGTGGGAATAAAATTGATGAGCGGAAGCAAAACGGCGTCGTAGTGGAGGAGGAGGAGGAGGACATGGCGAAGGTGTTTTTGGAGTGGTTGCGGAGTAATAAAGAGACAGTTTCTGCTGATGATTTGAGAAATGTTAGGATTAAAAAAGCCACTATTGACAGCGCCGCCCGCCGTCTCGGCGGCGGCAAGGAGGGAATGAAGCAGCTTTTGAAGCTTGTTCTTCAATGGGTTCAAACCAATCATCTTCACAAGAGGAAATTCAAAGATGAAGCGAATTTCTTAGGGTTTCAAGCTCCGCTGCCCTCTCCGCCGGTGATCGGTTATGTCCCGGCTGGCGGCGGAGATGCGTACGCCACCAGCCATGGTTTTTCTGATCATTACCAATTACTTGACTCCCCATTTGGCCCGTGTTTCAATTCATTCATTGACAATTTTGCAGCGGGGCCGCCTCCGCTACCGCCGCAACCCCATGGTTTCGCAGCCGGGTATGGCGGTGGCCATCAGTACCACCCTTACATGGGTCAGTATTTTCAAGGGCAGGGTGGTGGTGGTGATACTAGTTTAGTTAGGCTGGATTCCTCCGCCACAAAGGAGGCTCGGAAGAAGAGAATGGCGAGGCAGCGGCGATTTTCAGCTCACCACCGTCACGGTGGCCACCAGAATCAGCATCCGACTCAAATGAATACTAATGCTTCAGATCATTGCACCATGGCTACAACTGCTCAGCCCAATTCTGCAAACTGGGTCTACTGGCCATCCCCCACCGGTGCCGGTGCTGGTTGTCCGGTGGACTCGTCTCCTGTACATTCTGTGGATCGGCTTAATCAGAACTTTCCACTGCCGATCCCGACGCATCGGCGACAGGTTGGACTCTATGAGTCTTTTAACATACAATAGATTATAATTTAGGGAGATTTGATTGAGAATGTTGTGTTTTTTTAGGGATGGAAATCAGAGAAGAATTTGAGGTTTCTTTTACAGAAGGTGTTGAAGCAAAGCGATGTGGGAAATTTGGGGAGAATTGTATTGCCAAAGGTACCCAAAAACATAAATGGAGAACTTTTCTAATAAAATTTTAGATCGAACCGAAACCCGAACTCGAATTCGAAGTGTTCATATTTTCTGGGTTTTGTTTCAGAAAGAAGCAGAAACTCATCTCCCAGAATTGGAGGCAAGAGATGGCATTTCCATTGCCATGGAAGATATTGGAACATCCAAAGTTTGGAATATGCGTTATAGGTATGCTATAAACATTTAATATTCAACTGGAAAATTGTAAAATAATTAATTAATCATTTTTATTTGTTAATTATAGGTATTGGCCAAACAACAAAAGCCGAATGTATCTGCTTGAAAACACAGGTATGAATGAATGAATGAATGTTAGGGGAGAACCCATTTTAATGTTTTTTATGATCTTTGTTAAAAATTTAAAATTTCTATAGGGGACTTTGTGAGAGCCAATGGCCTTCAAGAAGGAGACTTTATTGTCATCTACTCGGATGTCAAGTGCGGGAAATATGTAAGTTTCGATTCGTTCTTGTTCGGTTTCGTTACTTCGTTCCATTTTAGTTCTTGTACTTTCAAAATGAGTGTAACGGTGAGAGCCCACGTTGGGTGGAGAGGGGAACGAAACATTTTTTATAAAGGTGTGGAAACCTATCTGTACACACGTTTTAAAATCGTGAGGTTGACTGTGCAACGTGGGGGGTCAAAGCAGACAATATCTTCTAGTGGTGAGTTTGAGTTGTTACACGTGGTGTCAAAGCCAGACACCAACAGTGTGCTAGCGAGGACGCTCCACCCCCAAGAGGGTGGATAATAATAGGTCAATGTGGATAATATCCGTTAGTGGTGGGTTTAAGTTGTTACACATGGTGTCAAAGCCAGACACCAAAGTGTGCTAGCGAGGATGCTGGACCCCCAAGAGGGTGGACAATATTCGTTAGTGGTGGGCGTGAGTTGTTACACATGGTGTCAAAGCCAGACACCAACAGTGTGCTAGCGAGGACGCTGGATCCCCAAGAGGGTGGATAATGGGTTAAAGTGGACAATATCTGTTAGTGGTGGGTTTGAGTTGTTACAAATGGTGTCAAAGTCAGACACCAACAAGGGTGGATTGGGAGAGTGGAGAGGGAAACCAACCAGGGTGGATTGTGGGAGTGGAGAGGGAAACAAAGCATTCCTTACAAAGGTGTGGAAACCTCTTTTAAAACAATGAGATTAATGGCCGTACGTAACAGACAAAAATGGACAAATATCGGCCGACAATGAGCTAAGGTTGTTATAATAACCTAAGTAGAAGTTATGAGTGAATATTCGAGTCGGGTGCGCGAGTACAACCTAGGTAGAGGTCCATGAATATTTGAGTGAGCTCAATACTGTAACAGATGATTCGAGGAGTGAAAGTACGGCAACTGGGGTCGAAACCCGACAGCAAAAGGCCGGGAAAGTTGCAGAGAAAGGGCTCGACATCTTCACCCATGGCGGTCGCCACCTTGAAAAGGCAGTGAAGAAGTAAGAGAGAGAAAAAACCCACGTCTCTCTTCCCTCAAAAACAGCCATTAACAACTGCATGTTTCCATCAGCTTGTCTGTTGAAGATTGTAAAGGGCCATTGACCACTGCATGAAGAACACAGATAAAAGCAAGCATACGTATATATATAAAAGAGGGTGTTGCGTTATTGAGAAGCTTTTTGATTCCTCTCTTTCTATGTCAGCAAAAGATGTGATGATATGAAGAATAATATGGAGAGGGATAATTGGGATAAATTTGGTAGGTTTTTTTATTGTGAATTAAGGTCCTTTTAATTTGTACCATATAACAATATTATTGTTATTATGTGACCTTTGGAGTATATTAGAGAACCATTTGATGATTGTTCTTGGTGGATCTACCCAACTCTTTGCTAATGAAATTATTTTTGACAAAGTTGCTATCTCTACGGAGATTATTGATCGGAGGACACCAGATAAGTTCAAATTTGTACAATCGGGCCGCCGAAATGGGATTTTGGCTACAAATTTGGTTGGCAATGGTGGTAGTTGCCAATGGTGGTCGTGCGTCGGTGGAAGGTGGTGCTAGAGCGATAGCCGAAGGTGAGCGGTGGCGGTGATCTCTGAAGGTTATTGGTCGGATAAAGTTTTAAATTGAAGTACATTTAATATCTCTTTGAAATTAAACTAGAAAATTACCTATGAACCGATTAATAAATCAAACAAAGTTGATTTCCTTAGGATTATAAAACGAGAGTGCCATAATCGGTGGATTTACAACCCAAACGGGACCGTCATTTTCTCGGTTCAACCGCCATCAATCCTCGAAGAAGCACTAACCAACCCAAGGGTTTGTGGAGTCTAGTGGAAGGGGGATTCACCGAACCGGCAGAGGGAATCGAAGTGACTGCAGCGCAGAAAAGGAATCTTGATGAGTTCAAGATGAAGGATCATCGAGTGAAGCACTATCTGTTCCAAGCAATTGATTGGGTTGTGTTTGAATAGATCTTGAATCGCAAAACATCCCAAGAACATTTGGGATTCGATGAAGAAAAAGTTTGGGGGCAACGAAAGAGTGAAGCGGTCTCTTCTCCAAACTTTAAGAAGAGATTTTGAGGTTCTTGAAATGAAGAACGAAGAGAACATCGACGATTATTTTGGAAGAGTAATGACTGTCTCCAACAAGATGAAAAACAACGGTGAAGACATGTTAGATTTGAAGATCGTTGAGAAAATACTTCGAACTCTGACTGAAAAATTCACATATGTGGTGGTAGCCATCGAGGAGTCAAAAGACACAAAAAAGATACGATTGACGAACTGCAAAGCTCTTTGTCTATACATGAAAAGAAATTCAAGAAGATCAGTCATGAAGAAGGTTATCAAGCTCTCAATGTCAGAGGCAGAGGCAGAGGATCATACAGAGGTCGAGGCAGGGGCAGAGGGCGCTCATTCAACAAAGCAACAATCGAGTGTTACAATTGCCACCAACTTGGACATTTCCAATATGAATGTCCAATTAGATACAATGGAGCACATTTTGTAGAGATCAAAGAAAAGGATGAAGTTATTCTCGTGACATGTGAAGCTTCAAGGCACTAAAAGAAGAGATGTGTGGTTCGTGGATTCTGGGTGTTCAAATCATATGTGTGGAGAAAGAAGTATGTTCTCAAGCTTGAACAATAGCTTCACACATAACGTCAAGCTTGGGAACAATCACAAGCTGATGGTGGTTGGTACTTAAGGGAAGAACAACCTGCTTAGTGTTGGACAACTTCAAGAAAGGGGTTTAGACGTGCTATTCAAAGGAGGAGATCGAAACACATGCAACATTTTTCATTCCTCAAGAGGAAATATAGCATAATCTGTTATGAGTGCTAATAGTATGTTTATCCTGAGTGAATCAAATAACAAAACAAAGGAGGAGAGATGTCTGCAAGTTGATATCTAAGACAAGGTAGAGCTGTGGCACCATCGATATGGGCATCTCAGCTACAAGGGACTTCACACATTATGCAATAAAGAGATGGTTGTGGGTTTACCTGAAATTGGAGATGTGAAAACTATCTGTGAGGCGTGTGTCAAAGGGAAATACCACCGTGTTCCATGTCCGATCCAAAGCAAGTGGAGAGCCACTGAAAGATTACAGCTTATCCACTCTGATCTTTGTGGTCTGATCAACCCATCATCAAACAATAAAATAAAGTACTATATAAGCTTTATTGATGATTTCTCGAGAAAAACATGGATATATTTTGTGCTAGAAAAATCAAAAGCATTTCATCAATTCAAGACATTCAAAGTGTTTGTAGAAAAGCAAATTGAATTGTTCATTAAATGTCTAAGAACAGATAGAGGAGGAGAATACAATTCAATAGCATTCAAAGAATTCTGTAAAGTGCATGGAATCAAAAGACAGCTGACCACCGCCTTCATGCCTCAGCAAAATGACGTTGCTGAAAGTAAAAACCGTACAATCATGAACATGGTGAGAGCAGTGTTATTAGAGAAGAAGGTACCAAAAGTTTTCTGGCCAGATGTTGTGCAATGAGTGAATCACATTCTTAACAGATCTCCTACACTCATTGTAAAAGATATGACTCTGGAAGAGTCATGGAGTGAAAGAAAGCCATCAGTCGAACACTTTAGGATTTTTGGATGTATCGGATATGTTCATATCCCTGATGTTAAAAGAAGCAAGCTTGATGACAAAAGCGTGAAGTATGTTCTGTTAGGTTTCAGCAATGAATCCAAGTCCTTTAAGATGTTCGATCCAGTGGAGAAAAAAGTTTACATCAGTCGAGATGTGATATTTGAGGAAGATAAAAAGTGGAATTGGGAAGATGTTGGTTATTCTGGTGAAGAAAACAATGAACTTGTGTGGGAAAATGATTATGAAAATGTTGAGAATGCAGTGGAAGCGGAAGAAGCAGAAGAATACACTGATGACGTTCCTTCACCAAACGATCCACCAACTAGAGAAACAACAGCAATAACGGGCAGGGTGAGAAAACCACCAATCTGGTCTGCAGATTATATCACAGGAGAAGGGATATCAGATAAAGAGGAAGAAGCAAACATGGCTAGAGTTGAGATTGAAACTCTAGCTTTCATGGCCATATCAGATCCGACCAATTTTCAAGAAGCCGTAGGACATCAGAAATGGAAACAAGCGATGGATGTTGAGATACAGTCCATCGAACGAAACCACACGTGGTCGCTGACTGCACTTCCTGTTGGAGCCAAGACTATTGAGGTTAAGTGGATCTACAAGACCAAATTAAATAAATTTGGAGAGGTAGACAAGTACAAAGCTCAGTTGGTTGTAAAAGGGTATGCTCAAGAGTACGGAGTAGATTACACAGAGGTAGTCACACCAGTGGCTCGAATGGATACAGTGAGGATGATCATTGCTGTAGTAGCACAAAAAGGATGGGGAATCTATCAGCTCGATGTTAAATATGCTTTTCTACATGATGAGCTGAAGGAAGATGTATTTGTTGAACAACCACGAAGTTATGAAGTAGCAGGGAAGAAGGACATGGTTTATAAGCTGCAAAAGGCTCTCTACGGACTAAAACAAGCGCTTAGAGCTTGGTTCAGTCGCATTGAGGTCTATATCGTCAAGGAAGGTTTTGTAAGTAGCTCTAGTGAACAAACATTATTCATCAAACAAAAGGGAGATAAAATTCTAATTGTGAGCATTTATGTTGATGATCTATTGTTCACTAGTAATGATGAGGAGTTGTTGAATGAGTTTTAAGCACTCCATGATGGATGAACTCGGACTGATTTGGGGAAGATGAGATATTTTCTTGGCATTGAAGTGATGCAGAAGGCGGATGGATTCTTTATATGTCAAAGAAAATATGCTGCTGAGTTGATCGAGAGGTTTGGGATGCAAAATTACAACTCTATTTGTAATCCGATAGTCCCTGGACAGCAGATTGGCCGAGATGAAGTTGGTGTGAAGGTCAATTCAACACTATATAAGCAAATGGTGGGTAGCTTAATGTATCTCACAGCCACACGACCTGACTTGATGTTTGTGGTAAGTCTTATTAGTCGTTTTAGGCAAATCCTACTGAGTTGCACTTTGCTACTGCAAAAAGAATCATGAGGTACTTGAAGGGAACTCTGAAATTTGGGATATGGTATCAACGTGAAGGGAAGAGTGAACTCTTAGGCTACACCGACCGTAACTATGCAGGAGATGTGGATGACAGTAGGTGGACTTTAGGCTATGTTTTCTTAATGAGTGGAGGAGCCGTGGTATGGTCCTCAAGGAAGCAACCAATCGTCACGTTGTCAATAACTGAAGCAGAGTATATAGTAGCAGCTACATGTGTCTGTCAAGCCATTTGGATGAAAAGGATATTGAAAGAAATCGTGCATGAACAAAATGAAGAGATGATTTTGTTTTGTGACAACACATCCACTATCAAGTTATCAAAAAAATGCAGTCATGCACGGAAAGTCAAAGCACATAAGGGTTCGATATCATTTTCTCAGAAAATTGACAAAGGAAGGTGTAATTAAATTGGTCTATTGCAGCACTAAGGAGCAGTTGGTCGACATAATGACAAATCCTTTGAAGTTGGCATCATTTCAAAAGATCAGAGAAGCGTTTGGGATGAGTGCTGTGAACTCGATTGGGAGGAAGTGTTGAGGTAGCAAATTTTGTTTTAGTTAGTTTTTCTTGTTATTAGTTGAGTTGGTTAGTTAGTTTTGTTGTTATTAGTTTTTATGTTTTTTTTTTTTTTTAAATAAAAAACATTTGACCCTATTGAAAAAGAAATTATCATTTTTTTTTTTTTTTTTTTTTTTTTTTTTTTTTTTTTTTTTTTTTTTTTTTTTTTTTTTTTTTTTTTTTGTTATTTGTTAAGTCTCTTAAATTTACCGTTAACATTAGTAGGGTAACGCTAAAGTGGTCAGATTCTGCCTTTTCTTAGCAATTTGATATCGCCACCAGATGCCGGAGCTTAATTGCTTGTGTTGGAACACCATTGTGAGAGCTTTTGAGTGTAACGGAGAACATTATCAATCGGAGTCATCGATATTTTTTTGCGACATGTTGTGCGATCGGCATGTGAAGCCCAATCGGTTCCCATTCCCTTCTGTATTGAAGGCCTGCGCTAGAGCTTCGAGGCTTTCAGAGGCGAAATAGGTACATGGGTTGATCGTAAAGTTTGGTTTTGACGGGGATGAGTTTGTAATTAGTCATCTGGTTCGAATGTATGCGATGCGTGCGCTCATGGAAGATGAGACAAGATAGGAGTGTTGTTTTGTGGACAATGATGTTCGATGGGCATGTTAGACTTGGGATTTAAAGAATGCTAAGAGCCTGTTTGACGAAATGCCTCAGAGAAGTGAAGTGTCATGGAACGTGATGATATCGGGGTATTCTCAAAAGGGGCATTTCATGGAGGCTGTAAACATGATTGAAGAAGCAAATTTCGAATCTTGCTCCAAACTATGCGACTTCGGTGAGTATTTTGCCTAACATTTCTCGAATTGGTGCATTAGAATTGGGGAAATGGATCCATTTATATGCACGAAAGAATGAGATTGAGATGGATGATGAGCCCCGTTCTGCTTTGGTGAACATGTATTTCAAATAAGGGTGCATTGAGAAGGGACTTCAGGTCTTTGAGAGGGTGCCTTGAGAAGGGACTTCAGGTCTTTGAGAGGGTGCCTTGGTGCTTGCGAAATGCACAAGATCATAGAAGTGGGTGAGCGTGTGGCTTAGACGTCAATGGAGTTGGCTCTTCATAACAGGTAATCCTGCGTTGCTCTGTCAAATATGTATGGTTGTTTGGGAAATTATACTTGTAAGGGCGCTTGGATTAATCATTACAGCCCCACAGTATCCACTTAGGATTGTCACGCTTCAATAAAGCAAGCTCATCTCCCTGATTTACAAATGCCAAATCATTGTGTTGCTGAAGTCCGCTCCACCAGACAATGAGAATCTTTTCAAACATTCCAATCTCATTAGAACCTTCTTGTTTTTGGTTCATGTGGTTGATTACAAGTTCCTGTGCATGTTTTTTCTTTTAGAGTTCTGATAACTCTGCATCAATTCCAATCTCATCAAACAGGTAATGAGGATGCTTCCACCATGCTGAACAAAATGTATCAAAGCCACAAAGGCTGTGGAGAAAGCAGTAAGCCATGAGGCTGCGACATCATTATTCAGGTTAGAGTTCTTGTTCCTCAATTCAGGCATCTTCATAATTCTCTTCTCTTCTCTTCTTCTTTTTATGATTCACAACTCATTGTGATTGGCTGCAAAGTTTCTGCGGTGTTTGAATTTTAAGATACCCAATTTGAAGCCATCAAAGAATTGTAATGAAAACCCCTTTTGTTTTTACTTTTTTGGGGCCACTCAAATTATGGATTGGCTATACCAAAAAGCTGATGGCCTCTCACTTTGAATTCAAAAGCCTCTGTTTCAATAGCCTTCTTTGCTTTTCTTCTTCTTCTTCTTCTTTTTTAAAAAAAGATTGTATATTTAATTAAATTTTTTTTAAATGAAGTACCTTTGTTTTTCTATAATTATCTCTAGAGATTAAAAATATTAGAATGAAAGCTGATTTGAAATTATTTGTTTGAGTAAAATATTAAATAAGTTGGGTAATAAATGATTAAACCCCCATAATGGGCAGTCCTTTAGACCCACCCTGGCCTATTATTTCAATCATTTTGGTTTAGATTTAGAACCTTATTTTAATTCTTAAATTTATGCCCTTAATTAATTTATTTTTAGATTTAGAACCTTATTTCAATCCTTTGGACATTCGAAGGACATTCAAAAGTATGAATAACAAGTGGGGTAATATAATCTTGAAACCGTCCTCGATTCTATAAGATGATGGAGAATAAAATTTTGTCTTTCCGTTTCATCCTCTCTATACCTAACACTAAAATGGAATTAAATTTAGAATTGAGGATAGACTGCCTTGATCTTTCTTCCTGTACTTGAACTTTATATTATAGCTCTATCTTTGTTGATACCTTATATCAAAATCTTAAGAGTTAGTGTTGTCTTATCAATTATTGTCTTAAAAAAAGTTCTCATATTTCCAACTTTATTATAAAGCTAAGTTTATTAGTGGTAAGAGAACCATAATGAAAATAAGATTGCTTTCAGAAAGATCATATCACAATGCTTCTCCTTTATCGTCCAGGATAAGATACATAATTATTTGTTTATGGAAAAGGAATGGTTGATTGCTAAACATTGGCGTGAGTGTAAATGGGAAAAAGGTAGGAGGAAGATTTGGTTGGGAGCTAAGGGTAAAGCCATCCAAGTAAATAAACTTCTATGATCTGGTTTTATGTTATCCTACGGTAGAAAGTCGTGGAATAAATAATGATTTTTATTTTATTTTTATAATTTTTTTTGGGATTCATTCAAGTTGCTCAGTATAATTATTAATCGATAATATGGTAAATTAGGACAGAAAGAATCGAACTAGAATCTTTGAAAATATAAGCACTAAAATGAAAAAAAAATGTCGAAGTTCAAGAACTAAAGTAAAATATGAAAAAGTTATTTGATGATTTGGATTTTTACTATATTATTTATTATTTAGTAAATTATATCTGAAGTTCTTTTATCCTAAAATTTAGCATAAACTATTAATGAATGTAACTTGTTTGAATAAAATAATCGTTTAATTGCAAGACTAAAACTTGCCTTAAAATCCCCAACTTACCCGAACAATTTCCAACGGTATGCTTGTTTGGGGCAAGCATGGATGGCCCAGAGCCGAAAGAAGAAATGCAACTCTGCATGTGAGCTCCATGGATTGAACTCCACACTCTCACACAACCATTGTTGATCCTCATCATCATTTATAACAAGCCACGTGTCAAGTGATGAGAGTTGCGTCCCACCCAGAGCTCCTCTGCAACTATCCGTTAAAAAAAGGATGAAACTTGGTGGGCTGTTCAATGGGGAAATCTCTCTCTCTCCTCTTTCTCCACACCAAATTTGAAAAACCCAACAAAAATGGAAAAAGGAAAATGAAGAAGGGCAAGCGTGCAGAAACAAAAGATTAAAAAGAAAAAAAAAATACAGAAATAAAGAGAGTAAACGATTATAATAATACCTATCGGTTTGCCATTCCAAGATGTTTTTAATCTGTCTGATGTTTGTCTTTGTACAGATCGGACGGTGGAGATTATGGGAGGATGAGTAATTGGACTATCAGTTCACTCATAGTCAACACTCTGTCAGCTTTTTCCAGTAAAAAAGATAAAAGAAGCTCTCTTGGTGATTGATTCTACTAACTTTCCCCATTTTTCTCCTCTTTCTCCATAGTCATGGCGGTTTTGAAGCTTTTTGCTCTCTGTATTTCATTCTTCTTGTTGAACAGAGCCCCTGTTCGAGGTGGTGATTCCTTGCATTTCCCTTCTTCTGATGTTCAGCTTCTTCTCGAAAAGATCAGAGCTTCACTTGAAGGTGATACTCAGAACTTGCTTTTGTCTTCATGGAATTACTCTTTGCCACTTTGTCAATGGAGGGGACTCAAATGGGTCTTCTCTAATGGAACATCTCTGGTTTGCAGTGATTCTTCTTCTCCCCAGTGGTCTAATCTCACTCTCTTCAAAGACCCTTCTCTTCATCTTCTCTCCCTGCAACTTCCTTCTGCTAACCTCTCTGGTTCCTTGCCTAAGGAGATTGGTGAGTTCACCATGCTCCAAAGTCTCTATCTCAACATAAACTCTTTGACTGGACCCATTCCACTCGAACTTGGTTATAGCTCCTCTCTTTCTGACATTGATTTGAGTAGCAATCTGTTGAGTGGAGCTTTTCCACCCTCGATCTGGAATCTGTGTGATAAACTTGTTTCTGTCAGGCTTGATGGAAATTCATTATCTGGGTCTCTGCCTGAGCCGGCTTTACCAGATTCCACCTGCAAGAGGTTGGAGGCTTTGGATTTTGGCAACAACCAGATTTCAGGTACTTTCCCAGAATTCATTACTCGATTTCAGGGCTTGAAAGAGCTTGATCTTGGGAACAATTTGTTGTCTGGACCAATCCCTCAGAGCATAGGCCAGTTAGAGCTGGAGAAGTTGAACCTTTCAAATAACAACTTCAGTGGAATGTTGCCTGTGTTTAGTAATAACTCAAAGTTTGGTGTGGAGGCTTTTGAAGGGAACAGTCCTGGGCTTTGTGGGGAGCCTTTGAAAAGCTGTGCAGGAGCTTCTCATTTGAGTTCAGGCGCCATTGCTGGTCTTGTTATCGGCTTGATGACTGGGACGGTTGTTTTAGCTTCATTGCTTATTGGTTATATGCAAAACAAGAAGAAGAAGATAACTGAGAGTGAAGATGAGATTGAGGAAGGAGAAGATGAAGAAAATGGTGGTGGCGGTACCGGCGGGGGCACAGGTGGTGAAGGAAAGCTCATTTTGTTTCCGGGTGGTGAGCATTTGACATTGGATGATGTCTTGAATGCTACAGGGCAGGTTATGGAGAAAACGAGCTATGGCACGATATATAAAGCAAAGCTTGCTGATGGAGGTACCATTGCTCTGAGACTCCTGAGGGAAGGTAGTTGCAAAGACAGAAACACTTGCTCGTCTGTGATTAAACAATTGGGAAAGATTCGCCATGAGAATTTGATTCCTTTGAGAGCGTTCTATCAGGGAAAGAGAGGAGAAAAGCTGCTCATTTATGACTATCTGCCCATCAGAACTTTACATGATTTTCTTCATGGTATGCACATTCTCTAATGCTTCATTTCATGGCTGTATTGCTATATCAACAGAGAATTCTTTTTCTTTCTGATTGAATGCAGAATCTAGAGCAGGAAAACCAGTGTTGAACTGGGCTAGGAGGCACAAGATTGCGTTAGGCGTCGCCCGGGGAATAGCTCATCTTCACACCGGTCTTGAAGTCCCCATTACACATGGTAATGTGAGATCAAAAAATGTACTTGTCGACGACTTCTTTACAGTGAGACTGACAGAGTTCGGGCTCGACAAGCTAATGATTCCATCGGTAGCTGACGAGATTGTATCGCTTGCAAAGTCGGACGGGTACAAGGCACCAGAGCTGCAAAGGATGAAGAAATGCAATTCAAGAACAGATGTGTATGCATTTGGGATCTTGCTGTTAGAGATTCTGATTGGGAAGAAGCCAGGGAAGAGTGGAAGAAGTGGAGAGTTTGTGGATCTGCCGTCAATGGTAAAAGTGGCAGTTCTGGAGGAGACAACAATGGAGGTTTTTGATGTGGAGGTTTTGAAAGGGATTAGAAGTCCCATGGAAGATGGAGTGGTTCAGGCGTTGAAGCTCGCAATGGGCTGCTGCGCACCAGTGGCTTCTGTGAGACCCTCCATGGATGAAGTTGTGAAGCAGCTGGAAGAGAACAGACCAAGAAACAGATCTGCTCTGTACAGCCCAACAGAAACAAGAAGTGAAATTGGTACCCCTTTTTGATCCCTTTTTTGTCACTTCAAAATCATGATGATCTTCACTAATATCATTATATTCCACTCTCTTTCACTTTTTCTCTTATTTTTTACAAGAACATGCTGATAGTGTTCATTCATGCTAGTAACAGGTATTTATACATATTCTTGTGAGCTTTATTTGTTCTTTTTTCTGATTGACAATACACACATTCAAGAGTTTAGCTTCAGCCTTTACAACAATTTATACAAATAATGTTATTATGTAACGATGATAAACTTCACAAGATCAGCAAAAAATGGTCCTTGCAAAGTGAATTGAGAATCGCCACTATCCAAGATTCAAGAACAACCAAAACATTTTCTTATAAACAAAAGACTTGACCTCTGAGGTTCAAGTTCAGGCTCTGGCTCGGGTTTCCTCCATCTAAGTTGCTTGAAGAATGCTCTCACAGCTCCTTCGACCCCGTCCTCATTCTCAAGAACCTTTGCAAGCTCGACAGCCTGCCTTTTTACCTGTCATGTCACTTGCTTGATATACTTCACTAGAATCAACCAAACTATCCCAAACTTTCTTGAATTAAGTTAAAGACTAAATAGAAGGGAATCTCGGTTTTACCTTGGGATCGAGCATATAGTTTATAGCATTCACCAATCTTGGAAGCGAGAACTCGTCAACCGGGATAGGTGGAGGGCCGACCCCTCTGGCATGTACTCTATCCCCCCAGAAAGGTTGGTCACCAAAGAAAGGAACAACTGTAGTTGGGCACTGTGGAATTCAATGAAAATCATAACCAAATCATATTGAACTATAAACCCAAAACACGTATCGGATGAAACGAGTACCGCAGCTTTAAGGCCAGCAGCTGTTGTTCCAGCACCACCATGATGCACCTATTGAGGATTATTGGGAGTGAGTCCCACATTCGTTAATTTAGTAGAAGATCATGGGTTTATAAGGAGAAATACTATCTCCATTGGTATGAGGCATTTTGGGGAAGCCCAAAGCAAAGCAATGAGAAGTGTTTTGTTCGAGGGGAGGTGTTGGATGATGAAAGTCCCACATCGGCTAATTTAGGGAATGGTCATGAGTTTATAAACAAAGAATACTCTCTCTCCATTGGTATGAGGCCTTTTGGGGAAGCTCAAAGCAAACCCATGAGAACTTATGCTCAAAGTGGACAATATCATACCATTGTGGAGAGTCGTGATTCCTAACCGCACCTAAGGACCCTTGCAATGCTTAAATAACACAATATGTAGGCAGTAAAATACATTCAAAGCAACAATCAAGCCTTACCACAGCCTTGCATTTGAGAAAAAGCCAATCATGAGGGCAATTGTCTAACAAATATACGAAGTCCTTGGGTTCTGCGACTGGGAAGATATAATATTCAGTCATGTAAGCAATCCATAAATAATGTGCAGTGAACTGAAAATAAACACTTACACCTCCCGAGGCCACCCCACCCTTCGTTAATGATACCCCGCTGTCCAGTTCTTTCCAATGCTTGTATGATAATTTGTGTCATCTTATCAGGCTCTTGTACAGGCTGAAGAACAAGTGAAAAAAAAGTAGCTAAAACCATGATGCTTGTATGATAGTTTCAACTGTTTGAGGAAGAAGCAAGAAACTTACAAGGCTACCAAAACCAAAATAAATAGGGCTGTCCCCAGCTTCAAGCCATTTCACCATTGACTCAGGGGGTTCATAATTTGATGCAAGGTCAAGGAAGCAATATCCAACAACATCAATCTTAGGCCCCCAATCTAAAAATAAGGGAAATAAAAAAGTCATCCAAATATTGCATTCTTGGCTAATAAAAATGTGTAAAAATCACCACCTTTTGGTTTAGGAACAAGGTAGGGACTCCACAAATAAGCATGTGGCACATCAGATTCAGAGAATCGTGAAGTACTTAAATATGTTACAGGCCGTATGTTCAGCTTCTTTTTCCTGAAATCATTAATGATATCCCGCACGCCAAGCCAAATCAAGGAATCAACGATTTGATATGAAATCTGGAAATGAAGGAGAATCAAAGCTTTAAATGAATATTCAAAGTGAATGAATATTCAAAAGCAACCAACAGACTCACCCTATACCCTGCCGGTTGTTTCACACGGGATAATGGATGTGGAAACTCAGTAGTTGGCCTGGAGGAGAGCATACAACTATACTATAAGCATTACAACAAGTGAAGCAGGTAATGATTCATCACCCACACGACTTACGTCCATGGCATGGTAAAGAATATATGAAGTGGCACCTTAAGTCCCTCTGCAACGTGTGTATGCCCTACAAAACAGAGTCTATGAGAAATTAGTATCAAAAAGTTTAGTTATCAAAGTAAAGAATTTGCTTAAATAGCAACACCGACATGAGTGTCTTGGTCATGCTTGTCCAAAGTAACGGCCCTATCCTCACCTACCCTATGTTAGTGCCATGTAATTAGTTTTGTTTATTTTCTCGACTTTTTCATGTTCATGCCTGCAATACATTTGCCTCGTAGTTTACTATAGGGGACTAAAGATATCCACAGAGCAGGGCAGGGACAAGCAAGCCTTCCCCATCCCCACATCCCCACATCCCCACTACTTACTTCATTCCCCACGATAACATTTTTGTGGGGATCGAGGCAGGGATTGGGTTCCCCACGGTAACATTTTTCACGTTTATTATTCTTTAAAAAATAGTTATTTTAAAGTTTTTTTTTAAAAAAATCCTAATAAATCAATATATTTCAACGTTGTACAACATAATTTTTAAAAATTCAATCGGGCAACAAAATCTAACCATATGCTGTACGGTTGGCAATGATCGCATCTGCTTGAAAGGGAATACCAGTGTCCACATCAGGTTGTTTGCAAGCTGGAAGAAGGGAGTAAATAATTTCCTTCATATGGTTTCTTTGAGTGAGTATCTCAGAAGGCCCAGAGGGCAAGAACCCTTTATTTCTTACCATATCTGTTTCAGAAAAAACAGGATTTTGATTCATAGATTTGTAGAATAAATATGTTTGAAAAAGGTGTGTGAAGAACGTACAAGATGCAAGCAGTTTAGGATCGCCTCCTAAAGGATAAAATTCTAAGCCAGCCATCAACACAAACTCCTTGAAATTTGGATGAGTAGCTAATCTAACACGATGACCGTAATCCTACATACATACATAACTTTCGATATGGATATAGATATAGATATAGATATAGATACTGATATAGATGTATATACAGGACTACCTGCAAACGCTTGGCGATTGGAATAAATGGCTGCACATCTCCCCGGGTTCCTACAATGAGCATTACAATTTGCATAGGCCTTATATACTCAAACTCAGCTTCATCCAGGGGTTCATCAGATTCAACATTAATCGATTCGGATTCGATGTCTCCTTCAACTTCAAACTCAACACTTCCATCATCCTTCACGGTGGATACTCTTTGCAACAATTTGAACTGCAAAATTTGTAATGATTAAAATGAATCAACATTTGAAAACTGAAGAAATTTTGTGGAATGAATACCTTGTGATGAATGGGGATTTTATTATCGTATATTTGAAGGGCATCTGCAGCCAATATGGTTTTGCGTCTCTGCGTCTCGGTTTTTGATCTTTGAAGGCGGTGCTCACATGAGACTGATTCCGAACTGTCTGAAGGTATCTCCACATGGAGGCTATTAGCTTTCAAAAGAGTGTAAGCAGTAATTAATTCACCAAGAAGGAACCGATTTTACGAACTTAGGTTTCAATTTAATATACAACCGCAACACAAGTAAAAAATTTTCTCCTCAAAATGTTACATTTTTATCGGTCTCTAGATTTCAAAACGTTACATTATCCTATTTCTCAACTCAACAATTTCCAGTTGGAGCATCGACGATGATCGAACGTTCATGGTTTAGAAGGATCGAAAAAACAGAGAACGTTATCAAAAGCAGAGTGCAAGTAGTTATGTATATGAAGAATAAGAAAAAGGGGGAAATAATATGGAAGAAACCTGGAGGCCTGGTTTGACGATGAAGAGGAACCCCAAATCCCTCCATATTCATCCGCCGCCGCCGCCGACGACGACGACGATTGACGACTCAACCGGCGGAGGAGAAAGTGGAGCACCAAATAAATGGGAATTTTGGAACGCCACCACGGGTGTTTTCGTAATTTACAGCGTTGTTTCCAAACCTGAGACTTGTATAATTGCAACACTCGCACGCTATACAACATTCTATTAAATAATTGATATTTCAAACCTCTCGAGTTCACTAATTTATTATTAATTTTTAGGGTCAATTAAATAATTTATGGTATTTATTTTTAAAACCATTTTCTTGGGCATAGTTGGAAGAAATCATCATTTCATCTCATCTATCTATATGGATAGACATCGAGGCAATGTCAAATATTGACTAAATAACATTTTTAAATAACATTTCATCTCATCTGTCACATTCTGAAAGTGATACATATATATATATATGTGTGTGTGTGTGTATGGGCAAGTAAATGTAGAGAACCTGCATATCCCATAAAGCAGCCATCTCGTCATCGCCCTGCCAAAAAAACAATGACAAATGCAATCTTCCAAGCATATATTCATAGGATTCAGTAACCACATAAATAAATAAGGCAGGCAGGCCTACTTGACAGGTTATATAATAAAGCCACCATCACACCCATTGAACAAATGAAATATCGTAATCCCATTATATACAAAGATTAGAAACAGACTTTGATTCATATAATAAACTTGAATTCAAATAAAAATGATGCAAGGATTGCAGAGTCGGTATTTTGCATCAAGACGATGGCCAAGTGAATTCTTGATGTTCCCCCCCACGACCCCACAACATGGTTTGATGCTATGATGCCTGCCTGTGGGGTTAAGAGTGAACCTTTTTAGGCATTCAGACCGACAAGAAACACACTCCATTGGGAACAAATCTCCCTCAACTCAAGGTCATAGATGTTTACCACAGAAGAAGGGGATCCTCTCATGGTTGATCTGCATCAGATCCAGGCCTTGTTACACGCCGCCTTCTCGTAGGTGGTGATGCATCATCGCCCATTCCGATGTATATTCGGAAATCCTCATCCACATCTTCTTGCATTCCCAAAAGGTTTTCACCCCAAAGGAATTGACGCTCTGGTACGATCATTCCTCCTCCAGAGCGTCGACGCCTCACCCAAGACGACCTTGAGCGTGGTCTAGGCTCTCGAGCACCACCATCAACCGATCCAAACATATGAAACAGAAAGAAACTAGTCAGCAATGGCCCATTGACATCTCTGGTGCCATTGTCTCTTTCACCTGCCACCATACCATCTCCATTTTCGATGACATAGTCGCCAACCACAAGGGCACCAGGCATGGCTGAGCGAATAGCGCTGACAACATCACCCACTTCTCTCTGGCGCTCCAAGCGTCGCCATGCCCGTTCTCTAGATGGGTCTGTCACAGAAGGCCGCGATGTCGGATGAACTCTTCTCGCATGCCTGCGCAGTTCCTGATAGTTACCAGAGAATGAGCAAGTCTCCCGGGAGCAACTTCGTTTCTTTAGATTAAGATATTCTCTTGCTTCTTCTATAACTTCCCAGCCTAGCACAGCTCCTCGGCACATGGGGCACTTCAAATTTGAGTACTCAGATGAGTTCCCAGCATCCAGACCTTCCTGCTCAGCCCTCTGAGTTAGGAACCCAGAACCAGCAGTGTCTAAATCTCCACCCTCAGTTGTGTCTAAAGTTCTATTAGAATTTTCAGTTCCATTATCCCCTAAAACTACAACAGATAATCCAGGAGATGCAGCAGTGTTTCTTCCATTTATATTTTGGTTTTCATCAACTTCATTCAAATCAATGCTCAAACCCAGGTTGTTTGTAGGAGGACTACTAAAACTATATGGATTCATAGGTAAAGGACTTGATAGGCGTGGACTCTTCCTAGTTTCTTCTCTAAATTTTTTGAATTGGTCAAAGCAATTTGAATGTCTATGGCTTGTGTCACATATATAAGGTTTGCAACCCTTGTGGTGAGAGCTGCAAAGTAGAAGAACAGCATTATGTGGGTGGTCTATGCAGATAGGGCAGGAGACTTCATCCAATTCTTTATGCATAGCAAGGATATCTGAATCATTATGAATTCTTCGTTTCACACCAGCCATCTTGAACGCTAGGTAAACCACTAAGCATATTTAATTGATCAGAACACTTTTTATCGGCAGCAATAACACAATGCTTATAGTAAAATAAAACCAAAATGAAAACCGCTAAAAAAAAATTTGACAAGAAAGTGTTTGTTTATAAGGTTTCTAAATAGAAACAAAGTATTCTCACAATTATTACTAAGAAAGCAACCAATTATATAACAGAAAAAGATTAAATACATCATACCACCAACACATAAATCACAAATGCATACAAAAGAAAAGGTGCTCTAAACTTAAATGAGGACCTGTAGAAGTAGAAACAAAAAATTATTAGCAACATGCAGGAGCGGATGACCATTGATGCAAATACTTTCCATTTCAAAGTCGAAGTTTTTCATTTCTTATTATCAAAGTGCATATTGTGAACAATAAATTGAACATAAACACAAAAAATTTGATCCAAATTTAAAGACAACCTCAAATAAATGAATGATAAGTTATCTGTGCAAATGCTTGAGAGTAGCCTTACATGCAAGATACGATTAACATATGAGCATATCACCTGAAAATATATCAAGCAATTGCATGATTACTCACCAAGAGAAGCAGCTCTTATATATTTCCTACAGGAGGCTTCTCAATCTCTATTTGTGCTACCAATTCAAATCTACAGAATGCTTACTCTTGTCTTTATTAAAGCAAAATCACAGATCTACAAACGGAAAGCAAAGAACTGTAACTGTAGTAGTAATTGGTGGAATACACCCTTGACTAAAACTATTAGCAACTTCTCCAAGACGCCAAGGTCTGTACAAGTCCCTTGACCTGCATTTATACGGCGTAAAAGAAATTTGATGGTTATAAATACAAAGTCCCAATTTCTAAGGAAAACAAACAACTACAAAACAGGAAACTATTTCACCAACTATTGGTATTTCCATTATAAGAACACCCATTCAAACAAATATCAGGTGCCAAAATTGAAAACTCAAATAAAACATCCAAATATATTTACGCAAAAATCCTAGCCAATTGTCTTTCTACCAACCCTCCAACCCAGCCAAAAACGTGTCAACACAAACAAGAAACCAGCAACAATGCAAAATCAACAAACAACTTTCCGAACCAAAAAATTAGGCATATGTGAAGATCGAAAAAATCACTCTCCTAAGGAAGATTCAAACCCACATTCTTCGGATTCCAAAGGCAATGCCCCCCTCCATCAAACCTTTTTGATATGAAAAAAGGAAGCAGAGATGCAAAAGCAACGACATCCCCTCTTGTCTGTACAAGTTTAAAAAGGCACAGGAGGCAACCACAATAACATCAACCATCTGATGATCCCTCCTGGTAACCCTTAAACCCCCTTTTTTCCCATCAATAAAAAAAACATCCGATTCAATTAGATTTGGGGAATAAATTCTAAGAAACCTACCCAACCCCACATAATTACGATGTTCTATAAAAATAGAAGCAAGTTTAAAGCGTCACCCTTACTATCAAAATTCTAAGTGAAACCAAAACAAGGCTGAACTTCAGGCAGTGTAAGGAAAATTGCCGATATAGATTCTGATGCCTAAATTCTGATCATAAACCCGTTTAATTTCCACCCTGATTNCTCATCTGAAAGGTAATGGGATTGGGTTCACCAAGGTATGGCCTTTTCTGTGTTTGGTGTAACAGAAACCTTCTCCCATTTTAATTCATTTTCTACGTTTGAGAGTTTAGATTTCTGGGATTAGCCAATAAATGTTCTTTTGATCCATATTGGTTTGTTTATATTTTTTTAACAAATTGGTTTGTGGCTGGGTAAATATTAGGGAAAGTGGGAAAAAAAATAAAAAAAAAAATTAATTTAAAAAAAAAAAAAAAAAGCACAAATCCATCCAAATAAGCAGATCCCCAATTTCAAAACAAACCCTAACCCGAATCAAACAAATTATAGCCTCGCAAAGAGAAAGCCAAATTACCAAAGGAATCAAACAATTCAACAAGAAATAACACAGAATCAAAGACAAGGGCAGCAGCAACACATCCAATCCGGATGACAAATAATTGAAATCAAAAACAGGAAACTAAAATTTAAACATCAATAGCAGAAGGAAAATTCGATTATAAGACATGGAAGATTAGGGTTTACTAAAAGCAGAATTTGATGGAACTCATCCGGAGTTGGATCGACGGTAAAGATTGCGTGAAGAACTCGCTGAGATATAGCGCAGAGAATGGTGAGATGATCATAAACAATCGCTCTGGGCATCGGTTTGAATATTTATAGCCAGACTTAGCCGCATTGATGGGGGACTCAAAACGCAGCGTTTCACAAGGTTGGGTGGTGATGCACTTCACTTGTAAAGTTATGGGCTTACTTTATGGGCCTGGGCCATACGAAGAAATAAATAAATAAATAAATACTTTCAGTCGATTTTAAATTTTATTTATGATTATTATCTTTAAATTCATTGGTATATATATTTTTTAAAATAAAAAATGAAAAAGAAAATAAATAAATGTTCTTTGTTTTATTTTATGTTTTTAAAAATAAAAATACAGAAAACCCATGAAAATACAATAGGTAATTGGTTTTATTTTTGTCTTATTTATTTTCAAAAATAATTTTTAAAAAGATAAATTCGAAAATAACCTATTTTCAAAAGCTACAAATTATTGTTTTCTTACAAGTTTTTTTTAGTCGAATTTCATATTTTATAAAAAAAAAAAAAACTTCAAAAATAATATTATAAAATACTCATAAAATTTTAAACATTAAAAAAAGAAAAATAAAAATAATATATGAGGTTGCCTAGAATTTTGTTCATATATTAACACTAAAAAGTTTTTTTAATTTTTTTTTTTTATAAAGGCTACTAATATCAATTCTAATTTTAAAATTTCAAGAGTAATTTTTAAAAATAATACTAGTATTAATGATTTTTTTTTTTAAGTTAAAAGGATATTTTTGAAATAAATCAATTTTTTAATTTTTTAAAAAAATTGTGTATATTATTAAAATTAGTTTTGGAATATTTTTTAGATAAAATATTTTTTAATTAATTTTAGCCTAATTAAGAAAAAAAAAATGTCATTGGAGGCAGAGTTCGGACAACCCATCCATGGAAGCTGGTATTGGATAATCCAGAGTGAGCCACGTTGTGCTTGCCTTCTTGTCAAGAATCAGGGGGCGCTTCCGGGTTGCTGACATCATACAGTCCAAGCCATAAGTACCCATTTTTATCTTTCCTTTTCCCCACCCCCCAAGATCTTTCTTTATATGTTCCTGTTTGGCTGTCGAGAAATCGAGCGAGAAACGCTGAGAAAGTGACGCCACGCATTTTTAAGTTCCCGTCGCCCAGAAATGACTAGTGGGGTTACACCTTCAGTTTCCCCATCCCATTTCTCAATTCTTCACTCTAAACCAAAGATTACCCACCTTTCATCTCCTTCAAATCTCAAATTTCGACCGATTTCACCAATTGGGTCTCCCAGATTCGTAGTCCGTTGCAGCTCTGGTACTTTGAATCTTCGCCTACTCTGTTTTTGTTTTGTTTTCCTATATGTTCTTAGTTATTGGCGAATTTTACGAAGGTTTTAGTGGTGAAATCTGTTTTAATCTGCTATTGATTCTCCGATTTGAGGGCATTTCTGCGTTTTTCTTGATTTTTGTTTGCAGATTGAACACTTGTTTTGGATTTCATAAAAGAATGATCGGTTTTGGATTTCATATCTGATTATATGCCTACAAACTGTTTGATATATTGTCAATGGCTTTATTAAGTATGAAGTTCGCCTGATTTTATAAGATTAGTATCCATTTCCCCCTTAAGTAGGAATTTGTTCTCCTTGATCCTTTTTGTACTCTGAATTTGGATCAATTTATGAGATTTATCACGTTCTACAGGAGGAAATATTGCACTTATTTCCTTTTTTTGGTGAAGATTTGGAAGCTTAATGAATTTATGGGATGGTAATGATCTTAAGAACATGATATTGATCTTATTAGAAGAAAATTCTGTAGAATCACAGTGGAAACATAATCTTTTTGGTTTCTATGATCTTACAGTTTCGTTACTGTTATCAAGCATTCAACGAGCTAGCTGTATGATGCAGGTGATGACGACAGCAGGACTGTTCTAAATGCCTTTTTCTTAGGAAAAGCTTTAGCAGAAGCCTTAACCGAGCGCGTTGAGTCAACAATTGGAGAAGTTTTGAGTGGGATTGGTAGGCTGCAAGCTGAACAACAAAAACAAATTCTTGATTTCCAAGTAAGATGCTCCAAAGTTAATGATAGAACTTCCTAACTTTGTTTTTAATTTACTTTCCCTTTTACATGATAAAAGGGTTGACCAACTAATGAACTTAAAATCCGATGTCCTATGAGCTATCTCGACAACTAAACTTAGTCGAGTCTAAGAGGTTGTCTTGTGAGAGTTGTCGAGGAATGGATATCAAAAGAGAAAACGACACTGCATTGTGGTCTCTTGTACTGTGGATTATACAAAAAAAAAAAAAAAAAAAAAAAAAAAAGAACAGCAAAATAAGACAACTGTGAGATCTCACATTGGATGGGGAGGAGAACGAAACATTCCTTATAAGGGTGTGGAAACCTCTCCCTAGTAAACGCGTTTTGAAGACCTCGAGGGGAAACTCGAAGGGAAAACCTAAAGAGGACAATATCTGCTAGTGGTGGGTTTAAACTGTAACCATTGAAAATCTACGGTAGGTTAAAGCTTTTTGAGTGGAGCTGTAGGTTAGGCCTGGATTGAAGCTTTTACTTAGAAACCATGATGCCTGGCTTAAAATTGCTGTGGCTCTAGCATCTTTCTTATTCATTTCGAGTGTTTTTAGGCTAAAATTCATGGTTCGGGGCTCAGCTTTCGATTTAGTTTCGATGTGATGAGATTGGAAGTTTGAGATTAAAATTGACCGAGTAGAGTATGAAGAGTAAAAGCAAAGAAAATTCCCTTATGCATGCATTATTGTTCTCTTAAGAACATTTTAAATTTCCTCTGAAACTAGATTGAAGTGAATGAAGCTCAATATTGCTGAAAATGGCATATTCATACTGGAAACAAACTTTGTACAGGAGGAGGTGATAGAAAGAGCCAAAAAAGCCCAGGAAAAAGCCGCACGTGATGCCAAAGAAGTACAAGGCCCGATCTCTTCTTCTTCTTCGATAAGATCGCCTACGATCGAGGTTGCTTCATCTTCTACTACTTCGACCAACCAACAACAACTCTCGAATCCCAGCTCTGATTCAGGAACTGCTCCGAACCAGGATCCTCCTCTTGGCGACGAAGAGTAATTAATTGTGTCTTTGTCAATTTCTCTTGGTTGTTTTATATAGAAGACTTATAGTGAATGTAGCCTTTATATACTGATGATGGGTTGGGTTGGTTATTTAGTCTCAAAGTCATATAGTAATTGCCTTTTAAGATTCGTCTTTCAGAGATATCTTATGAGATTCTAGATATCTTATGAGATTCTTGACGCGATCGAACACAACCCATTTAGTAATATTATTATTTGAAATTTTGAATATAGGAACGAGTTAAAAATGACTGTTATAGTCAATTTAATATGCCTACATTTTTTGTACTTGATCAAGTAGGGAGCTAAGAAACTTCTCGAAGAAAAATAAATGTCTATCCAATGTATTTCGTGTAGATTTTCGGACTGAACCAAACCAAGTCCTGCACCACCATTTTTGGTTATAGATCAAACGACAAGCACCATCACCTCCTTTTTCAGAGTTTTTGAGAGAATAACACTACAAAGGGTATGACTAATTGTTAAACTAATCATGATCCAAAAAGAAGAGCATAATTCGTCCCTGATTACACCATCTTTGCTATGATCCTGATGCAGCTGAACTAGAAGAACAACAGGTCCTTTGCTAATCCTCCCCTCGAAGTCGTATCGTTAAATACGCTAAGAATTCAGATATTTGACATAACGCCATGAGAAAATTTTTACTATTTACCGATAAGCATGCCAATTAATCAAAACAAATCACCTCACCTCACCCTTTCAACGACTTTAGGCTGCAAAATCAGAAACCTTGTATCCCTGTGTAAATCTTTTCAATTTTGCAGTTTCACCCACGGAAGAAAGCCATTCTGTTAAAATCTCCATTGTTATATAATCAGCATTACATGCTTGTTCCACCATTCTATCCATAACTTCTAACGCTTTCTCCATCCATTTCTTCTCCTTAAGCCCTTTCAAAATAGCATTATATGTTGTGGTGTTCGGCTTAACCCCGTTAACGTTCATATCGTCAAATAGAGCAAGAGCGGAACTGACCTCATTTCTTTTGCATAGAGAATCTATCAATATATTGTATATCACTGTGTTGGGAGGAACCTTTGATGTAGCGCTCATTTCCTTGAAAAGCTTCATGGCTTCATCAGTGTTGTTGTTCAAGCAATATGCATGAATAACAGCTCCATAAGTGAAGACACTCGGTAAAAGACACGCCTCCTTGGTCATCTTTTCCATAAATTTAAGGGCTAATTCTAGATTCCCCATTTTACTGAAGTAAGAAATCAAAGTGTTGTATGTGACAATGTCAGGCTTGATTCCAACCACCTCCATTTCATCCAGCAATTCATTAGCTTCATCTAATTTGTTCTTCTTACAGAACTCACTGATGAGAAGATTGTAGCAAACAAGATCTAGTCGAAACCCTGCCGCTTTCATCCTTGACGCAACGGAGGTGGCATCGTCCAACCTTCCAGCTTGGGCTAAACCAAATATCAAAGGATAATAGACAATAGCATCAGGAAAACATCCAGCTTTGGACATTTCATCAAAAAATTCTATTGCCTTATCGATATTGTTCACTTTGCAAAAAGCATTGATGAACACCGTGTAAGTAACAGAATTTCCTTTCAAGCCCTTCTGCTGCATTTCCATGAAGAACTCGACCGCGCTGCTTATTCTGCCATGCTTGCACATTCCATCAACTAAAGTATTGAGGGTGATCACATTTGGCACGACTTGTTCATTGACCATCTCATTATAGAGCGCATGGGCTGTCTCGATTGTGCCTGCCTTACAGTACCCATCAATCAAACAATTGTAGGTAACAGTATTGGGTTTACAGCCATCAGATCTCATTGTTCCCAGCAAGCGCAATCCTTCTTCTTGTCTACCCACTTTACAGAGCCCATCAATCAATGTATTGTAAGTGATTGCATCAGGCGCAACGGCCTTAGCCTCCTCCTTTTCGCCCTTCATTTTCTCAAACACCTCTAGTGCATCATCAATCATTCTGAACTTACACATATGGTTGATAAGAATACTAAAAGTTATAACATTAGGTTGAACATTCATGTCCTTCATCTTTCGCATTAGCAAATTCATTTTCTCAAATTCCATCTCCTTTCCCAAACCTGTTAAGAGCGCATTGCAGGGTGCAGCATCTTTAAGACCATTCCATGTCATCAAATCATCTAAAACACTCCATGCAAGATCTATATTTCTACTCCTACAAAGCTTGGAGATCAACTGGGTTAATGTAATGGGATTAGGAACAACACGGTGTTTACCAAATTTGGCTACCAACCCAGCAATTTTATTTTCCTTGACTCTCCAATCCGACCCATTTATCTTCAACAATTTAGTGAAAACAATATCAGCAGTTATATCATTGGGTCGAAACTCCGAACCTGGAAGCAGCATTTCGTCGAGCACATTCAATGCATTATCAACTCGCCCAGATTTCAGAAGCAAATCAATGATCACATTACGAACATATGTGTTTTTCTTATGTGGATCAAGTTCAGAGAACACAGCAAGCGCCTCATCAACCATGCCAGACCTTCCAAGACGCCGAAGCAGATTAACAGCATTCTGGGCTGTCGAGTGAGCCATTTCTGCTCCTTTAAGGTCTCGTAAATCTCAAAAATCAAATTCGGTTACCTGGGTTCTCGAACAGGGAGATCAATAATGGCCTGGAAAGGAGAAGACAACAAACGCCGATCAGTTCCAGGGATAAGATAAATCATCTCGAACATAATTTCAAAAAAAAAAAAAAAAAAAAAAANATAAATCATCTCGAACAAAATTTAAAAAAAAAAAAAAAAAAAAAAAAATTAAGAATGGTTGAACTGAAAGGGAGAGAGAGATATATACCAAATAGAATTCTCGGTCCTCAAATCTTCTTTGAAGTTATGGAATAGAAGAGTTCTTGAATTTTTTTTGTTTATGCTTTAGATTCCAAAAGAGAAGAAAGCATACTTGTCCACCGAAGTGAGCAGCCGGTGTTTGCTGCCAGCGGCTGAGCGAGGGGAGCAAGAGCAATTGAGAGACTTGGCGCCTTTTGGGCGTTTGTGATTTTGATATATCTAGGGCATAGGGCATAATAGTAATACTAATACTAATTTTAATTAACTTTATATTAGAGTGGTTCAGTCACACTCGACCTACTCTACTATTCAAGCGCCTCTTGAGAATTTAAATAAACAACATTCGAGCTGATCTCTTATTTCATTTCTCATTTATTTGTAAATGTAGCATTAAAGGGTAGGAATTCGCCTATATATATCAAATAATTTTTAATAGATAATAAATATTCTAATAAATCTAATAATATTTCATGAAATTAAGTGAGGTGGAAGTTAGAGACAAGGACAAGAAATGTAATTTTTGTCTGTCTGACTAGATGACTCGATTTCAATAGGGAGAAGAAATTCTCCCTTTTCCTCCTCGACTCTCTATATAGCTAACACGATTGGGTTTCAGCTCATATGGCACATAGGAAGGGGTCTTTTTACTTTTCTCAAAATTAAAAATTAATAAATAAGATAAAGATGGAGATTATGGGCAGAGACTAATTTAAAAATTAATATTTCAAAAGAAAAGGCATTTATAACATTTTTGTAAGAATACTTTTAGTCATTGATTGGCTCGATGTTTGTTTTAAATCCATTTCTAAATTTTTAGCACTAATTATCGATTTTAATTATTTGTACTTACAAAAAAAATATATAAATATATATATATTTATTACAAGTAATCATAAGTCTAAAACTAAATTAAAAATTAAAAATTAAAAATTAAAATTTTGAGAATGTAATAAAAATTAATTAAAATTCGTTAATATAAAAATTTATATGCATTAAGGGTAAATTTTATGATTCTAAAATATTAAAAAGTAAATTAAGAATTACCTAAGATAAAAGAATAGCCATTATTTGAAGAATCTATAAAACTTGGTCAAAAGATAACTTTCCTTTTTTAACCCATAAAATAACAGTAGAAAGTTTTCGAAGTTAAAAAAATGGGGGTTATTGGAGGTCTAGCTTTTACCAGGAAATGGTAAAAAAAAAATATCTCTTACCATTTTTGGGGCAAAAAGGTCATTTCATATTTTATATCGTTTTAAAATTTTAAATACCATTGAAAATTATATTCTTACCATATGGTATATTTAACTTTAATTATAAACCATCTCTACCGTCTCTTACTTAAGTATATGGGCAAAAAGGTAATTTAGTATTTTGAAAAACAAATTAAAATTAGTATATTTAGCTTTAATAAATTGAAAAGTTCCCTTAAAGTTGGTCAAAGTATAACTCTCCTTTTTATATAAAATAAAAATAAAAAAATGTAAAATTACAAAATGGTACAAAATCTCTCTACCACCTATTACTTAAGGGTATGCCCATTCTCGAGCTAGATAATACTCTTTTAGATTAAACTACGTTTTACTCAGCTATTTTTAATGACATCATGTGAACATAGCAGGTTTTTTGCTTTGAAACCAAACGACTCGATAAATAACTATTTTTTGCTACACTATTTTACATAGTTAACACTAATGATCTTCTCTCGATGACGACGTAATTCTTGCCCTAAATATTCATCCACCCCCACCAAAAAAAAGTATATATATACGGTGTTTACAAGGGCATTATTGTATTTTCACTCAACCCCATTTAAAGCATCTTTCAAATATTATACTTTTTTTTTGTTCTTTTTGGTTCTTAGACATTTACAAACCCTATTTCTATTAGTTACAAGCTTCTTTACCCTCTCTCTCTCTTCCTTCATAGGTTGGTGTTGATGGTGGTTCATGGAGATTGAACCATTGAGGGGTGTTGGGGGGTGGTTTCTTGTCTTAAATTGTATGGCACCTGCTACACAAAAACAATCTTCATCGTCTCACTTTCTCTCTCTCTTCTTCTCCTTCTCCTTCCTCCTCCTTCTAACCCTCACTTCCTCCCCTTCCATGGCGGCCGACCGCCACCGTCTTCTCTCCACCTCCGCCACCGCCACCGCCGTCCAACCATTTGAATCTCGACTCCGAAATTCCCCTGCGACGACCGGAGAGCTCGGAGCCGAAGCCCATGAAGTTCCAAGTGGTCCAAACCCTATATCCAACTAAAGACACAACAGAAAGTTACAAACGTTTGCAGAGGTTTGGTGGTTTTAGTTTGTTTATTTGTTTGGTTTTGCATTTTATGTGTATGTAATAGCCCTTTATTTCTTGCATATATTCCTGATGATACTTTGGATTAAACTCATCATATCTTAGAGATTAAATCATATATTATACATATCTAAGAACCATTAAACAAATAAAAGCATATAATATATGAAAGATTAATATAAAATGTGACAAGTTTTGTAAAGATTAATATAAAGCAGCACTGAGACAGAGCACAGAGAACGAGAGAGGACCCTTTTGTTTTTGCCTTACAAATTATTTGTACAGCTTTGACGACTTTGGCTTTTGTCTTCTTTTCTCAAACACATTTTCCAATAAAGTTGATATGAAATATGATACCAAACTCATTTTTTGTTTAGTTTTTCAAATTTTGAGGGCACTTTTTATCATTATATTCTAGGTTAGGGGTTTATTTTTTATAATTAAAACTTCGAGGGCCTAATTTGTAAATTTGTATTAGTTTGAGGGTTATTTAGTTAAAAAAAATTGGACTACGAGGTGTACCGAGTGCAATTTCGACTATAGCTTATGGGTATTTTTTTTAGTTCACCAATATGTCTAGAGATGTCCATGGGACGGGGACGGGGACGGGGACGGACATGGGACTTCTCTTTCCCTATTCCCATCTCCGCCACCTATTTCATTCTCTATTCTCGCAAAATTTTTCATTTATTTCGATAGGGATTCATTGCAAATATATATATATATATATATACTATTTATTATTCATTTTTCAATATAATGTTTATTAAAATTTTTGTAAAAAAACATTAAATTATCCACTTAAAATTCAAATTTTAATTCTTAAATAATTAAAAAAAAATCAGATTGCCAACGTTGCAAATCAAAGACATGCTTGTTGGATCACTGTAGGTCAACGCATGCCAAACGTTGACCTCCACAAAACGTGGAACCCCATGCTCTTTATATTATAAATAAAAAAAATACCTCAACTAAATGAATAATGTAGCCATACATCACATAAATTTAATATTTTTTTTTAATATAGTCTTAAATTTAATAATGTTTACTGTCTTGCTATATTAACTTATGAATTATTATGATACTCGTAATATTAACGTATAGTATACAAATATACCTATCTATCTTGCAGTAGGGTAGGGTATTATATCTCGACAAAAACTTTGATATTAAATTTTTGAATAATAGAAAGAACGAGAAATACAAAAGTTATACGATTTAAACTACATTTCAACTAATTGACAGAAATAACAATCTTCCAAACAGTCTAAACGACAAAGATTAAAATGAACGAAATGAAACTAAAATAAGTAGGATAGTCAAACAAAACAGGAACATGACCCTAAAATGGCTCACACGTCGGAGTATGAGTTGTTTTATGGCAATCATTTGGTGTCTTTTTTTAACTCTTGTTTCCTCCAACCTTCATGGAAACACCAAAAGAACAAAAATTATAAATTATTTTTCCTCCTTCTTAGCCCTTCTCTCCTTAACTTCCTCGTTCAAGCCTCTTTCTGGGCATCTCTGTTCCTTGCAGAGCCTGCAATTTGCAGTTCATCCATTGGTTGTAGGGGCCATTTTTGAAGGCGTTTGGTTTGATGTTGATACCCACAAGGGGTTTAAAAAGATGATGTTTTTCTGGTTTTTGGAGATTGTGGGAGGAAGATTATTACAATAATGGGTTGCTTTTCATGTTTTTCATCTCATGGGAAAGCACCGAAAAAAAGAAAGAATTGTAGAAGGAAACAATCTGTTTCGTTGCATTCTGGCAGTCTTAAACCACAACAACAACATCATTATCCTGCTCCTCCTCCTTCAGGTCATTTTTACTTCTTCTTTTGAATTTTCTTCTTAATTTTCAAATTCGTAAATCGGGTTGTGATAGAGATTGAAAGTCTCGATGAGGATGAGGATGGAGAAGGCTTCCCAATTCGATTCCGCTCATGGAAATTGGACAGGAATAGAGTAATAGAGATTGAAAATCTCGTCAAGGATAGGGATGGAAAAGGCGTCCCAACCCAACCCCATTTGTGGAAATAGGGCAATGATCGTAATTGGAATTCTTGACCGAGATGGAAAGATACGTCCTAAACCCAACCCCATTATCTTCTCATGATGTTGGAATGATTGGAGGTCATATTATGTAAGATCCCACGTTGGCTGGAAGAAGAAACAAAACATAAAACATTCCTTATAAGCGTGTAGAAAACTTTCCTTAGCATGTCTTTTAAAAACTTTGAGATTGACAACGATATGTAACGAGCCGAAACGGACAATATCTTCTAGTGGTAGGTTTAGACGGTTGCAAATGATATTAAAGCCAGACACCAGGTTGTGTGGCAATGAGAATGCTGGCCCCCACGGAGGTGGATTGTGAGATCTTACATCGGTTGGAGAGGATAACGAAACATTTTTTATATAAGGGTGTGGAAACCTCTCCCTAATATATGAGTTTTAAAAACTGTGAGACTGATGAGGATATCTTGGATCGTAAACTTAAAATGACGAAGTTTACATTATATGTACAGAAAATCCAAAAGGAAACCAAGTGCAAAATGAAGCAGAGAAAGAAAATGAGATTGGAGGAAAGAACAACATTGCAGCAAAAACCTTCACGTTCAGAGAGCTGGCCACTGCCACGAAGAATTTCCGCGAAGAGTGTCTGATCGGAGAGGGCGGGTTCGGGAGAGTTTACAAAGGTAAACTCGACAAAATTTCCCAGGTACCATATTCATCGTCCCGTCTCCTGTTTTCCTCGTTTGATAATCATTTTATTTGTTTTAAGATGACGCGTTATAGACGAGTATCAAAGGGTAAAGTTTTGGCATGTCACAGGTTGTAGCAGTGAAGCAGCTTGATAGGAATGGACTGCAAGGGAATAGAGAGTTCCTTGTGGAGGTTTTGATGCTAAGCCTTTTACACCATAAGAACCTTGTCAATCTCATTGGGTATTGTGCAGACGGTGATCAAAGACTCTTGGTCTATGAGTATATGCCTTTGGGATCTCTAGAAGATCATCTACTTGGTAATAAACATATATAAAACCTTTGCTCGGTTTAATGGTGAGATCTCATGTCGTTTGGAGAGGGCAATGAAACATTCCTTATAAGGGTGTGAAAATCTCTCCCTCGTAGATGCGTTTTAAAATTGTGAGGTTGACAATATTTGCTGGGCTTGGGCTGTTATAAATGCTATTAGAGCCAGTCACGGGATGGTGTACCAGCGCGGTTGCTGAGCCTCAATGGGGTGGATTGTGAGATCCCACATCGGTTGAAGAGGGGAACAAAACATTCTTTATAAAGGTGTGGAAACTTCTCCCTATCAGACGCGTTTTACAACCGTGAAACTGACGGCGATACGTAACGAGCCAAAGTGGACAATATCTTCTAGCGGTAGGCTTGGGCTATTACAAATGACATCAGAGTCAGTCATTGAGTGGCGTGCTAACGAGAATGCTAGCTCCAAAGGGGTGGATTGTGAGATCCCATATCCCTTGAAGAAGGGAACAAAACATTTCTTATAAGAGCGTGTAAACCTCTCCCTAGCAGACGCGTTTTAAAATCGTAATGGGTTAAAGGAGATAATATTTACTATTGGTGGGCTTGAACGGTTACATTGATCTTCTATTATGGTTTCAAACAAATGACTCGAGTTATGTTTAATGATTTGGCATAGACCTTCCAGCGGATAGAAAGGCATTAGATTGGGCAACAAGAATGAAAGTAGCGTTGGGAGCAGCAAAAGGGCTAGAGTACTTGCACGACAAAGCCAACCCACCTGTGATATATAGAGATTTGAAAGCATCAAACATTCTGCTGGACAATGATTTCAATGCAAAGCTGTCTGATTTTGGGCTCGCAAAGCTTGGGCCTGTCGGGGACAAGTCCCACGTTTCCTCCAGGGTGATGGGAACCTATGGATATTGTGCTCCCGAGTATCAAAGAACAGGCCAGCTCACTCTCAAATCCGATGTCTACAGCTTTGGTGTTGTCTTGTTGGAGCTCATCACTGGCAAGAGAGTCATCGACGACACTCGTCCAGCCAACCAGCAAAACTTGGTCACTTGGGTAAGCTATTGAATTGATATGATAAAAATGTTAAAGTGCACCATTTGTTCGACACGGCAGTCATGACCAAGTTTAGGACATGGTTATGATACCATATTAGGAATCACGGATCTCCACAATGGTATGATATTATTCATTTTCAGCATAAGTTTTCGTAGCTTTTCTTTAGGCTTCCCTAAATTATCTCATACCAATGGAGATATTATTCTTGACTTATAAACTCAGGATCATTCCTTAAATTAACCAACGGGACTCCTCGACAAAAAAAAAACATAACATAAACCAACATATTTCATTTTCATGCATGCAGGCATGCACAATATTCAAGGAACCAACTAAATTCATGGACCTGGCAGATCCTCTTTTGGGTAGGGACTTCCCTGTGAGATCTCTAAACCAAGCCGTCGCGGTGGCTGCAATGTGCCTCCACGAGGAAGCGATGGTGCGACCATTGATCAGCGACGTCGTCACGGCTCTTAGCTTCTTGGGTGCAGAAGCCACGCACTCGTCGTCTTTGTCATTGTCGTCGATCGATGATCCTTCACTGATAGTATCTGATCAAAATTTGATCAACCAATCAAAATCCAACGACGAGGAAATAGCCGAGGCCCGCCAGCGAGCAGTCGCCGAAGCCATCGAATGGGGTTCCTCCTCCAAGCAAAATGCCGCCGCCTCGCGCCGGGGAAGTTGTTCTTCCTTGTAAATTTGTTAAGAACAGATATGCACAATGTGGTGTTGATTTTACATGTATAGTATTGGATTCTCCACAATGTGGGAAGCAATATGACGATGAGACACAAAAATGGTAAAAGCGGGGTAGGATAATTGTAGGATTAAGAATTCGAAGCTCTGACCTTTCGATTGAGATTATAATTGTTTTAGCTAATGAAGTTACGTTGATGAACCATTACTCCTTGAGAACTTTTTTTGTGCAAAGTTTAATCCATAACTACTAATGTTTGTCGTTCGGGCTCAATCCGATGGTAATTAATAGTTGAGATTGATCCTACCAAGAATATTTAGTTTTTTTTTTGCTTTTTTTTTAAAAAAAATTTTAAAGTCAACGTAAAATTAGTATTAAATCATTTGGTCATTAAATGTTGACTTTTCAAACGCTTGCCTTTCAAGGAAAAAAAAGAACGGTGGAATGGTAGATTCTAGAAAGTCGTAGACAATTCCAATGGTCCAGTCGACTTTTCCAATAATAAATGCGCTTCCAAGTTCTACCGAACAAATTGTTCTCACGTTTTGCGTTTTCTAGCCAAGACATCGCCTCTCTTCCGCGATCTTGCTTCTCAGGTTCGTCTTTCTCTCGCTTTTCGATCAATTTTGTTCTTTTTTTTTTTTTAGCATTTCATCGTTTGATTGGGAATATTTTTGGTCGGTCTTTCACAATTGTTTCTAATTTTCCCTTCGTTTGGGATTTTTGGAGTATGAATCGGAATCGGATTTTTTTCGGCCATGGAATTCTCTAGAACGCATAATTATTCAATGGATCACAATGCAGATCTTTTCTTGTATTTGCCCTATATTTTGAATTGGAAGAAGCATATGACGTTAACGATAATTTTGAGTTTCCGGTTCTCTTGATAATGTTGGGAGAAATATGTCTTGATGCGTTGGTGATTTGCTTGGCTCTGTTGTTCTATGATTTGCGTAGGTTATCTGTCTCTTATTCCTGCTCATTTTGCTTCCTTGAGCAATTGAAGATAATAAGAATTAACTGTTGATTAAACGCTGGAGTTATGGCTGAGGTAATGAAGACTAACGCCTTTAATTCATTTCAATTTGTGGCTTGTGTTGTTTGGAAGCTTATTATGGGTCTATTTCAGGAGGGTCAGAAAGTCACTTTGAATGTTTATGACTTGAGCCAAGGTCTAGCGCGGCAGCTGTCCACTGCATTCCTTGGGAGACCCATCGAGGCCATATGGTAAGTCATTACGCCATGTTCATTAGAAAGGGATAGCCTGATATCTTGAATGCTAATAATGGTTTGATAAGCATCTGGTTTTTGGCTTTTATGTTCTTTGTTTTGTTAGCTAGTCAAATTTAAAGAACTAAATAGTAGTTCATACACACTTGTTTTTGAGATTTGGCTAAGAATTCGAACTTTTCTTCGAGAAAGGTTGAGTCCATAAAGAACTCGCAAGGGAACAAACAATTTTTTTTTATGATATTCGTGAGTTTGTGAGCTAGTTTGTGCCAATACCGACTATTTTCATAAGACAATTACCTGATCCCATTACGTTTAGTTGCCGGAAAGAAGCACGATTTTCAACTTTGCTTCTTGAAACCTTCACGTTTTCAATCTTTTTTTATAATATCTGTGCGTTTCTGAGCTAGCTTGCATGAATCTCGACTATTCTTATAAGACCACTGCCTGATCCCATTACATTTAGTTGCCGGAAACAAGCACAATTTTCAACTTCGCTTCTTGGAACCTTCACGTTTTTGTGCAGTGCTTGAAGTTCTGGATTGGCAACTAGTTTCTTTGAAAAACTTAGACTTTGTTGAGTTGTCTATGGTTGGTTCCATTGAACTTTCTACTAATGCATGCTAGTAAACATAGTTTAGGCCCTGGCACTTTATTTCTTCATGATCTTCATTTGATAATTGATAGAAACTCAGGTAGAAAATTATTTCCTATTCTTTTGGTTCAAGAGAGTTCTGTTCTTATTGGGTCCAATTTCCAATTTCTTTTTGGTGTGGCAGGCACACAGGAGTTGTTGTGTATGGCAATGAATATTATTTTGGTGGAGGTATTCAACATGATCCTGCTGGAAGAACCCCATATGGAAAACCGATTCGGACGATAGATTTAGGAACGACCCATGTTCCGAAGGACATTTTTGAGACGTACTTGCAGGAAATTAGTCCTCGGTACACAGCTGAAACCTATAGTCTACTCTCACACAACTGCAACAACTTCAGTAATGAAGTTGCACAATTTTTAGTTGGTGCTACTATTCCTGATTACATTCTTGACCTCCCCAACATAGTTATGAGTAGTCCCATGGGCGCCCTCATATGTAAGTAATTTTAAGTAACCATGCTTCGATCTCTTATTCGTGTTTGTGTTCGCTTAACAAATATCATTTCTCGTCCAGTGCCTATGATTCAGAACCTGGAAAATACATTGAAGGCAGGCGCAGTTCCAATGGCCCCGCAGTTTAATCCTACTTCAGTAGGTCGGTCAGTTCCAACAGCTAATGTCCCTAGATCATCACCGTCGGGGTCGGGGTCGGGGTCAAATAACACTAGATCATCATCTGATGCCAAGCCAATTGAGAAGACAATGGCTGCAGGGCCACAGAAGTCAAAAGCAAATGGAACTGCTGATCCACTTGGGGATGCTCGTAGCAAGGTGCAGGAAGAAATTGGGCGAGAATTTGCAGCGATCATGGCAACTGGGACTCTGCGTGCGAGCGAAGCGGCAGCATTGGCAACAAAAAGAGTGATGCAGAAGTATGGACATGCTGCGGCCTTGTCACAGGGCTAGCTAGCTAAGCTAGTGCACATTTTCATTCATTTTCAATTGAAACGTTTACGGATAAGAGGTGTATTACTTGTGTGGGTTTTAAGATGACCCAACACCATTCAAAACCATACGAGAATCCATGTCATTCTGTTACTGGTAGTTGTAAAACAAACTTTCTTAGTCTGATACCAGTTTCTGGAGATAAAGATTTAGATCATTTCGATAATAATTCCATTTTTAGTTTTCTATGTTAGAAAAAACTAAATAAATAAAATTGTTAAACGATTTTGGTGCCTAAAGGAAAATAATTATCTAAGTAATGCTATTAAGATTAAAATTTTAAATTTCATATGATTATTTAATTTTTTAGAAATAAAATTTATGGATGATTTTTTTACACGTGAGTTTCTTGTTTTTTCCCAAAATAATAATAATAATAAATAAACATAATTTTTAGTACTTATTATTTTTTTTTTTAAATTTTGTATTTTCTTAGAATCGAGAGTTTCACATGTTCATCACTTTGTTCATTTTTTAAAAATAAAACACTTTGTCCATTTTAACTATATGTCATATTGAATTTAAAAAAGTTGGCATTTCCATTATATTATAAAAAAATTAATAGTATATAACAAAAATGTTAACCATAATTTTTTATTATTTAAAAAGATAAAATTAAATATTTTTTTAATGAATTTGATATATTTATAATATTCTAAAAATACCATGGGCGTAGCATATTTCCATAAAAATACACACCTTGATGTATATATATTTTGTTGTTTATCTTAATTTAAAAAATAAAATCTTAATTATGATATTATTATTAATTAATAATTGTCGTTAGCATAACTATAGGGCGTTGGCTTCACATCTCATCATCTTAAAAAATGGTAACGAAGGATGGACAATTGTTTTGATTTTTGATTTTTGATTTTGATTTTGATTTTGATTTTTGATTTTGGTTGGTAATCGAACAGTGCAATTGCAGCCTGCTATTTGATTCTATTCCGTGAATCACAAATCCCCCATTTTCATGTTTCTATCTGTTCGCCGCCCTATCTTTTCTCTCCTCCGATTTTTTCCCCAGTTTTTCAGAAGATTCGTCTCTCTCCCCTTCTCCAGAAGCTTGTCAATGGCTGATTCTAAGATGCTTGACGATGTGGACTCCGACGACATTCCTCACGCTTTTCTCTGCTGTGTCTGCTTGTGAGTTCTATTCCTCTATCTCTCTGTAAATATCTCTTTCTGTCTTTTGTTTTAGGGGGATTTAAATATGTTGGAATCATTTCTGATTGCTATTGTTTAATACTTGTTGCTTTATTTCAATTTGTTTGGCATGGAGTTTCCTATTCTAAGGATTAGGAATTTTGTTTTTGTTCTATCGGTGCTTCATGTTTGCAGATATGCATGTGCGTGCCCTGCATTGTTGAGATGTTCTATAGATGAGATTAGGAATTAGAATAATCAGTTATTGTCAATGGCGTCCCGAAATTTGCCCTAGTTTTTTTGTGATTTGAATTGGTAGTCGTTTTTAATGGCTGGAGGACTGAACTTGGCCAATGTAAATGGTAAAGAACGGATTTCCGGTGAGATAGCCTCATCCCGCCATCTTACTGCCTTGCGTATTTCAGAACCTTCGTGGAGCTAATGATTGGCTATTTATTGTTTTGGGTTGTCTGGGACCCGCTATAAACCCATATGTCATGGTTAAGATATATAGTTACATGGTTAAGATATATAGTTCCTGAAGGTTTTCATACTAAGGCTATTCTTCTCTATAAAATCATGCATACAAAAAACTTCCAGTTTGGGAAGCCTTTCCTCCTTTGGCCCAAAAGCCACCTAGGTGGGTTGATATCTTACATAATTGGACGAAATGTACTAGTCGTTAACTTTTCATTTTTATGCATTTTGTCTAGAGTGTCAATAGTGAGGAAGACGAGAGATTACCAACCCTCTTTAATAGGTTGAGAGCTCTTCTAGTCCCTTAGGCCAAGCCCAGCAAAGATTGAACCAACCCAAAAAGTATTTTCAATTTTTTGGCCAAGCCTAGAAAAGATTGAAGCATATAAACAATCTATCCCAACAAGAAGCAAACGGGCAAAGGAAAGAAAGATGCAGTCTATCCTTTGTTGTTACTACTATTTGTTTTTATAAGTTCCTTCTCACATGTGGCTGATTTAAGTTGGTTGTGAATTGCAGGGATCTTCTCTACAAGCCAATAGTTCTCTGTGAGTATAATTAAATGCTTACCATAATTTTCCTTTTTTGAGAGTTGCCATCTGTTTGTTGATTTTTGGTTTCTTCTATTTCAGCTTGTGGTCATATTTCATGTTTTTGGTGTGTGCACAAATCCATGAATGGTTTTCGTGAGTCCCACTGTCCAATTTGTAGGCGTCCATATTATCACTTTCCAACCATCTGTGAGATGCTTCACCTATTGATCCTGAAGATGTATCCTATGGCGTACAAGAGAAGGCAAAATCAAACACTAGGTGCGCTTTCTATTTTCTGCTGTTATCACTGTGTAATAATATCTTCAATAGCTGCAATCATGGCTGTTAAAAACAAACATCTCATGGAGATGTATATCATACGAGGTGAGGTGAAATGGTTTTAGCAGTGCACAAATGAATCATAATTTTCAACGATGCTCTGTTCACTCAATGGAAAACGTGAATTAATGTGGACTCAAATGATTGATCTAGTTTATTGGTAGATGGAAACAAAGGCATAAATCTAACAAGCTGATGAGGTAGGGAGTGAAATTAGTTAATAGTCGTGTAACCTGCATAAATCATCAGAGTGCAGCAACAAAATGAGATAGGGAGTGAAGTTAGTGAACGTGAAGAAATTATAAAGAAAATGAAGAAGCATTGACCTGATGTTTGATCCAGTTTTGCCGTTACTTTTTGAAGAAGAAGAAGAATATAACACAGTGGATGAAAATAAAAATAAACACAAAGCAGTCATGTCAAAACAATAATATTTGCCATCTTGACCAGACGGAAGTGAATAAAATGAATGTACAAGATTTAAAATGCGTAATTCTTTAGTTAATGTACCTACTCTTCTATATTTCTCTCGATAAAATTACTTTTTCTTGATGAAACTGCTAGTGTCCCCAAGTCATATTACTTGATTAATTTAATAATTTATACTATATATCTTATCTTCCCTCTTTCATATTTTTTTTTATCAATGATTATTGTTGCAAGTCTAAATCATCTTGCTACTTTTCATATTAGTTTTTAGAGAGGTCCATGTGCATTTTTTAATATAAAAAGACCAACTAAATTCCTAGATACTAGGTAACAATAAAACTAAATAAATCATTCGATACTGGGTAACAATACAAATAAATTAGGGAGGTCATTCCTTCGACACTCCCCTAAAGCTGAGGAATAGTTATCATCCATTCTCAGCTTGAAAACTAATTCATGAAACATTGAGTTGTGAACCCTGTATGTAGTATACATGTTGGTTGAAGCTATGAGGGCACATTAGTAATGCATACTATCCTCTTCTCAAATTTCTCCTTGATAAAATATCAATCAATTTCAATATGTTTTGTCCCATTATGCTAGATAGGATTATGTGCAATATTTATAATTTATTTGTTGTGTACAACTTTAGTGGTCCTTCTCCCTTAATCTTTTAAGTCATCAAGGATCATCTTCAACTATAAGAGTTCACATAGCTCTTCTGCAATAATTCAGAATTCTGATTAGGCAGATGATCTAGCTACCACATTTTGCTTTTTACTTTTCCATGTTGCCAAATTACTTATAAGAAAAGTATAATACCCTTCTTCTATTCACCACTGGTCTAGCATAGTCAGCATCGATGTTTGCTTCCAATGTAAGAGAATTGTTCTGTTTGAACAAAATTCTTTTTCCTGAAGTTCTTTTCAGGTAACATAATACTCAATTGTCTGAAGGTGAGAATCTCACAGATCATGTATGAATTGGATAATTACACTCATTGAGTATGCTATGTTTGGTTGAATATGAGCTAGATATATAAACCTCCGGTACATTTTTCTGTTCGCCATAGGCTCTTCTTTTGACTCTCCCAATTTTTTATGTGATCCATTGGTGTTGATCACATATTTCTATTGTGATATGAAAATACCTTGAGCTGAAATTACCTTAGCCTTCCAAGTTCTTTGATCTCAAATTCTTTCATCAATTTCCTTCTTCATTGTATCTAGTGACTAGATGTCGTTTACATACACTAGAAGCACTGTAACTCTCCTTGATTAATGCTTGATAAAGAGAGAGTGGTTTCCTTGACTTTTTGCTTGTACCCACAGTCTTTCATTATCTTTGTGAATCTTCCAAACCACGTCGTTGGTGAATGTTTTAGTCTATGCAAGGCCTTCCTCAATTTGCATACTTACGTCTTGAACTTTCAAATCCCGGAGGAATATCCTCATCTAGATCGTTGTGAAGAAATGCTTCTTCATATCATACTATGAGAGCTGTCAATTTAAGTTGGTAGCCAATGGTGTTCATCTTTGAACTGAGGCAAATGTCTCTTGGTAACATATACCGTAAGTTTGAGTGTATCCCTTAGCTACTAACATTGTCTTATACCTTTCCGACGTTCCATCAACCTTTTACTTTACTGTAAAAAGGCAACTACCCAACCTTTTATCTTTTGGCCTATCTACAAGTTACCACATGTTAATTCTTTTCTAGAGCATGTATTTCTTCTCTTATAGCATCCGGTCATTCTCTTTTGGATAAACCTTTAGAAACAGTGTTAGGTATGACAATTGCATTTAGACTCACAATGAAACTCTTGTATGATGGGAATAGTCTTTCAAGAAAGATATAGTTTGATAGGGGGTATAAGGGCCATTTTTGTGCATTCTCTAGTAGGTTTTAGGAGAGTTATGAGTCTATCATCTATTGATACTTGTGTTACATTTTCATTTTGTGTCGAGCTGAATGTTTGGACTTATATCGGTTCTGAAATGATTTTTTCTTCTAGCATATACCTGAGAGACAATGGATCTGGCAATGGAGGTGGAATGTATAATTCAGTTGCTAACTCCATGGTAGTAGGGGCAGACTCATGATTAGAGTGTGTCAAAGGGTTCATTAGTTTTCCAAGGAGTTAAGAATTGGTTCTATAATTGGTTCTATGTGCTGGTTATTTAGTGTGTCAAGGGGTTCATTAGTTTTCCAAGGATCCTCTTCAATCTCTATGTTCTTTCCCTAAAGAGAGGCCTTAGAGAAGAACGGTTTGTGCTCGGTGAATTTCACATCAATTGAAGTGTAAGACTTCCTACATGTTGGGTTGTAACATTTGTACCCCTGTGTGGTTGAAGAATATCCTAAAAAGACACATTTTATTACTCTTGAATCAAGTTTATCTCCTTGAGTGTTGTGAACATGAACAAAGGCGGTGCACCCAAATACTTGGAGTGTGAGGCCATTTGATGTTCGAAAGTGAGGATGAAATTGGTTGAGGATTTCTATTGAGCTTAGATTATTCAGGGCTTGAGATGAAAGATGATTAATCATGTGAGTTGCAGTAGGAGATGTCTCTCTCTAGTAAGTTTTTGGCATGTTTCTATGAAAAACAATGCTCGGGTAATGTGTAAAAGGAGTCCAATTTTCCTTTCAGCCACTCCATTTTGTTGTGGTGTGTTAACACATAAAGAATCATGGATAATGCCTTGAGATAAAAGAATATAGGGATAAGATTTGATTGAGGTAATTTCTAGCATTGTATGTCTAAATGTTTTGATTTTGACTCCAAATTGTGTCTGAATCATTGAGTGAAAGGTAGGAATAATATTACTAAGGCTGTCATGGGTAAGCTTTTGTATGGATAGGAAACTATTAGAAAGTTTTGGGATGTGTAGGATGTTTTTTAGTGTAAGGGTTTGAAAATAAATACCTTGCCTATTTTTGCAACGGGGGCATTGGTTCTATTTGCCTATATAATTTTTCGACTACTCAAGAATGATTTATATGTTTTAGTCATGATCAATTGCACAAAAGTCTATAATCCAAGAGCTAACCTAACTTATCTCTGAAGGGTTTATACAAAAAGTGAATGAAAACTTACTTAAGATTGTCAATGCACTAGAACGTGATGGTTTGTCGAGAGGTGTCCAAGAACACTTTCAATCTCTCAATCTCTTCATTATTGAATCCACTAGTCTCCACAATTGGTGGTTTTGTTTTTGATTTGGACTCCTCTACCATGTGTGCTTGTGCCTTCGACATTTCTCCCTTGTTTCCTTGATTTTGTGAGCTTCTCCGATTTCTCCATTCACAACTGGGAGGCATTTCGTTCAACTTCTGATGACTCTTCTTCGTGTGTCGCAGTTTTTTGCAACAAAGTACACCATAAATTGTCTTTGTTACTCTCCATTGGTTTTCTTTTCTGTTGTTTCTATCTTTCTCTACAGCAAAGGCCGATGCCATATAAAATTGGATTGTTTGTCAAGCATAAGGCTCCATCAGCTCTCTTATGTTTGAATAAGGGAAATTGTTTCTTTTAGGGAGGATGTTTTCTCTCTTTTGATGATTTGTAGACATACTTGGTCGAACTCGTTGTTGAGACCTGGTAAGAAATCATAGACACGATCTGCTTTCAATAAATTTCTTCAGAATTAAGTAGAGACCTGGTAAAAACTCATAGACACGATCTGTTTCGATAAATTTCTTCAGAATTAAGATATATGTAGTACAGCTCATCTCGAATATCCTATAATAATTGAGTTCTGGCCACAATGTTTGTGGACATTGACATATTCAATGACAATTTTTCCTTCTTGCTTCATGGCTTTGGTCATGATCTTCATTCATAGATTTGAGCAGCATCTCTATCCATGGCGTAAATGCAATGAATGAAATTTCATATGGAAAAACACAAATGTAAATAAATCCCTAGATGTTAGGTATACAAATACATTTGGGAGGTCAACTACTTACCCTATTTAGTGGGATTACACAAATATCTCTTAACTTAAGGTTTTAGGAATTACACATATATTGGTCATTCCTTCAACATTTATTATGCTCCATATTGAAAAAAATAATTTAAAACACAAATGATTCATTACTTTATGTATTTGATGTTTATGCTGAAATTCAAGTGAATCTCAAATATATTATTGAATAAGTGGAACTATATTCGTGCAAATATAATTTCCTTAATGCAAATGAATAATGGTTCATTGCTGATTTTTCTATTTTTGGGCAGATATATTTTAATCTTTTAGTTCACTTCTTTACCATTCTCTTTTTACTGTTTTATTCATTTAAATAATTCCATTTTCAGAAGAGGAAAGGAAACTTGGCCTTTTCTCTCCTCAATATGATTCCCTTGCATGTGGCTCCCGAGCTGGTGAAAAGATGGAACACCTAGAAGATTCTGCTAATGGTGAGATGAATGCAAATACAAAAAATGACAACGTTGTTGCTGAATTAATTTTAGAAGAAAATTCTGAAGTTGTTCGATCTGCTTCGGTTGAAATCCTCAATTCTCTTGGAGATCTTCACGGTCAAAAGACTCAAAACCAGGAGACGGTTACAGTTGCCGATGTGCTTTGTCGAGCGTGCACCCAATTGCTCCTCCGTCCAGTGGTTCTTAACTGTGGTCATGGTATATATAATCTCTTTTCATCCGTGTGGGCCTGCATTTTTTTTTTCTATCCTCAATTATATACTAAAAGTAATATTTAAAATATCAGGGGTATTTCAAATTTAATACCATTCCTAAATTATCTTGACTTCAATGCCAGAAAGGTTGCAATATAACTTATTTTTATGTTTACAGCATTTTGTGAGAGTTGTATCAACTTGCGAGTTGAGACACTTGAGTGTCAAGTTTGCCAGTCTTTGCAACCAAGGGGATTTCCAAATGTCTGTTTGGAGCTTGATCAGTTTTTGAAGGAACAACTTCCTGAAGAATATAAGCTCCGAAGTGACTCAGTTCAGCTTAAACTAGCTGAAACTTTCAAGCATGAGAGTCCAACTTCCTGTATGTTTATTTACACTTGCTTAATTTATCAGCTTCAATATTATAGCATTTGTGATCTTAGATTAGTCCATTTGTTGTGCTTGTAGTGCGTGCTTCTCATTTCATGCTACTTCTCTTTTTTGTTTCTTCATTTCTAGTTCATGTATTTTTTGCACTTCTGTTCATGCTCAACTTGTGCGGAATGAAGGTAGTTTAGTTGTCCAAACTATATATGTGTTCTTGCTTGTAGGAAAATTGCTTTGTGAATTGTTTGAGTAGGATGCCTTATCCAATGCATGCTAGGCCTTAACATGGACTGTCGTAAGAGCTGGAATAGATAGACCATCTAAAATTTCCGGTATGTCTATATGATCATTGAAGTGATGCAATTTTCTTTATTTCAAAGTTTACCTGTCTATATGATCAGGAAAACAAAACTTTGTACACATATAGGGATAGAAAATGATGGTGTAATTTACAATTTTGTTATTCTTCAATCCTTCGGATCAGTGTAGAAATGTACTTATAATGCTTGATGGCATATTGTTGCTCTACAATATTGAAAATTACTCATCAAGGTATTCTCATTAATACAAAATTAGTCTGTATAATATCAGTTTTCTTTATTTTAAGTTTATTATTTGCTTCCAGGTTCCAGTGAAGGGGGTATGAAGGGACAGGGTCTACCAAGATGGGACGAAGTTGCTTCTAAAGTGCATCCTGCCGTTGGATGCGATTCGTGTGGGGTAATTTCCTTTTATTTTTATCATTCCTCTCATACTGTTTGAGATCTTTGTTGCTGAACTATAAAAGATATAACCAAACAACGAGTTAGAATAATATTGAAATATAAAAGATAGAAAAACTGCAATATAACTTCAAGTATTCAACGCACGTGGAACCTCCCTCTTCTTGAACACTCGCACTCGAGACTAAACTTACTAAAAACTGTCGTCGTTCATTTCATCCCACTCCATCTCATTATAACAAACTCTTTGGTTTGTAGCCGATGCTCTGATAAGAGTAACTTTATGGTATCTTATTGAGTACAAATAAGGATATTTATTCAAGAAAGAATCATTTGGTTAGTGATAGTACTCTCTTATTGTACACTGCAGATGTATCCCATCATTGGTGATAGATACAAGTGCGAGGATTGTTTCGAGGAAGTAGGTTTTGACCTCTGTGGTGAATGCTATAATACACGTTCGAAGCGTCCCGGTCGGTTCAACCAACAACATAGACCAGAGCACAAGTTTAAGCTTGTATTTCCTACAATGTTTTCAACTATGAGGTCGAGGATAGTGACAGAAATAATGTTAGAGGAAGGTTCTACAACCTTTATTATTGCTAATGATGAAGGTTCAGAAAGTTCAGAGGACATGGGCGCTATTCTCGAACTATCTAGCGATGCTCGTGAGAGCGAAGAGAACGATTCTGATGTTGATGTTAGAACTCAGACAAACTCCAATGACAGTAGAACTGATCGAAATATGTCTCGACCTACCTAAAATGTCGAAATCTATAGAAGACTCAAAGTACGGCATCGTTTCGTACAGAGTTTCCACTCTGGTTCTTGGAATGATCTCTTACTCTGGTGTCTAGATGATCTATAAACTGAAATTTCTATGTTTGTTCCCATGCCGAATAAAAAGAATAGGCGTTAAAAACTTCTCATCTTTGTACAGAATAGGCGTTAAAAGGATCCCTTATCTTCAATTTCAGCTGCTGCTTCTTGAATATGTACAGGCAGTGGACAGGCACCTGGGGCTGGTTTCTTGTTAAATAACAACACCCAACTTGTGGTATGTATGCTGCGTTCATTCATATGACATTTTCTGACCAAATTTCTATAGTTTCTGGTGTTCTTGTGTCAAGAATTGTTTCCTATTGTGATGCCCAGGTAACAAAAATATTTTCATACGTACTCGAGTTATAGACTCGAGTAATACAGCCTCCATATTTTCTTTTTAGTTCAACATGTGTGGGTAATCTCGATCGAGAGGAAATGTTTTAACGAGTTGAGCTGCTTAAATTAGTCTCATCTCGATTGGGAGGATATTTCTTACGAGTTGAGCTATGTTCAAGTATACAATTGATTATATTGTTTCATCGTTTTTCAATTTAGTTTATAAAAATGAGGTTTTTATTATTATACAAGGTTAAAATTAATGGTCATAAATATAAAATTTTATAAAGTGTAAATGTTGGCATATTAGTAAATATAATACATTAAGAGAAAGAATTGGAGGGAAAATTATGAGGAGCTTGACATTTTGTATTTTGCATAGGTTTGTGTGATGAATGACTACAAATTTTGGTACATTTTAAAGCCCTAAATTTAGCTAAAAAGGCCTATTCTTTTTTTTTTTTTTTAATTTTTTAAATATACTTCATATAATTTAATTTTAGTTTAATTGATTAAAAAATAAATCATAAATGCATTTGGTTATTTTTTAAAATTAAAATAATATTACAAATTTTAAAGAAAGAAAAATAACATGTTTTGTAAATTGAAATTTTATATGAAGAGACTAAGCGATAATTTGGATTACCAACTAAGACCCCTAAATGATCGCTCGATAGGGGTAAAATAGTAATAATATAAGCCGATTTAATATATATATATTATATATAGAAAATACATGAAAAGAGAAAACAGAAAAGAAAATTGTATATGATTGTTTTGCTTGTCCGTTTTCCCTCCCCCGCCCACTTTCTTCTTCTTCCTCTTCCCTCTTCTTTTTTCCCTTACAAATTTTCAATTCCTCTTCTTCTCTCCTCTCTCTCTCGCTCTAAAACCTCTCTCATCTTCTCATTCTCTGAAACCTCGAAGCTCTGAATCCTATGACAAAATGGGCAAGTACATGAACAAATCCAAGATCGCCGGCGATATCACAGTCATGGAGGTCTTCTCACAGCCCACCACGACCACTGTCCGCACCAGAGCCGCTTCCAAATCCCTCGCATTGCAGAAACTGCAGAAATCCTCCCTTCCAGACGCCATTCCCGACCTCTCCTTCTCCTATCTCCAGCTCCGCACCCGCCGCCTCGATAAAACCAACAGGTCCATTGGGGCTTCCGCCAAACAGACATCAAAACCTAAGAAGTCTGCTCGCAGTTCCAGTTCCTCCGTGAAAACAACCTCTAATTTGGACTGTGAGAGCCAGATTGTTGGCTTTGAATCTCAGGCTGAGAATTTGAAGTTCGAAATCTCAAGAAGGTACATTTCTGTTCTGCTGCTTCAATCGTGATTCTGAAATTAGTTTAGTGGATTAGTTTTTTTTTTTCGTTAGTATTTGTTTTTTTTTAAAAAAAAAAAATTGGCTAAGATTTCAAAAGTCTTTTGAAGAAGTAAAATATACTAAAGAAAACACATATATATGTATATGCAGATACAGTAGTGTTCAAAACATGCCCTAAAACTTTTGAACTTTCTTCTTCATAAACTTAGGCCTCTCTTTTACCTTCTAGCGGTTCGTGGATTATTTATATTCTTTCACATAATTTAATCTTACATGTATCCAAACATTGGAAATTCTTCCTGTTTATTGATTTTGAATTCTGTTCTTGCTGGGATCAATACTTTAATATGTTTGGGCTGTAGAGCTACCAATTGCATTTATTTTTTGCCATACGTTATTCAAAATTTTCTCTGCCGTAATTTTTGCTTTAAATTGGTTTATTGTCCTTTTGCATATGGAAGCTTCAAAAAATTTGGTAAACCACTCTGTTGCTTTGCAGTTCCTTGCCGAAAGATGTTTTGTTTTTAGTTTACATAAATTTAAATTGTCTTTGATTACTCATTCAAATTATGATAGATTTGGTATGTTCTGTGTATCATCGTTTTCAGAAATAGAAAACCAGAAACAAAAACTTTGTCAGTTGTCAATTGGGTCTTTAATATTTTGCTTGATTTTGTTGTCCACAGTGCTAGGGAGAATTTAATTATCATTTGAGTCTTTTCCTCCTCCAATATTATAATACTTTAGCCAATATAAACTAAACTATTAAGGTACCTACTCCTTTATTTAACGTCAAAGGTTCAAATATTCCCATTTCTAACTATTTTGTACTACAATTACAAAGAAAGTTCTAATTATGTATTTGCCACCATAGATTCGGAGAAACAAAAACATATTAATAGATAAGAACATAATACAGCCAATTTCCAAAAAAAAAAAAAAAAAAAAAANAAGAACATAATACAGCCAATTTCAAAAAAAAAAAAAAAAAAAAAAGAGAGTAAAATAGCTTGATACCTTAAATCGATCAAGACATCATAATTTAGATAAATCATCTTACCTATTTTTCCTGAACCCTTCTTTTTTCCTTTCTTTATCATGATATTAGTTGAAAAGAGATTCAATTTAGAAGTTTTATGATATTGTGTTATTAGAAACAATTATGTGGTATTCAGAAAATCCATAAAGTCAATGACGTTATATTCATTTGCAATGACATATCATTTTCACGGGGCCTAGATATGTCCCAGAACATGTATCATGGGATGCCTCTGTGTTGATGATGCTTTCTCTAGCTAACAAGCAGTTATTACAACTTTTTCTTTTGGTATTCTGCTGCTGCCAGTTGACACTGATTTTGTCCTATTAGATTCATTGCTTCTTTGCCACTAACTTTATGTGTTTTTTTTTTTTACTCTGTATATCTAAGAGCTAGCATAAATGTGGAATGTATATACAGGCCCCTTGGTGATAATTTTAATTTCGGTTTTTCTTTTTCTTTTATTTACTACTGTTTTAGCTTTTAAAAAAAGTAAGATTATTTATTGTAGTTGTTTATTTTATTTTTGTTTGAGTATTAAATTACCAAGTTAGTCTCTTTTGTTTGTGTGAATCTCAGTCCTTTCAATTTGGTCTTATGATTTGGTTAAATCTCTCAAAAGCCTTATAGCATTACTACAAAAAAAACAATGTTTTGATAGTAATAGTCATGGGCATTTTTGAAAGACACCTAAATTTTATGGACCAAATTAAAAGTTTTAAAGCTAGAGAGATCAAATTGAAATCAAACAGAAACAATAATTCTACCTTTTATGTTTTACTTCGAAAAAAATGTGGCTAGAATTTTAACAATGTTTTCCAAAAGTAAATTTGAGTCAAATGGATCACAAGCATAGATGGTTATTATTTAAGAACAAAAAACTAAGATCAAAATCCTTATGAACACGGGCCTTCATTGTTTGTGGATTTAAAATGATATTCAATTCCTTTGTCTGTACAGGGGTGCAAGTGAAAGCACGGCGGACAACCTGCAAAGAACCATCACACCAGCACAAGAGATTGAAGAGTTCTTTGCCTCCGCAGAGCACCAGCAACGGAGATCATTTATTGACAAGTATTTATTCTGCTCAAAATACTTCCTCTACAACCATTAAAGTTTTTGACTTAAACATTATCTAAAACTGAGATGGTCTTCCCTGTTTAGTGTTACTATTGAGAATACGATAGATGCGAGCAGAGTGGAAGCATTTGATGGTTGTGGAAAACTTTCTTACAAGCCCCCCCTGAATGATTGTGTATAGGTACAATTATGATATTGTAAACGACAAGCCTCTCGATGGACGATACGAATGGGTGGAACTGGTGCCTTGAGCTTCTCGAGAAAGGCGGGAGGCCATTGCCAAGGAAGTGGTGGGAAGAGGGAAGAGGGAAGAGGGAAGATTGAAGACAGCTCCAGCTGGGAAGAGGTATGATGATACTACCAAACTATCTGTTGTGTGTGTGGAGAGAGGCTGGAAATTTTGCAGAGATGAGTATGAAAAAGGCAGTGTCCTTTGTGGAAAAAGTAGGACTGAACACAAAGGGTGGGGGGGTCCTTGGGAAGGGCACACTGCTCACCTGCTATCTATAGGGTCCCATGGGGTCTGTTCTCAGCTCTGCCTTTTTAACTTTCCTCTTTTGCCTGTTTTTTTTTTTTTTCAAAAGAAAAAAAAGAGCCTGAGATGTTGCGTGTTGATTGCATAGGATGCCAGTCTGAAGTAGTTCCTTTTTTTATCTCATCTATCTTTCAACAACATTTCGTTTTCAGATGTAATGTTTATCTTTCACATTTTCCCCCTCTTCTCTCTCTCATCATACTCTCTCTTTTAACTCACTCTCTCCTCTCATTCTATCAACATGTTTTTAGGAACTACGATCCTCTACGATGATATTATATTGTTCACTTTGAGCATAAGTTCTTGTGACGATGATATTATATCGTCCACTTTGAGTGTAAGCTTTTGTGGCTTTCTTTTTTGTTTCCCAAAATATTTTGTACGTGGGACTCTAATTTAAGATATATCTTGGGGTTTTTATTTATCTTTTTAATTTTTAAAGCAAAAATTAGGCATTAAAATTTAATAAGTAGCAGAGAAAAAATATATATATTTTTTTAAATGCCATGTTAGGCTGAAAAATTGCTAAAAAATTATAGAGGAGAAAAAGTTTTTTCTCTTTCTAATTAAAAGCACTTTTAAAAGAGCATTTAATTAATTTTCTTTCTAAAAGCACTTATTTAAAAAAACATATTTTTGGCAACCATTTATTTAATTAAAGGTGTTACTTGCTTTAATATACTCCAATTATAATTAAAAAAAGTATAAATAAATAAATATATGTATGAAAATAAAGTAAAGAATTTAAAAGGAGAAAAAAGAAAAATGAAAGCAAATAATGTAATAAAAGTGTGAAATTAGTAAAGTGGCAATGATGGAGATATGAATGAGCATTGAATTGAATGGACAGTACATTGGTAGACCACATAATTGGATTCTCCATCTTTGCCTTTCTACTTCCCCTTTCTCCACAATTGTAATAAAAGTGTTTTTTTCTTTATTTATTTAATATTACTTATATTATATATATTTTAGTTATTTGTCTGATTGGGCCTGGAAATAATATGGGCTTTTCTGAGTCCCAAGGCCCAAATTTTAAAATGGGAACAGCGCTGTGTTATTATATTAATAATTAACAACTTTATAAAAATTAAATCTTTTAATAATACTTAAATAATTGGAAAATATTGTATAATACAGGATGAAATCAAAACAGAATAGACCAAATTGAAAAAAAAAAAAAAAAAAAAAANAGAATAGACCAAATTAAAAAAAAAAAAAAAAAAAAAAGTAATAAAGTATATATTTCAAATTAGTCCCTCAATTTTTAGTAATCACATTTTAATTTATTTTTTTTTTTAATTGTATCTCCAAAATTTGAACTAATTCCATCAAGGAAATTTTGGTGGGCTCAGCTTTATAAAGCAACAAACTTCAATTCATTTCCCTCTACTCGTTTGGCCAGAAAAGCCAAAAACATATGGAGGAGGAAAACCGACGTATCCCAAAATTGGAAAAAATGAGTCCCCTTTCATCTCAAACCGAATCTCAGATTTCTCCTGAATCCGCCATTGGAGGGGACCCAGAACCTCAAATCTTCCATTACGAGCCTGATTTCAGTTCTGAAGACGATCATGACGGGTCCGTTGTTCTGACGGACTGGAACAACACGAAGAAAAAGAACAAGAAGAAGAACCAGATCTTGCTTGAGGGCTTTGTGGAGGCTTCAGATGATGAAAATTTGACGAGGACGAAGAGTTTGACGGATGACGATCTCGAGGAGCTCAAGGGGTGTGTGGATCTAGGGTTTGCGTTTTGCTATGACGAGATTCCTGAGCTCTGTAACACCTTGCCGGCGCTCGAGCTCTGTTATTCGATGAGCCAGAAGTTTATGGACGACCACCAGAAGGTTCCGGAACATTCTCCGCCCGAGTCGGTGGATTCGGGGTCCAGTCCGATTCCGAATTGGAAGATCTCTAGTCCTGGTGAGCGATTCGATTCGATTCCTAATCTCGGTATTGATTTGAAAAATTGGAAGAGTTTAGAAGGAAAGTTGGTGTTTATGCATGGAAATTTGAAAAGAAATTCTCTCTGTGTGTGCTTTACTGTTATTTTTTGAATTTCTAGTCTTCCGCTCATATTTTGAATTGTTGGTTTAGGTTGAATATGAGTAAGTTTGTTTATATTGGGTTTTGAAATTGTTCTCTGTTCAGGTGATCATCCAGAAGATGTTAAAGCGAGGCTCAAATATTGGGCGCAAGCGGTGGCTTGTACTGTTAGATTATGCAACTAAATGAGCCTGCAAAATTGAGAGACTGTTGTGAATGGAGATTTTTCTAGATTGTTAAAGAAGATGGCATGGATCTTCTACTTGAGTTCGTGCTTTGCAATCATAAAATTTTCCATTTGTGGGCAGAGATGATTTATTCTGAAACTGTCTTTGTTTGGTCTGATTTTGATGATGGATGAAGAAAGAAGAAGAAGAAGAAGAACGTCTCAGGTTTTAGATCAGCCAATGATTCATTGGACTTAAGAGTCTAATTCAATTCTTTAAGGTCAAGATATTAATAAATTGTAATAAGTAGAACATTGAGAAAGCATTATATTTCTTTCAAATTTTGGTTGCCTGTCTCTGATTATGTTTGCTGCTCTGTTAATTTGATGATTTTGCGATTCCAATCTTAGTTAGTTGAGTGGCTTTTATGCAGTGGTGGGAGCCCCATCAAAGCTTCACCAACAGCCTTTTGCTTCACACCTCTGCACATGCTGCTGAGGTACCTAACCTAACTGTAAAACAAAATACCATAATGGTTCTTTTGATGTTCCATTTTTTTGGTCTTGTTTCATATTTTTCTGACTTCCCGAGTGCTAACCAATGCCAGATATTGTGCTAACTATTTCTGTACAGCCCACAAATATGGCTGGATGAATACGGGTTTGCTCGATGTCGCTGGGAGAGGTGTGGGAGAACTGCCTACTTTATCTGGGTTTATGATTGTTTTGCATCTTGAACTTGGAGGCATTTTCTAGCTTTGTATCATGAATGAAAGTTTCTTGTTCATTTAGTTCGTTCTTCCCGACTGCTAACTATTTCTTTCGATCCACACGCATGTCTGGATGAGTACCCATTTGCCTTGCCAGATGTAGTTGGATGGATGACTGCCTTGTCTTGAATTTATTATTGGTTTGCATCTTGAATTTGGAGGTGTTCTCTTGTTCGTGATTGAGATGATCATTTGTTGTAAATTGTAGTACATGACTGGCAACTATCAATCGATCGTTTTTACTTTTGTTCCTTTCGTTCGTTCAGTTCTTACTTTTGTTCCTTTCGTTCGTTCAGTTCTTACTTTTGTGGCTTACCGAGTGCTAACTATGGCTGGATGAATGGCTGGATGAATGAATACCTATTTGTCCCATGATGTTGGGATTGATGGGGGGGAAAACTGCCTATTTCATCTCTACATCAAATGAATTCCATCTTGAACTTGAAGATGCTTTCTGGTTTTGTATGCTGACTGATGGTTTCTTATAATGACTTGACTGGAAAACGATCAATCGATCGGTTGTTTTTAACTTCTTCCCTCGGTTTGTTCTTATCTCTGGTTTATGGAAAGAGCAACAGATTCTTTCAAACGTGTCCAATGTCTTTTAGGTTCTATCATGTGATACAGGGAAATAGAGAACTGCACAGCGGACAATAAAGATGATGAACACTACCACACATCCCAAGTGAGGCGAGGCTTTTTGTAGGCCATGTATGAGATTGAGGGGAACAAAGCTGAAAGAAACGGTTCATTTATGCAATCCTTGCTGTGTGATAGTACTAAAAGCTTATTCTTGTCGCGTTTTTTAAGACGATTATCTTTCAGTTTCGGGAGCTAGCTTGAATGTCCACCTTTGAACACGTTCGTTTAATCATTGATTTATTAGAATATGTTGTAATTTTATTGTCGTTCAAATGGTCTACTTTCTGCTCGTTCTACTCACAGCTTTCAAAAGTTTGTTCCATATAAATGTTTGAAAGTGTTTAGATTGAATGAAGTGAGTGATGTGGTGTTCTTTCTGTGGAGGGAATAAGGGAATAATTCTTTGGATTATTCCTTTTTGAGGATGATAATTCATTATTCTTATTTTGAATGGGAAAGGACAAAAAAGTGCAACCATATTAATAAAATGTCATTCTTATTTGAGTCCTATGCGATGGCACAACCGCCCCCTTAGTGTCATATTTGGTCTGCATCATCGATCTTGAGAGATTAAATGTTCGAATCAAACATTATTTGACAAAAGAATAATAAAAAAATAATTAAATGGGAAGCCCAATTACACCCAAAAATATGAAAATTCATTGGGGTGAGAGAGGCTCGAACTCTCGACCTCAGGATAACTCAGAAGCTATGAGACCTACGCGCTAGCCAACTGCGCCACCACCCCTTGATGGGATGTGGGCATGTTTGTAATTGATATGTATTATTTTTTGCAATCAAAATAATAATTGAAAGAAAGCTTCTAGCTTGTGAAAATCATATTCATCTATAATTAAATTTTTAAAATTTTAATTTACAAGATATTCCCTTCTAAATAATCTATAAATTTCCTTTTTTTAAGTTATTTGCATTAAGAAGGTAATGAATTATAAGTTTAGTGACCCAAAATTAATTAATTAGTTAATTAAAATTTATAATCAATTACTAATCAATAAATATACCACTAACTTAAGTAACTTAAGAGGACAATATATGAAATTAATAAAATGTTAAAATACAAGAATTAAATTGAAACTTTTTGATGAGTACGGACTAAATTTTTGTGAAAAATAATAAAATACATATTTTTGAAGAAAAAAGAAAAAGTAAATTTAAGTGATGAAAAAAGGAAAAGGAAGTCAAGAACAGGGGCCTATTCCTTGTACGCTTCCTTGGAAGAGTAAACATGGTGTTTCCTCTGCTTAGAATTTGAAGTTTCAGAACCTTAGGGCCAAGTCCACACCTTTCCGGAGCCCCTGGAGCTTGAACAACCGTCGACGATGGCCTCCGCCGCCATCGGAACTTCACGCCCTTTCACTGTCTTGCTCTTTGTGATCATCAACTTACTTTCCAGCACCATCCTCGGCGGAGGCGGCGGCGTCGCCGTCGGCGTCTATGCTGATAATGGCGTGTTCAGCGTCAAATACAAGTATGCCGGACGGGAACGTTCTCTTAGTACTCTTAAGGCGCACGACATCAACCGTCAGCTTCGATTTCTTGCCGGCGTCGATATTCCCCTCGGTGGCTCTGGCCGGCCTGATGCCGTCGGGTAAGTGGAATCGTTTTTGTAATTTTTTTTCGGTGTTGTATGCGTCGATCGTGTTGTGGTTTTAATTGAAGGGTTCACTTTGTTTTCAGACTTTACTATGCCAAAATTGGAATCGGGACTCCTCCCAAGAACTATTATGTTCAAGTGGATACAGGGAGTGACATTGTGTGGGTGAATTGTATTCAGTGTAAGGAGTGTCCGAGGAGAAGCTCTCTGGGGGTATTGTTTTAGTAAATGTCTTGTTATTTTTAGCATGTTGTTTTTACTCTCGATTGATGTTGCGAAGGGGTTAATTGGAGTGTTTTTCCTTTGGCATCAGATGGAACTCACTACGTATGATTTGGAGCAATCCACTACTGGAAAATTGGTTTCTTGTGATGAACAATTTTGCTTGGAGGTGAATGGGGGTCCACTCTCAGGCTGCACTGCTAATATGTCCTGTCCATATCTTCAGATATATGGTGATGGGAGCTCGACTGCTGGAATCTTTGTCAAGGACTATGTTCAATATGATCGGGTTTCTGGAGACCTTGAGACTACAGCTGCTAATGGAAGTATCAAGTTTGGGTGAGTTGTTTTTATACTGCTTTTATATACTCTATAGTGTAGCTCCAACTCAGTTTAGGGGAGTGATGAACGAGGTAGGGAACTTATAGTCTGGAAAGATGAAGAATCTATAGAGAGACTACCATGCATCAATAACCTCTTAAATTTTGTCCCTTGCAAAACTCAAAATAATAGGAGTCTTTGCGTAAAGAAAAAATGAACTCGAGAAATGGCTGTCCAAGGGGAGTGCAAAATGTCCTTGTTTCTACAAGTTGAACTCTTGAGTATGGTATTCAAGCCGTATTACTAGGCTACCAGCAGTCAGTGGAAGGACAAAAGAGAATTTGGCACAATTTGAGATATTCACAGCCAGATGATAAGTGGAGCTTCCTTTGCCCCACCCCCACCATCCTACGTTAAGCCTCCTTATTTTGTGCAAATTAAAAATCTCCAGAAGATTCTTATCATAGTCTATGCGCAAAAGGGAAATTTTCTTATTAAGGAGACTAGAGGCAAATTTATTTTATGATGAAGGTACCCAAGTTTCACCAGTGGTGACTTGTTGCTATGGTCATTTATGTACTGGAGAAGCTAAGAATGGAACACACCTTCCGTCAGTCATTTATCTAAATCGTCCTCTAATGCATTCTTGTGCCGAAATGACTTTGCTTAATGGAAGTGCTGAGCTGGAAGGTGGAGGGTTTGGATCTGGAGGAAGAGGGCCCTTGTTGGAGACTTGGTTATTCAAGAAAGTCTTGATTTGGTTAGCCTTAAAGAAACAAAATAGCACAACGTGGACCAGAGGTTGGTCAAATTGATTTGGAGTTTCCACATTGCTTGGATGTCCTTTGAACGTTGGAGTATCAAGAGATTCATGTTGTTTTTATGGGGTGTCCCTTTTTTGAATGTTCTTGTTGCTATGGAGGGTGATTTTATCTACCTTGCAATTTTGGTTGTCTACTCTTTTGGGATTACAGGATATGGTCCTAACTCTCTACATTTTTAGGAAGGCGTGTGGAAAAGAAATTGAATACCTCTCTCATCTTCATTGGGATGCTTTCTCCGACTGCCTGTGGAGATTTTTATATGCCAAAAGAGTGATGAAAAAATATCCCAGTTCTTCATGGGAGAAGGGATTGTCATTCATGGGGCCTTAACCCTTATGAGGGCTTATCTGCCTATTCTTTCTTTAGTTGCTTGTTTAATCTTTCTCCTTATAGTGAGTCAGTGTTCTTAGCCCCATGGAAGGTGAAAATTTCAAACAAGGTTGAGTTCTTTGTTTGATAGGTCATTCACGCAAGAGTGAACAAGTTAAGATCAAATCTTGAGGAAGTTCTTGGTAGGGCCATTTGTTGTATTTTTTTGTTGGAGAGTGGAGGAAGATCTGGTCCGTATCCTTTGAAATTTTCAGTATGGTTAGGTTGGAGTTATTTTTTTGCAGCTTTTGGTTTGTAGGGTGTCAGACATAGAGAGTACAGGGAGATGATTGAGGCGTTCTTCATCCATTCACTGTTTAAGGAAAAGGGGAGACTTATGGCATGTTGGGATTGTGCGTTGTTGTGGGTTTGTGGGGGAAAAGGAACAATAGAACCTTTAGGGGAGTATGGAGGAGCTTTGTAATGTTTGGTCCTTTGCTAGGCTCAATATTTCCTTTTAACCTTGACATTGAAGGCCTTTTGCAATTATTTAAGGTCTTATTTTGCTGGAGTGAAGTTCCTTTCTTTAGCGGAATTCCCTTTTGTGGGCTTGGATTCTTGCGTCACCCTTGTATTCTTGAATTTTTTTCTCAATAAAAGTTTGGTATTTCATTAAAAAAAATGTAGGACATCGGTCAAGGATGAAATGTGTTATTTTACCAAATTTGATGTACAGTGAGAAAATTGAAATCTACGAATTCTGATTGCAATTATCAATGTCTAAGAGAAGCCAATTGCCACATTGTAGCTTTTATCAACATTGGCCTTCTGAGTTCCTGTCCTATTAATTTCTTAATCATTTCACTCAGAGCCACTTCTTTTAAACGTTTCTTATAATTATTATTTTTATTTAATTATTCCTTTTTGGTAGATGTGGTGCTAGACAATCTGGGGATTTAGGTTCGTCCGGTGAAGAAGCACTTGATGGGATACTTGGTTTCGGAAAATCAAATTCATCTATTATTTCACAACTAGCCTCTTCAAGAAAAGTGAAGAAGATGTTTGCTCATTGCCTAGACGGAATAAATGGGGGTGGTATCTTTGCGATGGGACATGTTGTGCAGCCAAAAGTTATCATGACTCCGTTGGTACCAAATCAGTATGTAATTTGCTTTTTTAGCTCTCAATTGTAGCTTTTACTTAGTTTGGTTTTCGTCTTTTTCCTATATGTAGATTTTAGTTGGTTTCTGTGGTCCTTGCATTAATTTGTTGGTTTAGTTCTGCGAGTTTTAGAAATAAAAGCTTATGCAAAATGATATTGTTTCAATGAAGCATAATAGTAGAGTTATTAAAATCTAATTTGGATATGTTATGCTATTAAAGCAAAAATTTATGCTTTATTCACCCTTTATAATTTTTTGTAATGTACTTTTTTACTACTTTCTTATTCACTTCTCTTTGGAGATTTTTATCTTTGAGCATTAGTCTTGTTTTATGTCCTTAACAAAAAGTTTTATTTTTTTGGCAAGCCCAAAACTAATTTGTACAGTGCCATTGTTTTGTTAACTTTTGTGAAGCTTGTATAGTACACGACCTCAAATTGGAATCGTCTTGACAAGTTATTTTGTGGTTATTCCACTTTCTTCATCAACTTAGATTGGAAGGTTTCTATGTAGACTTTCTAGTGGGGGAGTGACACCTTGTCCCTTTGCCCACTAGGTTGTTTGTTTCACTTTTTGTTAATGAAGTGATATCCGTTTTTTATCCAGTCAATGATAAGATGTCTTATTGTTATTTGTTTTTTGGTTGTTGAGTGCTTTCGACTACATTGAAAAATATGAACATTGATTATTTATGATTCAGAACCATAACTTTTTGCACTACTTGTGACTTCTTCTGTTGATAGCTTATTATGATTACCTTCTCTTTATTATTTATGTGATTTTTATCTTTTATTAATATCCTGTCATTAAATTTTAGGCCACATTACAATGTTAATATGACGGGAGTACAAGTTGGTCGTGTCATGTTAAATATTTCTGCTGATGTATTTGAGGCGGGAGACAGAAAAGGGACGATCATTGATAGTGGCACAACTTTGGCATATCTTCCAGAATTGATTTACGAGCCATTAGTGACCATGGTATGTGATAATTTCAGAGCTCTATCCATTTCAGAACTTTATTACAAATGTGAGATGACCATATTTGATTCTGTTGATTCTGTTCTTGTAGATACTCTCACGGCAACACAATTTGGAAGTTCAATCCATTCATGGAGAATATAAATGTTTTCAGTACTCAAGAAGGTATGGAGCATTCTGAATCTGATTACCTGTAATTTTTTTGAAGTTCTTTAGGTGAAATTCTGTCTTTTTTTTAAACAGGTCAAAACAGAAGATTTTTCTTGATTAGTGTATTATTATATAAAAAAGAAAAAACCCAAACAAAAACTTAAAGAGTGATGTTATCATTTGACCCAGAAACGAAATCAGCAAGATAGATCTCTACATCAGTGTACGAGTCATTGAATATTTAACGGGAAGGAAAGATCCTTAGATAGTTTTTTTTAGCAAATTGTCTTTATTGCTGTCTTGGTGTACATGCACCTCCTTCTTTTCCGTTTTTTTTTTTTTTTTTTTTTTTTTTTTTTTTTTTTTTGCAACTCCTTGGCTTGGACTTTTGTCTCTCTTTTGTAAATTTCAGAGATCATTGAAATTTATTTCTATTATGAAATAGGTATGCATGTGTATATAAAATATTTAGCCGAAGAACCAAGTAGGTGATCTTTTCCTATGCAACAATTCTCTTGATATGTCTGCTTATTTTTGCTGGAAAGTTTGCCTATAGCATTTTTTGCTCAGTTCTCTACTGAGAGATTTAGTTATTACGTATTGTATTTGACCTGTATATTGATGGTGCTGTGTTGCTTTATTTGGTATATTTTTCTTTGCAGTGTCGATGATGGATTTCCTCCAGTTACTTTCCATTTCGAGAATTCACTCTTGTTGAAGGTTTATCCTCATGAATATCTATTCCAACATGTAAGTATGCTGGACTTGCACTCGTGTATGTACTGACTACTAACCCTTGACCTTACTGCAAGAATAGGCGGTTTTCTATTTCTTTTTTCTTTTTTTATTTTTTGAAACAAGAAGGGGTGGTTTTTTAACATTTAATGTCTAACATTAAACTTCCCTTGTTAATTACTTAGGTGTGCAGTTCTTCTAGACCCATAATGTACATCAACGGTTTATGATCCAACTGATAGTACTGGTTTTTAGACTGCAATCTTTCTTTATCTTAGGACTTTTTGACACTGCTATTAATCAATTTGTGGTCTTGTCCTCATCTCTGATGAGATTTAGATGAGATTTTTTATTTTGAATTTATTTACCTAGTGAACTTCACTATTTTCCATATCATTCATCCTATTTTAAGTTTGAAAATTAATGTTTCGTACTATTGAAAAATACAATGAAATGACATTGCGAGCAGAACAGTCTTGATGGGCCAGTCCTTTACAGTATTGCTTTCTAGACCAGATAGACATTTTTATCTACAAGAACTATTGTTTGGTACTTTTCTATTTTAGTTTTATTTAATGTAGTCCTTGCATATATTTTGTCAATAGTAGTCAAGTGGGCTTGCTGAAGATGAATGTGTTGTCGTGCTTCTTGGTTTGTCTAAGACCTTGTATTTGCTTTTTACGCTGAGATGCTTTTGAACCCAAATAGTTTACTTTGTAGAGTTTGTCATATGTACTGAAATTTTGTTTTCTAATCGGGTTATTTGTCTCGGAGTGGTTGAATGAGTTGGTTTACTAATATAGACTTTCACAGGAGGGCTTGTGGTGTATTGGTTGGCAAAACAGTGGGATGCAATCTAGGGATAGGAAGAACGTTACCCTCTTTGGAGGTAAACTCCATAATTTGTCCGTCTGAATATTAGTTCATGTCTTAAAATTCTAATTCGCCTGCTATTGGCAAGAGGGCATGCTAACTTTTAGTATATCCATAATCCCTCATTCTTCTGTTGATTATACAAGTTGTTTATTCAGGCAGTGTGCTATTATGAGCTCTTGTTTACTGAGAACTTTATGGGTTAAAAATCATGCCATTAACAAAAAAAACTAAATGCTACTTCTATACTGGTCTCTTTCTTGATGATATTACCTAGGTTTTTTTTCTGTTGCTATGACGAAGGCCAAGCTGATATTTGATACATTTTTAGAATATTACAATTAAAACAAGGGGTGAGGATTCAAACCTACTATCTATATAGGGAGAGTAATTAAATGCTGTGACTAATTTGTTCTTTGGTTGATCAAGTTAATATTTCTACTGGGTTCTACCTCAATCCTTCGTCTCCTTTGTTGGAGAAACGTGAAAGCATGTCGAACTCTTCCCGGATGTTACATATAATGGTATGAAATGCAATAATCAGTCCTTATAACACTTGACCATGGAAATAAAATGGTGTCGAGAAAGGATGTAGAGCGTAATCAACCTACTTGTTATAATTATCTTTTAGGTCTTATTTTGCTTGATTGAAGCTTCTTTTTGTTTTAATTTAGCTCCTTTTCTTTGGGGTTGGTTTTTTGTATACCCTTGTATTCTTTCGTAAGACTAAATGTTTTGTCTAAAAAAGGTACTGGTAAAGTACATTAAATATACTAACCAATAGTTTATTATGAGATAAAAGAGGTATATCCGTAATAATGTAGAAAAGGTACATAAGAGGGGAAATTATTTGATATTAGTCTCATTTTCTATCTTCTATTTGCTGCTGTTATAAGTAAGCGTTTGTGTAAATGTGGTTATCCATGGCTTGTCATGTTTCCTCTCTTAGTTCCTACTGAATAGTGGATGGCTTTCTTTCCTTTCATCATGCAACTTTCATATATGTGTTAAATTTAGCAAAAGGCTTATGACTGCTCTTATTTTCTTTGTTCTCATTTTCCCATCTTCTAGGCCTTCATTTATATCTCTTTTGCTTGCAGATTTAGTGCTTTCAAATAAGCTAGTTTTATACGATCTCGAGAACCAGACAATCGGGTGGACCGAATACAACTGTGAGTACAAAGTTTATGCTTCATTGTTTTCAAAGTTATCGCCGCATGTCATTACATGGTTTTTTTGCTCTTTTGTTCCCCACCCAATATTTGCTGTATTTTATCTGAACTTCAGTGCTGGTCCTCAATTTTTTTATGATCCTCCTTTATGTCTTAAAGAAACTCAAAACCCGAGTTCGAATCTTTAAATGTTAAAAGAGACCGATTTGAAGTGTAATAATATTTCTTATTTCGTTTACGAACTGAACAAACATTTGTGACATCTTTGATAAGAAATTAGTGTATGAATATCTGAGATTGTAGTTGATTTTTCAGGTTCTTCAAGCATCAAAGTGCAAGATGAACAAACCGGAACAGTTCATTTAGTTGGTTCACATTACATTTCTTCAGCGTACAGATTGAATACCAAATGGGCTGTGATCTTGCTATTCCTAATCTTGGTGATGCACTGGTCAGCTCATTTCAGATGCCTCAGCTAACACAAAATCCCAACAGCAGGCCCTACAGGTAATATTTTTAGAGCAGACAGAATCAAGTATAGAGAATTCCTTAAAATGTTGAACTCATCTCAGTTGTGTATAATGAAGAGAGAGAAAAAGAAAAGGAAAGAGAGAGAATTTCTCTTTCAAAGTTGCTCATCCAGGGGAGATTATGAAACCTATCATCTCTGATTCATTTGTGTTTAGATTTGTAGAATTGAGTTGGCTATGTCTGCAAAAAGATTCGCAGACCTTCTTCAGCAGTATAGTTTCTGGTAGTCAAAATAGGAGGGCAGGTTGCTTTGTGGTGAACCCCAAGGGTAAAAATGTCAGAAACATTTATTCTACTTGGAGGCGTTGCTCATATTGCTCTCAAATTTCCATGTTTGAGAAGCTTTTTTTTTACTTGTATTTTTTTAGTTAGGNNTAATGTAATTTTTTTTTTTTTTTTTTTTTTTTTTTTTTTTTTTTATTATGAAATTTTCAAATTTTGAGTTTATTTTTTAAACGAATTTCATTCCAAGCGTATTCTTGAACTTTTGTTTTAAAAATCTAAGAGTATTATTATTATTATTATTATTATTATTATTTTGAAAGAATCAGTTTTTAATGGGATGATATTTTTATTAACATCCTAAATGGTTCATTCTCTTTTGTGCATGTGCATCATGATTCTATTTTTTTTTTTTTTTTTTTTACTAAAATTAAAATTAGAGTTTTTATATGGATATATACCAATTTATTTATTGAGTTTTAACTAAATAATTAGGACCAATTAAAAATCTTTGAAAACCATAGATACAGAATTGAAATTAAGTTAACGATATTTAAAGGAATTATTTTTCTTTTTCATTTTCATTTCCTTTAAATCCTTTTTAAATTCTTATTTTATTTTCTGGGGATTTGTTGATAATTATTTATTCATGTTTTTAACAAATTATTAAATTTGGATGGATAATTTTTATTAAAAGAATATAAAACATTATAATAAATTTAATAATATTTCATAAACATAATTTATAAGAAGTTAAATTTCAATATTATAACAAAATCTTCCACTGGGCTCCACGAGTGAACGAGTTAATTAATTTATTTGTAATCAAGAAACTGAAGAAAGATGATGAATGGACATGATTTGGAACGGAGGATTTTGTATTAATTAATTTTGGGATGTTAACAAGTGACTTCCACCATTATCTGTTTCGCGGTCTTTAATATTCAAAGACGAGTTTCTAAAATTATTTAGTTGGAGTATTAATTTGGATGAGGAAAGAGAGCGAGAGAAAGAGAGAAAAAACAGGATCAATTTGGGAATTTTAACTCCGGGAATATGAACGAATCACAAGAATTTGGTCGAGGAGATCGTTGATGTTCTTCCTGATGAAGAACTGAAGAACAATTTGTGAAATTGTACATTCTGTTCTTCTTCTCGGAACGCCAACTATTTCTTAGTAAATCCATATGTGCATTCTCAGGTAAAGTGCCTTTTGAAGATCATAGAATTGCATTTCGTTTTTTTTTTTTTTTTTTTGGTTCTGTCGTTTTGAACTTTTCGGTGATTAATCATTGCCTTTGGTCGGTTTGTCGTTTCTTTTCACTGTCGCCGCCTCCATCGGGTTTCGATCTCCTCTGTTTTCCGCGTTTATTTTGCTCGTCGGAGGAAACTTATGTCTAATCCTTGAGTTTTTGTCGCATTGTTATGTTGATAATTGCGTCGATGTGATTGCTTTCCTGCGTGATTGAATCACTGTCTATGTGCTACATCGGCAGGTTTTGTGTAGGGATCATCACTGAGGAATTTGGAAGTGTCTGAAGAGGATTTCTATCGGTTTGGTAATTGAAATTTACTGCAATCAACAAATTGAAAGGTTGACGACGGTGGATTGCGTCGTTCTGAGTGTTTGGTAGGTCTGGAGTGCTTTCTAAACGTTGTCAGGGCCCTCGGGATGGGATCATGTCTCTCTGGGGAGCGCAAGAACCGAAAGATCGTTTATTCTGAGATCGCTTCCACTTCTCATAATGATGCCGTTTGTACCCGAAAGAGCTCCAAGATGAAGATTACGAGAAGAGGTTGTCCCGCTGATGACGCTACAAGGGAGATGTCGCTTCATCGAGTTCCTGGCCGGATGTTTTTGAATGGATCAACTGATAATGCGACGCTCTTTACTAGGCAAGGCAAGAAAGGCGTTAATCAGGACGCTATGATTGTCTGGGAGGTTTGATTCGTTCTCTCAAATTTTGTTGATAATTTGGTGCCATTGCATGTGAATTTTGATGGTATATCCCTTTTCTGTTGAATGTTAAATATCCACGTTATGTAGAGTATTTCTGTTCTATTTGTTTTCAGGAACTACACATTTTTAGAGATGTGGATTTGGTCGAACATCCTCTATTCTTGACGAGAATAGCATGTAAAGTTAGGGTCAAAATCTATGATATCGTCCTTTTAAGTTCTTCATGGGCAATATTAAAGGATTAGTCTTGAGATACCACGTTTCAAAATATAAATATAAGAAACATGTTTGTTTTTCTTTCTGTGCTCCACCCTTAACTGTTATCAAATTTGTGGTAGTGCTGTACTCGCTTTTTTATTTTTTGTTTTTGTTTGGAGTTGATGTTATTCTTCTCTTTTCCTTCTAATGTAACTGTATTTTTTTTTTTTAATCCTATTTTTGTTATCAGGTATTAAGTTTTGCATTGATGTGATTATTGCTAATAGAGTCCGGTTAAGAAGTCATAAACGAACCCGCTTTGCAAGTAGAATTGTAGATATATGTTGTTGTTTAAAAGTGAATTTTGTGCTCTGTTAGATTTTATTTTTCTGCATTTATGTTTTAATATGTTTTTATGTTTCCTCTGAATGATGGCCTCTCTTTTTTAGAATTTTGGTTCAAAAGAAGATGCAACCTTTTGCGGAGTCTTTGATGGACACGGTCCCTTTGGCCATATGGTTGCAAAGAAAGTCAGAGATTCTCTTCCTCTAAAACTGAGTGCTCAGTGGGAATTGGACGCTACCAGAGAGAATGGGCAAACTGAGGCGAGATGTCGAGTCTCTCCACCAACGCTGATTAACAAGGACTCTGAAATCTCTCATTGTGATCTTGCTCGTCAGGACGGTTACAATGACATGTATGTCAACTTGAAAGAATCTTTTCTAAAGGCTTTTAAGGTGATGGACAAGGAGCTTAAACTACATCCTCATATTGATTGCTTTACCAGTGGTACAACATCAGTTGCTTTGGTCAAACAGGTGTTAATTTTCCTCTCGTCATTTTCGATACTGTTGAAAAGTGCAGTTAATATATGTGGTTTGATCTTCTCCCTTCTTGTGATAAACAGGGTCGGGATCTTATCATCGGAAATGTTGGGGACTCGAGGGCTGTATTAGGTACCAGAGATAAATCTAACTCCCTCATTGCAGTTCAGTTGACTGTGGACCTCAAGCCAAATCTTCCAAGTATGCCTTTATTCCCACTCTCCCTGTAACTATGAATATATCTTTCCGTGTCCTCTTACATCTGTGTATATACTATGTTGTATTCCTAACTTGTCTGAAGGAAATGCAAACACTTTCCAGTCGATTAGAGAGGTCCGGTAAACTCTCCTCTCCTTCTAGAACACTCTAATAGTCAAAAAGCATAAAAATAATGAAAGCCTTCCCTCTCTACTTATATACTTCCTCCCCTAACTGAAAATCCCTTTGATCTACCCCTGGTGGTTCCTCTCTAATGTCACAGCCTTTCTATGTAACTTGTTGTCTCTGCAATTCATTTATTGCCTCTCCATGCATATCGATGGAATTGGGGGCCTAACAGATACTTGTCGGAACCTTTTAGAAATCACTTCATTTTTCATTAAACCATCCATGCCTCGAAGGGACCATCGGGAGTATTGGTGGAAGAGCATTTACTATCAGTTTTTTCTGATGAATTGATGCTAATAATTGATATGAATTGAACATTTCCTTTTCGCTGAAATCTGTAGATACAATATGCCATTACCTCATGAGCACTAACATTATTGTAAAGAACTGTTGATCATGTCCATAGAATTCTCTATTGATTTTGGAATTTTGATTCCTCCTCTGAACAAGGGAACGAAGTGGTCTGTTGACATGTTCTTAAACTTCGTAACCTGGACTCCTAGAGGCCAGCACCCTTTTCTTTTTTCCTGCTTTTGAGTTGGCTGATTATATGAAATATTAGTAAACAGCTCAGTCTTTTTTCCTGCTTGTTCTCTTCTTTTCCTACTTTTGGCTTGTCGTGGCTTGAGCTTTCCTGTTTGCAAAAGAATTACCAACATAAAGCAGGTTTACCATTTACTAATTTACTCAAGTCGTAGGTTATTTTTGTTTATTCGTTTGTTTTTGGTGTAATGGTGTGGCGATCATCATAAATACCTTCCACTATTGATGGTTCAGGATCTCAAATAGAAAGTTCGTGCAAGAGTATTGTTTGTTTGTGTGTATAAAACCTTCTGTTTCTTCCTTCAATAGGGGAAGCTGAAAGGATCAGACTTTGCAAAGGAAGAATCTTTGCTCTTCAAAGTGAGCCTCAGATTTTTCGGGTTTGGCTTCCCAACAGTGATTGTCCTGGTCTTGCTATGGCCAGAGCCTTTGGAGATTTCTGTTTAAAAGACTTTGGCTTGATAGCCGTTCCTGACGTTTCTTATTATCATCTTACTGAGAAAGATGAATTTGTGGTACTGGCTACAGATGGGGTAAGATGTCTAACCATTAATGTAGTGTCAAAAAGACCTTTTCCTCATCCTCATCATTTTTTTAATTAGAAAAAGAAAAGCAGATGGTTGGTTTCCGAGAGATCCAATTGTGAACCTGCCTTCTCATTCAAAGGCATCCCCCTATGTATTCTAATCTTTTTCATTACTTATTCCCTTTCGCAGGTTTGGGATGTTCTCTCAAATGAAGAGGTTGTGGCAACTGTTGCATCTGTTCCAAGATCCTCTGCAGCTCGTAACCTTGTGGATTCAGCTACTCGAGCATGGAGATGTAAGTACCCTGCTGCCAAGGTGGATGATTGTGCTGTAGTCTGCCTGTTCCTGAACTCTAGTGAGACCGCTACAGCGATACCTAAAGAGCAGGTAGAAGCATTCAGAAATCCTGACATCCAGACCAATATGATGAAGTCTAGGAAATCGAAATTATAGATTTCGTTTCCCTTCGTTTCGTCGAAATATTCGAGGAACTCTGTTTCTTACAATTGGATTTTGTTTCAGGAGTTCACTGAGGAAATGGAAACGAAGCTCTCTTAACTTGCTTTGGTCACTATCCTCTCTACCGAAACCTTTGATTGCTGCTTCAGGCGCATTTCTTCGGAAATAAAAGATCTTCATTTCTATGATTATGGTCATTTTCCCTGTTCATCCTGTAAATCGTGATTGATATATATATAGTTTTTTCCTTTTTGTCTTCTCTCCTTTTTATAGAAGAGAGATTTGGTGGAAGCCTTGACTGATTCTGTTTCTCTCTCAGAAATAATATCATGTATAGATAGATAAAAGCTCTTTTTCCTCATGTTTGGTGGATTTGGATCTGTTTTGAATTCCTTTCGTCTCTTTGGTCTACATTTGTTTTCAGTATTGAAATAAGGTAGAAGGAGGGCTTGGAGGAGTTTTTAGAAAGAAACAAAAGGGAAAATACGATGGAATATTGCTCATGTATGCATGTTTAATTTGAGGGTAAAGCCCTCAAATTAATCCATCAATCGTTTTGAAGATAAGAAAACTTGGATCTCTCTCATTACCCGTGTCAAAAAAGCACATAAAATCAAGCTTACATTATTGGTAAGAGCAATAATACTGAAAAAGTGGACAACAGTAAGTCCTAAGATCCCAATGCAAAATGAGAAACATCTGAGAAGAATCACAAGGATCTTTCAATCAAGGAACCTGCAAAAAAGGGGGGATTCTCTAATGAAAATATCCAAGAACCTGACCACCAACATTCCTTTTTATTGCCTCTTCATGATCCATGATGCCTTCTGGAGTAGTAATCACAACATAACCCCACTGTAGAGCCAAGAGAGAGTAGAATATTTGGTTAACATAAACAAAAACTATCACCATTTATGGGAAAGATTGAATGGCGAATAGACTCGGATTCAAATGAAATATATATTTGTCAAAACACCTGACGCGTTGGAAGCGTTCGTATTCTGTAAGCTTCAAGTTCCTTTGCCTTGATGTCCTGCCTGTGGGTGAGAGCCTTGCAATCCTTGATCCTACCTTGCAGCTCAACTGTTATCCTTCCAACTCGTTGTGGATCATGAACTTGAAAGTCATTGATATATCCTATATATAAAATTTGACGACTCCATAAATGTGATGCTTACTGAGTAGGATCACTAATACAAAATTATTGACAGTGATAATAACATTAAAGAACAAGCTATAGGCTAGGTCAATCCTCCTCTCTTTTTTTCAACAAGAAATGAAACTTTTCTTTGATGAATTAAAAGAGACTAAAGCACAAGCAAAACTGCAGAAGGAGTGAAACAAGAATAGACAAAGAATACAAAGGGAAATCAAAATAACAAAAAACTTGAAGAGACGACCCAACAAAAGCCTTCGAAAGAGTACATCATGATGGAGGTTTTAAATGAGCAGACTCCAAATGAACATGTCAAAGAAGGATCCAATGAAAACGTGACAACCAAGTATCGGATAAAAAATCCGCAATAAAATAAAACTCCCAGCAATGAGGGAGCGTCTGCCAAAAACAAAACAAAAGATCACACTCATGGCTGCACAAGAACCAAGACCATTGAGAGAAAAAAAAACACCTCAGCACACCAACCAACCAGAAGGCTCCTCAAGCACCACCTCCGAAAATAAAACCTTATGCACACCAACCAAAAGAAGAAAAAAAAAAAAAGGATCCCTATGCCTAACAACTGAAAGCAATGGTCTCAAGCAAACTTATGAATAGGAATGGAGAGATCGAAAATCACTCCAAAGAAACTTCCTGCCTCTATAATCATGCAGCTCCTCGAGCACCACCACCGAACATTAAACCTTGCGCACAATCAATAGACTTTGTTTTCATTTCAATCGACTGTTCCTCAGTCCTTAACAAAGCATAAAGATGTTCAAAAGTTAAAGGATCTGATCTTGGCTTGAATAGAGGTACGAAAGGCATTGAAATCATTTGGCAAACCATTTAAGATGCATATAAGCATTTCTTAATCATCAACAGTCATTCTGATATTAGCAGGACGGTCTTTAAGATCTTAAGCACATTGGCCATGCAAATCAATCAACTCATTAGACTTCATGGTTCGGGTTTGTAGAGAAGATCGCTATTGAATAATATGGAATTGAGACCAAAAAAAAAAAATTGGTCTCAAGGAGAACCAAAGTGTCACGAGATGTGACATAGCCAACAACCAGCGACAAAAGAGGGAGACATCATTGAATTGATGAGAGCCCTGATCACAAGATCTTGAGCGATCCAATCGCCATACTGTGGATTGATATTTGTGGCAAGCTTGCCATCATCATCCCAAAGAAACTAAGATGGAATTTGGGCAAGATCCGTCAATAAACCCAGATAATTTGTGAGCCCGAAGGATAGGTAAGATCTGATGATGCCAAAGAGAAAAATTGATGGAGTCAAGTTTGATAGACACGAGATTACAAACATTTGACAGAAGACGAATGAGGATAGAATCGGTGGTAGTGGGAATGGTAGCAGTGTGGAAGAAGAATGTGAAACGATCAATAATACTCTAGTGTATTATTTATGAACACTTCAACCTGTTTATAAGAGTAACTAAGCTCGACAATATAGAGGAGCATAATGAACATTAATAACAACAATTTGTTTCAAACAGAAACTAATTACTACATAATAAAGCACAATACAAGTACATATAACATCAACCATGAAGAAAAAAAAGATACAAAATGATTACAAAAAAAGCTCAACATGAAGGCAATGCCAATATGAATCGGTCAATTGCAGGCACTGGAGCAGAAATCCCATGTAATTAATAGGGCCTAACAATACTGTAAAATCCAAGTTAGTCCCGCACCCAGAAAGCTGAGAGAAACGTAAGTTTTACCATGATCTTTCATGACTTTAAGGAAGGAAGACATAACAGTAGAAATGGGTTTCAGTTCCACCGTAGCTTTTCCCCTCCTCTCAGCATTTACAATAGCTCTTAATGCATCGTTCAATATCCTCCTTCCCATATCTTAGAGTACACGAAAAGTCACAAAACCTGAGACCAAATTTCCTCTATCATGGCGTTTTCCTACGTTACCTATAAAATTCTGACACAAGACTCGTGGAGAAGAAATTTCGAAATGGAAATTGATAGTGATGTTACCTGCGACCTATTTGAACCGGTGAGGCAGAATAGAAAACGACGGCGCGGTTGGTTCAGCCCTAACTCGAGATACGACTTTGAACTGCAGTGGAAGAAATGGAGGCGGTGAGGCAGAAGAGGAAACGACGGCGCGGTTGGCTCAGCCCTAACTCGAGATACGACTCCGAACTGCGGTGGAAAGAAATGGAGGCAATTTTCACGAAGGGCAATTTTCAAAACTACAAAATTTGGAAAAATAGTCTTTTTTTATTTTATTTTTACGAATTTTATTGTAAAATTTCATTAAAAAAAAATTATTATATGCTTTTAACAATTCAAAATTAATAATATTTCATAGCATTTGAGTCTAGTTTTTTTTTTTTTTTTTTTTTTCGTTAAAATTTGTGAATTGCCCGAACATTTAAGTCTTTTTTGCCCTAAGAGCGATTGGTCATGGGGTTATTTAGATTAGGCGGTTAAAGAAAGCTCGGGTCCAATGGGATAGGACTCGATTGCTCATGGGTTCGCCAACCTAGGCTCAATCAAACCCAAACTCGCTTCCTAAAGAACATATGATTTTAGTCATTCCTCTTCTGAGTTGTTATCTTCGAAATATATTTCGTAGAGTTAGAAAGTTTAAAACATAGCTCTATTTACACCTTATAGGTAAAATATATATATATATTTTTTTAAAATTTTAGCTAAATTAATATTAAAAAAATATTTGTTAGATGAACACGACTCTCCACAATGGTATGATATTGTCCACTTTGAGTGTAAGCTCTTATGGCTTTGCTTTGGGCTTCCCAAAGCCCAAAAGACCTCATACCAATGAAGAGTGTATTCTTAGATTATAAACTCATGACCATTCCCTAAATTAGCCGATGTGGGACTTTTATCATCCAACAATATTAAAATCCGAAAATTAAATATGGAATTCTTAAATTTAAAATTTAAAATTTAAGGTTAGAATGTTTGAAATATCTAAAAGTTTTAAACACATTTAAATATATATTCACATTACACATTTTTATTTATTAAACCATATTCAAATTAAAAATTTATTAAAATCAGCTCCAAATTTTTATTTAAAGCACGACAGGTAAAAGCTAAAATATTTATTTATTTATTATTATTATTTGAAATTTGGTGAACTAAACTAAATATTTAATAATTATTTATCAGAACTTAAAAGCTAAGGAAATATTTGAAAAGTTCGGAAATAACATAAACCGTTAATTTAAGAGATTAGAATTTAGATAATACTTTGACACATTTTTAAACAGGGAAATGAAAAATATTAACCTCAACCGGCCGTTGATTGGTCTGTCACCATTGTTGCGTCACCCTCTTGATGAAGAGAATTTCCGAAGCCGCGTTTGTGTGAATTCAACGATCTTTAAATTTGGTTTAACCAAAAAAAAAAAAAAAAAGTAAAGAGAGAGAAAGAGAGCTTTAACAACAAACGTTTCGCGCGATCTCTCTCTCTATATGAGAAATTTGCGTTCTCCTCGCATATGCTAGCATTTCAAATTCCGTAACAGGTAAGATCGGAGAGAGATCGAATTTTCTGGAGGAGAGTTTAGAAGCCTACACGATTCTGAATCCATGTTCGTTTTCAGTGTGGTTGCGTGTTTATTTTGAGTTTTTCTGTTGCAGTTGCCGCGGTGTTGGATCTAGCTAGCTCGTTTTACCGTCGGGGGAATTCTCGTCGAGCTAATTCTTCCTTGAATGCTCGGCTCTGGAGGCGTGTAGATCAGGTGGGTTTTATGATTTGAGTGGATTGACGCTAATTTCTTTTCATGCTTTAACGACTGCACTCAGTGAAGCTGAATTTGGGTTCTTACCTCACCTATTGACATCGAGCTACTCGGTTTTGTTTTTGGGAATTATGATCTTGTTACATTGCTTTGATGAGGATCTCTGAAATTCTCTTTTTGTTGTCTTTGAAACCGTCGAGTAACGAGGTCTATTGATAAGATCTGACTGAATTTTATTTTGTTTTTTTATGGATCTACGGTTTGGGTTATTTTATTTTATTTGATTACTTTTTTTCCTTTTAACTGATTGGGCCGGATTTTTGGCTTTTAACATCTGTTTTGAAGGTGGGGATGGAGATTAGACTCTATGCTCAATTGTGTTTTTTTGAATGTGGGAACGATTGAGAATGTATAGTTATGGATCTACGAATGCCTTGCGTAGTTACTGTAGGCAATTGTTTATGATTATCCTCCAAGTTGGCGAGATTGTGTTAATAAGAGAAACATGATCTTTATTTCGATTTGACTTACGGCAATTGCATTGTATAATGTTGTTTTTCTGATCTCAATGTCCACCATCGTAATGTATCTATCTGTTTTTAAAATAAGAAACATAACCTTCATTAGCTGAAGTTTGTATTGTTTATAAATTGTCTGTTGGTTACTAAGTTTTAATTCGTTGGGGATATTGATTAGGTCTCTTGGATTTCATTTCATTACACAGGGTTGGTGTACTTTTTTGGTTTAGAGTCAGTCTGAGCAAGCAATAGTTTTGCGGTAGGCTGATGAAGAACGGAATGATAGAATGCAGTGTTTGTCACTCCAAGTTGGTTTCACCCACTACAAAGGGTATATCCAGGGCATATGATCGACATAAGAACAGAGTATCATCTAAGCAACGAGCCTTAAACACCCTCTTGGTTGTTGGTGACTGTATCTTGGTTGGTTTGCAGGTGATTGTTATCTCTGACCTTTGCTTAATTTACTTTTCTATGTCGTGAATTCTCAGTAAAATGTAGTGATGCAAAAGATTTATCTGTTTTTTTCCCTTCCTTTATGAAATGGTTTTGTGCAAGACATCGCTGTTGTTTTGTCCCAATCACTAGCTGCATCCCACACTGCAAAGCCTACTAATTACTATTATTTCTCAAGCTTAATTGGACCAGCAAGACACCTCGACAACCTTTATTCAGTCTTTTTATTCATGGTTGTCCTTCTGTTGGTCCAAGTTGTTGTCATTGTCCACTATCGTTCTCCTCCATTATTCCTTGCCTCTCTGTTGCTAGTTGCATCCCACGCTGCAATGCCTACTTATTACATCCCACTCTGCAAAGCCTTCTGATTACTATTATTCCTTATGCTCAATTGGACCAACAAGACACCTCTTCTTCTTCCTTTCTTTTTTTGCTTTCCACCTCCTCCTCCTTCTTCAAGACCTTTGATCTCTACTTGAACCCAATGAAAAAAATAGCATCGCTTTTTATGGATTCGTTGAGAATGATTCCGATCTAGTTCATAGCCTATTAGAAGAAGAAAACATTTAGTTGGGATCTTCAAAGATAGAAAAAGATTGCAGTTAATGTGTTCAACCTTCAGAAACTTTTGCAAATAGCAATTATGGAATGTAATTAATTGCTTTAGCACAACTACCACTGTTGCCTCTATACATTAATGGAACTTATCTCACTGTGAGTAAAATTCAGTAAGTATCAATTTTTATGTAGAAATCAACTCAATCGTTTCTTGTCAAACCATAGAAAGAAAACACTAGATGACAATATTTTGTTTCTGGTATTCAAGAATGAGATATGTTACAGTTTACATGGAAGATTGCCCATAATAACAGATAGGCAGGTGCTCCCACCGACCCCCATCCTCCCCCCCACACGAATCTTCCTTTTCTTGTTTGATGCTACTTGGACTTCTGTTGATAACTGTTGAAAAAGGTCAAGTTTTCAAGTGAACTATCGTTTTTAAATGTCTAACATTGGTTCATTTTCTTTGACAGCCTATATTGGTTTATATGTCCAAGGTGGACGGGAAATTCAAGTTCAGCCCAATTAGTGTTAACTTTTTGACTGAGATTGCAAAGGTTCTCTTTGCTGTTGTTATGCTGATAATACAGGTACTTATTGTCTTGGAAACTGGAAATATATCTGAACAGTTTTGAGCCTACAGTGCTCAGTTTGAATGGATATCTCAATCGTGCTCACGTCAGTTTATACATTCGCTAATTCTGTCTGTTTGCAATACAAAAAATTATTTCTTTTAATGTGGTGGGTGATAAAAAAAACACAACTGACTTTCATTTCTTTCTCAAATGAAAGTTGTTTTGATAAAAGAATCACACAAGTGACTCTTGAACTTTTCTGCTTGTTTGGGTGCTTTTGTTGGAGAGAATAGGCAAGGGAGAGACTTTATATTTTATAATCCTTTTGCAATCGTTAATTTTATTGTTATATCTGTGAGTGTCCAGGTTAATTTTATTGTTATATCACTGACATACGATTTTAAATGAGTTGCTTTTGGTATAGCTTTGGAATACTTAGATTTTTTCATCTAAATTCTCGTGAAAGCATCCATTGAATTTCTAGATTGAATTGCTTCCAAAACGACCCTATGGCCTATGCATCTGGCTTAATTTTAACTCTTACTATGAATTCTGCAGTCTAGACATCAGAAAGTTGGGGAAAAGCCTCTTCTCTCATTATCAACATTTATGCAGGTTACTTTTCTCACATGACCATTTTCTAATTAATTATCAATAGTTGCTATCGAATATAATCTTTATGCCTGATTTTCTGAAGTAAATATTTTAGATTTACATGAATTGAGATAGATTTTGCCATTATTAATGGGGTAGGGAGGTTGGAGGTATTGATTCTACCCAAAGTGAGATAGCATTCTAGTGCTAACTATTCTTTGCCAGTTAGGTTAACTACTCTGCAATGCAACATACTATGTGATTATTTATTTATTTATTCTCATTTTTAAAGAAAAACCATACTTGCATTGAGTAAATGAACAGATTTACTACCCAACAAAAAAAGCGGAATTCCTAGCCAAAACCAATGGGAAAAGCCAAACCAACGAACACTAATTAGCAACACACCAACTGTTGAGATAATAAGAAACAAAGGACAAATACAAAACCCCCTTGCACAGATGGCCGTCCATAAGGGGGTGTTGAACCTAGACGAAGACCAAATATTCCTTCAAGACAACTCCACACTCCTAAGATCCTTTGATTTGTCTAGAGCCAAATGTTCCAAGAAATAACTAAAAATGTGATACTTGGAAATCTTATCTTATGGGGCTTCTCTAAGCTGAGGGTTTGGAATTTAAATGTTGGCTTGAACTTAGTTTGCTTAGTTTTCTTTTTGAAGCTTATGGATTCTCCAGATCATTTAATTTGTTTACCTGTGCTAAGAGGTTTTACTCTCTTTTACGGACAGACACTTCTACTTGAGGGTAGTGGTTTTTTCATTTTAACAATACTTGGAGTGTAGTAATTGAATGTTAACTTCATAATGTTTCTGTAGATTATTCTATTGTTTCTTTTTCCTTTTTATTTTTCAGTTTCTGGGCTTTCTTTAGGTATATTCCAATCACGTCTTATTTCCTTTTACAGGCAGCCCGTAACAATGTGCTCCTCGCTGTGCCAGCATTTCTCTATGCAATCAATAATTACCTAAAGTTTACCATGCAGGTATACAGTTCATATTTATGAAAGAGATGTATTCTTTTTACTGGATACATCTTGGACTTACTTTTCATTGTTGGATTACATTGTTCACATATAACCAAGGTATTAAATTTTTGTTGACATTTTCGACATTTTCATCCATATTTTCAAATATTTGTAAGGTTTGACATTGACATAAAGGGTGAATCAACATTTCAATTATATTGTAAGAAATTGATGAAATATTTAAACAAAAATAGCAACAAAATGCAACTAATGTGAATACAATATTAGTGATTACTATTTAACTCATTTAAAAAGTTTTAAAGGTTTTCATTTATTAATTTAACTATTTTTTGAATTTTTTTGTTTCTAATACTTGTATAGAAATATCCATCAACACTGCCATATTATCGATATTTTCATAAAATTGGGACCTCGAATTTTTGTTGATGTTGACATTTTTAACCTTGCTACTAACCATGTTACTCTCGATGCAGCTATATTTCAACCCCGCAACTGTGAAGATGCTTAGCAATTTAAAGGTATTTTGTGAATCAGTCAATTATTGTTGTGGTAGAGTAACTGCGATGACATGTCTTAGCTCATCTGATTGGTGACTCTCGTCTGATGCGCTAATTCTCCCATCTTTACCTAAATGTTCTCGGTTTCTAGTACATTAATTTGGTTGTTTCTGATGAAAAATCATACAGTCAAATGCTTTTGAAGTCAATAATACAATTTTTGGTGGGTGACTACATGAGTTTCTTGACTTTATATGTTGTGCACATAGGAAATGATCGTGAAATATTAGTTGATGTGTGCTTAAGTTGGTTTGGTATCCACAGTAATTGGTAAATGAGTGCTTGCAGAACCGTTTTTTGTGGAATTCTACTTGACGTGTGCTTTGACTATAATGTCTGTTGCATCATCATTGGCTTGTTCTTGTGGTGGACTTCTGTAACATTTATTAAATTTTTTTAGATATATACGAGTGTATGTATGTATTGTATGCTTGTATAATAATGCAAAAACGATGAATTCTTGTGGAATTGGTGGTTTGGTTCAATGTTTTAACAACATCTGTTTGAAACATTGTTGGTTTGTGTTTGTTGTTAGACTTCTATAAAATGTATCAGGGACTTTAAACATGTTCTCACCCTTGCATATCATATTCTACTCTTACTTTTATAATGGTACAACATGATTTATCATGGTAAAAAATATGAACGTATTGGAAGGAAAAAAATTCTATGATGTGCATCAAAACACTGTAGGAAGGGGAAGTTTTCTCTTATAACTCTTTCATCTTCTTTCTGTTTATACCTATCATAATTACTTTGCAACGAATGGGTCGAGCAAACTAACTATTATTTTCTTTCTGTGCTAACAGTAGGCTAGTACTCTCTAAGGATCATGTTCATGCACTCTTCTAAGTTTGGTCGAGGTTTAGATACTAGAAATGGTTGCTGGATTCTGTAAAACATTGACACAGACTAAGAAGGATAATTGAGTTAGCAGAAGATAGGATTATAATGGTCTCTCTTAGCCACATAGGGTGACGAGTCTAATTGAAAATTCTCTAATTGTGCTTCTCTTAACCTTAAAACACAAACATCTCATATAATTTTCCAAGAATAATATTTTGATTGATTGTTTATGTTCAGGTTTTGGTCATTGCTGTCTTGCTAAAGATTATTATGAGACGGCGGTTTTCTGTAATTCAGGTTAGTATATTTCTTCTGCCATTTTTGCCTGCTCAAGGTGTTATGTAACTGTGAACTATTATGATGTAAGGTGGAGAAGAAGTGTCCTAAGTGTAGGAATTTATTAATTATTATTTTTTAAACAAGAAATGAGAATTTTATTGCTATAATGAAAAGAGACTAATGCTCAAAAGATATAGAACTCCACAAAGGAATATAAAGAAACACTAAGAAGGATTACAAAGGATATTAATAACAATCTAAATAAAACAAAATCCTCTTAATCAAAGAACAAAAAGTAGTAATCCAACCGAACATTGAAATAGAGGCCAAGAACGCCAAGCTCTGAGTAAAAGTGATCAAAAGAGGGAGGAGCCAAGGAAACAGAAGGAAACAGAAGCACATAGTTCTTGGAAGCTGAAAAGAAATCCCATAACAACCAAAATAAAATAATCATTAAAATCACAATCAAATTTTGAAAAGGAGAACCAACCCAAAAATGTCAAACCGCACAAAATTTAATGCCTCCAAATTAAAAGGCCCCAAAATCTTCCATAAAAGATTTCATTAAACCAACTGACAACCTAGAACTTCAAAATGAATAAAAAAAGCTCGAAACTGAAAACAATCTTCAAGGCCGTACAAAAAAGAAAAAAAAAACTTTGAAGCCTGTAGAATATGAAAGAGTGCTTCTCATTGTTGGACCATCAATACGAAATAGTGAAACACAATCGGATCTCAATTTTGGTGATTGAGATGTGATTTCTTTCATCTATAGTCCACAAAAAATCAATGAAGGAATGAAATTTGAAAGGAGAAGGATACTTTTCCATTGATTGCGAAGCTTCAATTGGATTTCCTCTATCATCAACCAAAAAGATACTTTCGAATGCTTCTACAGAAGTGCCTTCGTCAGAAAATTCAACAATCATTTTATTAGCTAAATGTGTTTCAAGTTCCTTGCTGCTCATACTAACATTAGATGCTTCATCAGATGTGATATTATGGAAAATTGAAGAGGGGATAGGATCCTTAGTGGGAGAGCTAATTATACCTTTGGTTAAAGTGATTTGATTCTGGAGGCTTTAATATCCATCTAATGTGGTTAAAGATTCTACTCAAAATTCAGCATCTAAAAAAAAATAAAAAAAAATGAAGCAGATCTCCTTGTCTTATTTATGTAAAGGCTTTAATCTCCATCTAGGTTTTCTATTGGGGAGAACATAGAAGGTAATGGAACTTATCGTTTTTTCATTTACTCCAGTGGGAAGCACTTGCTCTGTTGCTTATTGGGATAAGTGTAAATCAATTGCGGTCTTTACCTGAAGGTACCACCAATTTGGGTCTCACAGTCTCCATGGGCGCATATGTCTACACGCTGATTTTTGTAAGTGGATCTTGTTTTATGGCTAGAATGCTAGCGTCTTACAACTTTAGTCAAACCTAAACTTGTTCTTCTCCCATCGGTTTCTAAATATTTCGAGTAACTTGTATCTTTTTTATAGGTTACTGTCCCATCTTTAGCTTCTGTTTATAATGAATATGCTTTGAAGAGCCAGTATGATACGAGCATTTATCTCCAGGTAACGTTACTATTGTTGTGTGTTACTATTGTTGTGTTAAATTGTATCTAAAGAATTACCTGAGATGTTTAAATAGATATGTTTTTCTGTTTCATTTGTTTTCTATTTAGAAAAAGTAAGAATAGCTGTCCATCATATCTGTAGTGGAGGACATGCTTTCTCAATAGCCAATTCCGTTTATTTAGAATTTGGGATAATGGATGTGGGATCTTGAGTGGCTTTTCTTCTTTGACGTTCAAGTGATAGCATTCTTAGCATATGTAAATATTTTGTATCTCTTAGTGTTCATTATTTCTAATGGTAGATTTTTTTTTTTTGATGAATTGCAGAACTTGTTTTTATACGGATATGGTGCAATGTTCAACTTCCTGGGAATATTAGGAACAGTTATTATTAAAGGTAAGATATAACGCTCTAATTTACTACCTCCCCAATTAAATAAACAGAAGACTTTGTATGGTTTCTTCCAGAAGATGCATCATCTAAGTCATGAATTTTTTATCTTGTTCTTATTCTTTTGTGAAATTGATCGTGACTTGGTATATGTAGTTTCACATTGAGTCATCTTTTGAACGCAATTTCTTATTATTAGACATCTCAATATCACAAAAGAAAAAGAACCAGAAAAAAAATCACAAGTATTGATTAGACATCATATATGGAAATTTCTTATTATTAGACACTTTCTGTGATTTAATGATCTCATGTTGATATACCTTTCGTGTATTGTGGTTTGACTTGAGCTCTTTTATGATTTGATGATATCATACCTAGTATTTTGGCCCTTCAGTATTTTTTTAAACTCAGTTATTGGTCACGAGATTCTCTTCAGATTAGATTTTTGAATGAATTAATTGTTCCTCCTGGTTTATTATGGCTGCCTGCACTGTGAATGTACTAGCTCAATGGCAGTATAGAGTTCTGATTAGCTGCCTTTCGACTTTTTGTATATTTTAGGTCCTAGCAGCTTTGATATCCTGCAAGGTCATTCGAAAGCCACAATGCTGCTGATAGCTAATAATGCAGCCCAAGGAATTCTATCCTCTTTCTTCTTTAAATATGCAGGTAACCTAAGCATAGATAGGTTTCTCATTAAATTATTAGATTAACCATGCCTTTTTTGTCTATTGCTATAATATCATAAGTTTCTGGACACTTTTGGTCCATGGATTAGTATCACACGTCTTATTAGATTTCTGCTTTCTTTCTTGCAGATACAATTCTGAAGAAGTACTCCTCAACAGTTGCTACTATCTTTACAGGCATAGCGTCTGCTGCACTGTTTGGTCATATTTTGACTATGAACTTTGTCTTGGGAATATCCATAGTTTTTATCTCTATGCACCAGGTACTTTGGGGAGGGGACGACCCTGACAAGGCTAAATATGCTACCAAAACATAATTTCCGAGCACTAATTCTTGATATTGTGTTTCAGTTCTTCTCATCCCTCTCAAAAGTCAAAGATGAGCAGAATGGGATCACAGAAATGGTGGATGTGGATAACCAGAGGTAGGAACTTATTTATGTTGTGAGACATCAATTTGATGTGGTTTCTAGTCATGGGCTTATATTATATTTAAGACTTTCAGCTTAAAGGTTGACCCAGTTCCTTTGCTTTGAAAATTGCCAAGATAAATATTTTCTCTGATAAGGATTTGAGACTGTCTTTGTTAATGGTGGATCAGCTGCTTGGTAATTTTCCTTTTTGGATATTTAATTTTTTGAGTTTTTTCTTTTCAGGTCAAAGGGTTCCTTCGTAAGTATGACAGCAGGGGCTAACGAAGAGGTGTGCATTTGGCTTGTTTTCAGAGCTTGTTTTCAGGATGTTTTATGAAAAATTCTCAGTACGCACTCAAAAAACCATGAATGATTTAGATTTGGTTTATTTGCAGGCTCTTGTTGAATCTGATGAGCGAAAGCCACTTCTTCCAACCTAAAAGTTTTTCTCAACCAGGTATTTGATGTATTATTTTTTTCTTTCTTTCTGTATGAACTCTTAATTATTATTATTAAACACCTATAAAGGGTCTCCACATTCACCAGATAGTTATGTTTCCTCATTCCTTAATTCACAGTGAAAGCAAACTGAATTTATTTACTTTGGTGTTCATGATCAATCTAATCTGATCATGATGAAGTCAAAATTCTTGATATGACCTTTTGGGTGATCAAGTTTGCAATTTGATAACTTGGCTTCTTTTTTCCTTTTTTTTTTCTTTGAAGACAAAATGAAGTTTTAATGGCATATTGAGAACCCATTTGGTTATGTCTGCTGCCTAGACCGATCTAAAGCTGGAACAAGCTTTGGTTTCTCAATTCTAGGATACAAATATGATAAGCTATCTTAATTGTAATGTACATGACATAATGACTTGGTTCATAGGAGCTTAAAGAATTTTTCTCATTTAAGTGCCTGAGAGCATAAAACGAAATTTGTGTATTTATCGTGATTTGGTATCATAAAGTCTTACTTCGACATCAAATCACATAATCCACGCCTCTTACAGGATCTCTTGGGAAGTTTTGCCTGGATCATTGGACCGTAGGGAGACGGCGGGTGACATGTCTCAACCTTTATCAATAAATTTTTTTGATGATGGTTTCCTCCAAGGTTGCAATAGTCTTCCTCAGGTTGGTTTCGATATGAAATTTTTGTTGCTCAGATTAGATTAGATAATAACAGCATGGGTATTATCATACCTAAATAGCCCTACCTACATTTCAAGTCGTGGTTTTAGTAACATGTATTATTATTCTTTACCCCCAGACTGATTATAACCAATAATTCTTGTCTATTTCCTTCCACAATATCTCAAATTTTTTATTTCCTTCCCCCATTGAAAATGTAGTGCTACAATTCAGATCTTATGACAAACATGTACTCAATTTTCTTATACATATAAAGGAAATGTTATAAACTGTGTTTGAAACATCAAGACTGCTTAATATGGGGATAGATCTCTGTGATTGAGAATGAATCAAAAGTGAAGTTTCATTTGATTATCTTAACTGCTTGCAGCATTTTTCATTTGTTCTCAGACATTTTTTTCAATTCTATTTGCATATTTTTAAAAAAAATGTGAAAGGAGGGAATATGCTTTGAATACCAGAACTAATATCAGTTCATTGAAAGGATGAAAAGTTGGCTAAAATGATGTGATTATGTAGTACTTTCTGGATTGATTATTGCTTGGATAGATTAAAATGGAGAGTGGTTAGTGACACTATCCTACGTATTTGGTTGGAAGCTTATTAGTTTTGATAGGTTTAATGGTTGGCTAATTTTAAATTATTGAGTTGGTATTCATTGTGAAGAGAATGTTTGCTTCGTTTTTTTAGATTCTTTGGAGACAATGAAATTATGATAAAATTTCTGGTTAGATTACTTTAAAGTTTATTTTAGAGTATGCTTTTGAACTCAAAACTTCCACAAATGGAAGTTGTAAGAAACAATTTAGTTTAATATTAATTTCGTTTTGTATCATCTTTTGGTAGGCATTTACACAATTAGGTACAGAAAGCGTTGGACTATAATGATTTGAAAAAGGAAATTAAAAGTTCCCAAGGAATTATTAATGCTTGCTATGAAAGACTGATAAAAATGTAAAGGCAGACAAAAAAATCGACCACACCTCATAAAGCGTCAACCAAATATGGCTCGGCGGGATCCACCCACCTAATTCTCGACACCAATTTTTGGGTACATTTGTTCTTTTTGCTAAACAATGACCTATAGACATATTATAAATCATGTCTATAGATCGAAAGATACGAATAGTTACATCTTATAAAACATTCAAAAATACATATATAGTTACAGTGCATCAATATCTAAAATAATCCATAATCATCATTTTGGACTATAGTTTTGAGTGTGTGTATATATTAAATGCAGTCCCATGGGAGTCCATTCATTTTGATATAAGTGAAAATCAGCAAGTTTTTGTTTAGATCAGAGTTGAAGAACAAAATATATAAAAAGAAGACCTAATAGCCTCAGGTAAATCTGCACTCTACAGTTTTGAGAAGGCAGAGAGTGTCAATGAGGGGCCTCCATTAATATTCAGAAACAGATAATTCTCCACACATTCAGCTACCATCACTCTTCTTAAAGTCTCCCAAGACTCTGAAACCGGTCTACCACATCCAAGCTCACCATTTACACAAGCAAATAAAAGGGATATGCGTAAAGCTATCCCGACCAAATATCGTAGGCATATAAGAGAGAAACTATTCAAAGCATACGCAAGAATTCAAACTCAGGGGGATGAAACCATGTACATTGCCATCAAGACACTGGCGCAGGGGGACCAGTAGGTGCGGGGGGCTTCAAAAGAGGTTGGAGGGCTTTCACAACGATGCTCATATTTGGTCGGAACTCAGATTCGTACTGTACACACAATGCAGCCACTGCTGCTAGCTGCATCACCGAACAAGAAAAGTAGATTTGTTAATCACCTGAACGAACTCTGAGCTTATAATATCGTTCATTATATTGAGTACCTTCGCAATTCCTTTAGGAGGGTATTCTCCCTTTAGTCTTGGATCTACGCATTGCTTCACTTTGTCCTCGCTTAGCCTTGGGGTAGCCTAAAGGAAATAAGCATGTCAAACCATGTTTCATATATAATAAGAGGGCAGACAATGTCTTTTTAGGCGCAACGCCCACGAAAGCGTATTAGGCTTTTGGAGTTGATTGCAGAGGCACGCCTCCGCAACAGCACCTTATTTGTCTCGTCTTTTTGAAAAGGGTGTTTCAAAACGCTTTTCAAAACACATGGAGAAGAGACAATGAGAACAATTTAACAAGGAATACACGTTACAACTCACCCAGGTAACTAAACTTTGCTGTCCGCGGGGCATCGTGTGATCGACAGGTTTCCTACCAGTCAAAAGCTCAAGTAGAACTACACCAAAGCTGTATACATCACTCTTCTGTGTCAACTGTCCAGACATTGCATACCTGCAGAAAGACATCCACTGATAAAAATGATGGCAAAATTTAAGCCACTTTTCTGAAACAAAAACTGCATTTCTTAAACTGAAAATGTTAATAAATGAGGGTAAGTTTTTGTAAATGTTTTTATAAAATGGTGTACAAAACAAAAGACTGTTACCAATTTTTTATCAAAAGGTTACAAATGAGACAACCAGAAAAGCAGCCTCCTAAAAAACAAAAAATGGTTTAACACACAGGTAATACAATATTAGCAATTTAGCAGTGGAAAAAGGTGTAAATATTTGTGCTCCTATCAGCTCGATATTAGCAGAAAGACAAGAATTCCCACTTTAAATATACTCTGGCTTAGAAGGACTCTGCTGTCATTCTGTAAATCAACGGTAGAACTTTGAAGACAATTTATCATGGGTTTGAAAAAGACTATTAGAATTTGCAAAGTTCTAGTTTCACAGCATAAATTCACCCAAACTATCCTAATAGAGGTCTCCACACAATCAACCAAGAACAGGAGAAGAGAGTTTTAGAAACATTACTCTGGAGCATGGTAACCAAAAGTTCCCAAAACTCGAGTTGAATGAAGACGGGCTGCCATATCAGGGGCTTGATTGGAGAGGTTAAAATCAGCTATCTTCGCTTTAAAATCCTCAAAGAGAAGCACATTGCTGGACCTGATATCTCGGTGTATAATAGCAGGTTGAACCTTCTCATGCAAGTATTCCAGTCCTTTGGCAGCATCAACTGCAATTCTCACTCGCTGCATCCAGTCGAGCACTGGACCAGGTTGTGCTCCTTGTACTCCCTTCCTTCCTTCAATCATGGAGAGGGTGGGCTTATATCAATTACCCGATCTTAGATCAGTTATTAGTAACATTTTCATAAAGAAAAGTTAAAAGGATGGGATACCATGTAACACATCATGCAAAGATCCCATGGTTGCATATTCATATGCCAATACACGAAGATTTCCTTCAACACAATATCCAAGCAATTCAACAAAATTTTCATGTTTCAATCTTGATACTGTAGAAACCTGAAAGTCAAAAGGATATTAAAAGACCATATATTTGGTCAAGATATCCAAATTAAGAAATTAAAAATGATATAGGTAAAAAAAATGATCGAAATATTATTCCAATATCTAACAAACCTGGGTCAAAAACTCAATGTTACTGTCAGGCTCAGAGGAAACATCGAGCTTTTTTACAGCTACATTTTTCCCATTATTCAAGCTTGCATAGTAAACTCTACCATAAGATCCTTCTCCAATCAATGCTTTCGACCCAAAATTATCTGTCTTTTCTTTCAGTTCATCCAGGGAGAGTGCAGGCACTTCAATTGTTGGTGCTGCCTTTTGTGCCTCAGGTTTAACAGGTGCTGACACGTTTGGGCCCTTTGAGTGGCCTAAATGTGAAACATAGTGAAGCTTCAGTGGAACAAACTTATTTATACTTCCTTAGTGCATACACTAGTGTACCAAAACGTGCCTCAATTGGGCAATAAAATTTCAAAAGACATACATAAAAGAGTAATTATGTTGAGCCAATTAGGAACCAAAAAAGACAAAGACATCTTCATGATCCTGTCTGCTTTCTGGTTCTAATTTCATTTTCATTATATCAATGATCAATGGTTTCTTGTTCAAAAAAAAAAAAAAAAACACCTAAGTGATGCACAACTTTCCTCCGTTAACATTGATAAATTAGCTATGGAAACTAACCATCTCCAAAATTAGTGGGGATTTTCAAGTGCTCATTTTCAGTTGACTCGTTAGTCTCTTCAACTTGACAAAAACAACAAAACCACTTGCGCATTCTCACTTTCTTCCTTTGCTGTCGATTATTCGGACTTTTGTTCGCTGGATGAAAAATGTTATCAGGAGGAGGAGCATAAGCCTGCACAATGTTAGCACAGTTTCACTAAGAGTGTAATGGCAGTGGCCTTCAGTAAACTCTCATAGTTAACACAAAAGAAACACTCAAATGGCTGCACAATAACAATAGTATTTTACCCTTATAAACAATGAAGAACAGAGTAAAAGATGGAAAATCGGCAACAAAGAAAACAGGTGAACTTCTAGTAATTTAAAACACAACCCGAAAGAAGTAGATAGAACAAGCATTATATTTCATAGTATTAGAGACCTTCACCAAACTACTAGAGACACTTCCATTAAGGGCTTGAAATTGTTGCATTAGACACAATCACACCTCAAAATCCAACCCAATCTTAACTACTTGATAACACCTAAATTTATAAGCAATTTCATGATCTAGTAAACACGCTGGTCTTTTAGAAAGGTTATTAACTAATACTAATAAACTCATCAAAAATTCCCCATCTAGATTGCTGCAACAAACCGGCAATGATGATGGGGGATTTCACAAGTGAAAATCTTAAAAAAAAAGGTCTTACATCACTCTTTCTCCAAATTGGTGACCATTATGCAAGAAAGAAAACAAATCACAAAGCCACTTGTTTATGCAATGCACATACACTCATAATTTCTAGACAACGATTCTCAATATATTCGGATGGCATCTCACATTTCCTAGGGATGTAAAGAACTTTTTGGATATGGCTTTTAACGTTCTACCCTTTCAAGAATGCAAAAGCCCTATTATGGAAAAACCTCATCATGGCTTTTTTCTAGAAATAAATCAGAGAATATTTTCAGAATAGACACAGACCTACACAAAACTTTTCAACAGTGTTGGTTATACCTCCCTCATTGCAAATTGGGAAAGTCTTTTGTAGACACCATGGATTATACATCCATATTGTAAATTTCAATCACCAATGAAATTATCTCTTATTAAAAAAAAATGATGATGATGATGAGGGATTTAAAACTTGATGTCGTTGAAAAAATGCATATCATCTGGCATTCACCCCTATAAGAAAAGTAATAAGCTCATATAGAATTGGGCAAACAAAGCTATTTGGATCAAAATCAATCAATAATTAATATTTTCATGCCCCGAGATACTCCAAACGCTGAGAATTCAGCGTTCAATAGACTTAGTTTAGTGAAAATGGCGATTGAAAATTTTCAAAGAAAAGGAATAGAATGATATGAAATTGTGGAAAGATCGTTAAAGGAAAATTTAATAACAATACTATAAACAAAATGCACTTTGGAAGAGAAGGGAACAAAAAAAAAACCCATAATCGCCTCATCAGATGGATGATTCTTACCACTAGCAAATGCCTACCAGACTCCGAGTTCTTCATCCAAAAAGCAAGAGAAATTCAAACAAAACCGATTTAGCAGAATGCAGATAATAAACACACAAAAAAGAAGAGTATATAAGAAGAAGAAAAAATTTCCCGATTTAGCGACAACCTAAACAAAAAACTACATCGATATTCGTTTCGAAACAATCAAAGAACAAACCAGCGAAAACTCGGCAGAATTTGGCCAAACAAAAAAAAAAAACTAGACAATCAAAGAAACAAATTCTTGAAAACCGAACTGAAAATGGATAAGAAGGAAGAACGAGAAATTAAACCTGAAATTAACAGATTGGAAGGCGAAGAAGCTCGAAGTGGAAAGGAAACAGAAATTGTACAGGTGTGGAGAAGAAGAAACGAAAGAGAGAATGGAAACAAAAGAACAACACAGATACAGATGGGAATTGGTGGGTTTTTTGTTGTGTGTTGGGATTTTTAGTGTTCGGATTCGGATTGAAAGCAAAGCAAAAGAAGAAAGCAACAAGGAAAAGCGGGGAATGACAGAGAAGCATACACCGACGCCGAGCTGACAACTCTCTCCCTTTACTCTGAATTTCTCACATTAAGCCAAAGAAAAAGGGAAGAAAGTGAAAGAAAAAGCTCCCTTCTTTTTCTATTACTATTTTTTTCTCCCCTTCACTCACAAGTTTATCCAATATTTTCTTTAATTATATCAAATTAATACCAATACATTAATTTCAAAACATTAATGTAACGAGTTCGACATTATTTACAACATCATTCACATCAATTAAATAAATTGTAACAACCATTTTTTAATAGTATATTGATTTATTACAAAAATTCTTTAATTTTAGATATCACCGTAATATGTGATGTAACCCAATGATGTATGTCTTCTCTTGTATCTTTGACGATGACGACAAAAAACAAGATTCGTCAACTAATACATATCTAATACAATAGAGTACTGGGTGCGGGTGCGACAAACAAAGATCAGACAAAAACATCTATAACAAATAACTAAATTTGACAACAAAAATAAATAGGAAGAAAAGTTAGTTGTTATAGCTGACCATTTAGTATCATTGTTTAAAATATAGTACGTTAAGATATAATACTTGTAACGGCTCAGATCCACCGCTAGTAATTATTGTTCTCTTTGAACTTTCCCTTTCGGGCTTTCCTTCAAAGCTTTAAAACGTGTCTACTAGGGGAAGGTTTCAGCGATGGATCTGGGCTGTTACGATACTAATCCACACTTTAATCCAAACAAAGCTTTATTCAAAATGCAGAACCACAAAGAACACTATGCTTCCCTCGTCTTCTTTAAAGAATGTATGGTCAGACTGAAAAACAACCTTGAGAGAAGAGATGACATCCCAATGTATAAAATTATTTAATTTTAGGTATTTACAGTGTCTGTGTTAATAAACGGTTTAAGAGCAGGTTGTTTATATCATATAAGCATCACTTGAGTTTAGAGAGAATGTAGTGTTGTCTAGACATTGGCCTCATTTGCTACCACCATCATCACCACCATACTCAGTAGAATTACCATTCCAAAAGGAATTCCTACCTTTGAACCGTTCGTCATCTTCATCGTTTTTCAACGTATGAATGCTATGAATATTTGCTCCAAATCTAGCTCTTGACAATGGTTGCTTCCCACGGGTATTGTTTCCGTTCGTTGTTGCAGTTCCTTGGTTTGGTTGGGGGACATGGCGCCTCTCTACTTCTGAAAATTCACTACCTGATAGATATATATATATAAACATATTAGAGAAAAGTTCATTTCTAACTCTATACTTACTCCAATGGCTGAATTTTCACATACTTGAAGAGTAAAAAACTAAGCCACAAAATCACCCAAACCCAACCATAAAAATACTCAAAGCCAGCCACAAAACCTGAAACTAAAGTAGACCCTTTGAAAGTTAAGAGACCGTAACAAAATAATCCTGAAAGTTCAAGGGTTAAACCAAGATTTTAACCTTAAAAAAAACATTAACACTCATGTGAAATTTCTATTTTAGGAAAAGAAACTCACTATACTGTCGCACATCTCCTTGAGTTTCATGTCTGGTACCCCCAAGATAGGAGAATGGATTCACATAAGATAAAATCCTTCTAACGAATGCAAAGTATCCATCACCGTTTTCATCTGAAGATACACCATTGGCTGCAGAATTTCTTTGATCAGCAGAGGAGGATGCTCCCCTGAAATCACGAGTAACTCCCAGATGTCGAACCATTATCAATGATTGTCTATTAGATAGGCCCAAGTAAGACAATGATTTCTCCAAATCTGCAGCAATTCAAATAATTAAGACAATGGTCAACCACGAGCTTCCCAGTAAGAATCTTCATGCCATTAAGTATTATAATGATAGATTCCAACAAAACTTCAAATAAGGAAGTTAAAGAGTTTAATGAGGTCCACAGACCAGAAAAACACCAATTTGAGCCGGACTATTAGCTATAGTTATAGAATCATAGATGAATCGTTTGAAAGATCTGAACATCAGTTTCAATCAATACCAGCTGATCCTTAGTCCTAATCAGTGGATGCCAGTCCAGTTGATATTTTAGTAAGGCACACAGCAAGGGTTTCATGATAAAAACTCATAGATGTGTCACCATACTTCTAGTATTTCATTTCAAAGAAACAGGGGTACTAACATGTATTCGAAGTGCCATATAGGTTGGATGTTCTAATTTCAAGGAGGTGCTAGAATGGCAACAAAAACAATTGCAGGACTATGAGTATTACGCCGTTTAAAGATTATTTACATGAAACTTGAAACGTGAATGGTGAATTCAATAATAGAGTCACTTTTTGTATGGGTTTGTATTGTTGGATTTATGAAAAGTTCTTGTTCATGGTTGTTCTTTACATAGATATCTTTGCTGTTTTTAATTCTTATTTTTCACTTTCTTTGGGAGTTTGTATCACTTGAACTTTTAACTTTTTTTTCATTATATCAATGAGAAGTAATTCCTTGTTAAAAATAAACAGTACAGCAGATCAACTTTCAAAGGAGGATGCTACATTTCTATTTCTCTCCTCCGTGGTGTATTAGGTGTGCTTCTAACTCAGAGCATCTTGGACACCTTTTTCTTATTGCTCCTTTGCCTCAATATATCGAATGGTGACTTTAGAAGCTTTTGACTGGCCTTTGAATTTTCCTAACAAGTATGATCTTGCTACTATTTTGGTGGGACATCCTTTCCAGAGAGCGAAGAGGATTTTGTGGCTTGCTATCATAGAATTTTCCTCTGATTTCTTTGCAGCAAAGAAATGGAAGAAATTTCGGAAACTCTTTATCTACTTTTGATCAATATTCAGACCTAGTAATTCTTCATGCTATGTATTATTGAAAGTGTAAGCACCCTTTTACTGATTATAGCCTTTCTTCCTTGATGTCTAATTGTTGAGTTTTCACGTAACCTTTAGGCATTGGGAGTTTTTACTCTTTTATTTTATTCATCAATAAAATTATTAAAAAAAAAAAAACAAAAAAAACAAGACTTGTCACATGGTTTGTTAGATTAACTACGTAACATATTTTCATATCATGCTCTAACACGTTCTAGTCTTCTAGCAACGTTTGTTTAATATCACTAATGATTTTACCTTTTTCCAAGCCTCTCAGGTTAAAATTTTAATTAGGCTTTAGTCCTAACACTAAATAGAATCCTAACCCATACTTCAAACTTCAAAGACAAACAAAAGTAATTTATTAGAAATATAAATTAAAGTTTTAATATTATTAGGGGCCAAATGAAAAAATAAAAATCAATAATATATGAGGATCTATTGAATTTAACCAAGTAATAAATATTCAGATCATACCTTGATCTGTGAAAACCTTGCGTGGATATGGAACAGCTAAATCATAAGATCCAAAGGTACTTTCCTGACTGTTATCCACGTAGTCTTTGACCATTCTCAAGGTGCTTGTCTTGGAGAACTTCTCCTGGAGGTTAACACCATTCAGCAGCCGAATGTTTAAATGAATATCACTTGAAGTGTAGTTCTTGGGGGCACTGCCATTTTCAATAGCATTATTCTCATCCACAATTTTGTTCTTTTCTTGTTGGGCCACTTCCTTGGTTTCTGGAGGAATTGGTCTTGAAGCTCCTGATTGACATGACTCAATATGGTTTGGAATGATAGGAGAGTCGTGCACAATTGTGGAAGTATTTTCAGAAGAACAGTTTTTCTGGCCTCCAGGATCAGCCAATGAGCCTTTATTATTCTCAGAAGGATCAGGGGATTCATTATTATTCCCAACGCTCACAGAATGATGTACAGTGTACTCCTTAACATCTGATTTGATGTCTTCCTGCTAAAAATTTCAAAATAAAATGGAACCGATTATAAATAATGTAACCCTTTAGCCTGAGGTAAACAATGTTGATACCATACCTTGACTCGTTTTTCAGGCTCCTTCCTTTTTTTAGAGGAATTTTCAGTCCCTTCCTCTTCCTCTGCTACACAACTATTGACACCCAGATTAGTCTCTGAGGAATCAATATGATGATCTGCAGGAGAAACAGCTGCCAAAGAGGAACTCCCTGAATCAGATGGCCTCGAAGTAGATGCCTCAGACTTCTTTGAAGCAAGGGCTGCCGTCAAAACAGATGCGGTTGTTTCCTGCAGTTCATCTTCAGATATAACTAAAATGTTTTGGTGCCTCAGACTTCTAAGGATGGATTAAGATTAAAAATATTTCACAAAAGATAGGAACAAAATGAGAGTCCTAACTTAACTAATTTTCAATCACATCTTAATACCTCATAATATTTCATTTTTGAAAAGCTATGAAAAAGGAGAAGGGAAGAGAGAGAAAAGGAATAAAAGGGCCAAACATGAAAAAGTCATGTAATCCGAAAGATCAGTATAAAATTAGTAAAAGTTGCCACCTCATTTATAGTTTGGTACATCTTTTTTTTTTTTTGTTTTTTTTTTTTTTAGTCAACTAATTGTCAAATTAAGTTCGGAACCACTTCATAGTATTTTCCAAACCTCAAAAACTAAAGTGCCCTTTTGAAACCTTACAGACCAAATAGATGCCAGACTCAAATTTCAGGGATGAAAAGTGCATTTTGTGCACGATTCTTCTAATTTTTCAATCCAACTACGTTGCAAAATGTCTTTAGTGGCGTTCTCCCACAAAACCAGCTTAACCACAAAAATCTAAACTGAGTAGCAAGAATACAGGGGATAAAAAGATGTTACAAGCTCCTTCATGATTTTTACAGTTGTCTAGGTTGAAGGACCTAAACTTTTTTCAGGAACCTTTTATCTTTGTCTTCTAATGAGGGGCTTTTCGTGGATGACTAAACATTTTAGTATTTATGAACTTAGTTGATTTTGTTGGATTGTAGTCTCATTCTATAGGTAGTTTTTTTGGATTCCTTCATTGATAGGTTTTTCTTTTGTATGCTCTTGAATATTTTTTTATTTTTCCCAATAAAAGCTCAGTTTTTTTAAGATAGATAAATTAATAAGAAGTGGTTTCTCCCTTTCAAATCACATTTGTAGTATGTTTATCGAACTTGAGTGTGGATAAGAGTTGGAGAAGGTCAGGGCAGCTTTCCAAGTTAGTATAGCCAATGTTTCGAAGGCATCAATCCTGATTAAGAGAGAAATCCCTTCCACATTGTTGATGAGCCCAACCCATCCATTAAGCTTCCGATCAAAAAGATTCATCCTAAGGGATAGGTTCAAATAATTGTATCCCCAAACAAGCAAGTTTTCTAAAAACTTCGACATGGAAAAGATTAGGAAGCCGTCAGTCCACTCACCCTCCCGACTTGGATTCAATTTTCAACTCATAACTAAACACGTCATCCCTAAAATTCCAGTATTTTAAATCAAGAGCCAGGGACCATTCCAGCCCATCTTGGATTACTTTTATGCGTCAACTGTAAATTTCTGATATACCAACTCTGACTTTTATCCATGAAAAGCCTCTCTCTATTTTGAATTCCCAATAATGCTCCTGGATTATCAAAAGAAGAGTATGATCTAAATGCGACTTTCAACAAAGAAGGAATAGAAGATTGGTTGTACATTGAAGTTTCAATTGAACCACCAAACATGCATTCCTTTTTTCAGCTCTTGCAACTCCAAATCCTTCCAACATCACACATTAAAACACAAAATCTGACAACTTTTACATGGTATATCACACACCAAGAATCTGTAGAGCTCCACATTATAACACAAAGTAGGTAAAAAAATTATTAAAAAAACTACTAATAGGAAACAGTAATATACCTGGATATGAAGACCCAACCATGCCTTCTCTAAATTGGAAGCCAAAACCTCAGCACCAACGAAGCCCTCTAGAATATTTCAAGACAGAAATCAAAACTTGAACAGAAACATATAATATGTTTAGCTTGTGGCAATTGAAACATCTCATCAAAAATCCTTACCATTTTGCCAAAGTTGTATACCATTGTATCCAACAGCTGTTATACATGGTACAGATTTCTGCGGGTCTGTAGTAGACTGATGCAAGGAAAAAACTTCGACCTTGAAAAGTATTAGAGATCAAGTTCATGATGTCATTTAGAAACTGGGGGAAAGAAGATATATAAAGCTGAGAAGCTAACCCAAGGAAAAAGCATAGCAATCCTATTTAGAAATCGTACAAATTCTCATCAAACACTAACTAAAAATAATAATAATAAATAAATAATACAGTTATCACCACTCCTTTTAGTATTACTGCTTTTAGACATGACAGTAGTAGGCACTGATAACTTGGATCTACACATCAAATACAATTATACCAGCTTTATAATATATTTTGAATCTACACCTTATGATTAAATATATTTTGAAAAGATCTAAGAGTTTAAAAAAGAAAACAAAATAAAAGTTCAAACTACATAATGGAAGGTGGTCCCAGTCTTGAAAATCTGAAGAGAATAAATGGAGTAGGAGATACACTAGGTTTCAGCAGGTATGCTGTTGACAGTAGCAGTTTGTTCATAAAGAAAAATGAAGGTATGAGCAAAATATGTCCTCAAAACTTCATAATCAAATGCAAACAATGCATGGAGAAAGATTTTAAGTTCAACATAAGAGGTAGAAGGAAGAGAAGAAAATTTGATGCCTCCACTTAAGAATATCCATACACAATAGAGAATTAGATGAGTGGTTGTAGCTACATATTACATTTGTTTCACGGATTTCCATCATATCTCCCAAGAAGACTAGTTAATTGGAGGCAATTTTTTCAACAATATGTTTCTTCAACATCGTTGTGGAGATAAAGAACTAGCAACCCGTCCTCCCCACAAGACATTGAATGAAGTAATTTGGGGTTCAAAATTCCTAAAAATGTCCCATGTTTTTCTTCACCCTAGCATCTACGGCCGTTGTGGAAATGTAGACAATAACTGTTCATTTGATTGTGGAAATCGTTGGAACCAATTACTCAAGGATTCAGTCTGTCTTGGTGTCTCCACAACAAAATACAAGATTACTCTATGGTTTAATTGTTGATTTATATAATTTATGAAAAAAGAAAAATTGTTAAACTAGTCAACTATTGCCATGTCAGCATAAAAAAAATGATAGAAAATTAACTAAAAAAGATTTCAAATCAACTTTTTATTATTGTAGTTAACAGAGACCCAACGTCAAGGCCAATGTGAAATCAACATTGACCAATTTTATTTTTTTTATTTTTTGAACAAGAAACAAAGGATGTACAAACCAATTTTTATTGCTCAGGTTACAATTTCATAACAGTAAGTCAAGCCATGCCCAGTAACATGCAATACAGATAACAACTGAAAAATGCTACTCAATATAAGGATACATATCGATGAAAACTGAGCAGCATCAGAGCTTCCAGCAGGAATATGCAATAAAACGCAGTATTTTGACACTGATTCAGCCACCTGGTAAACCATCAAACGAAGGAACATTAATCGTCAATTCAAGTATTTGAGACTCCAGATAGAAGTTTACCCTTGAACTTGTCCAAGTTGAACTTTCCAAACTGCTTGATTCAGCATCATCACCTAAATAAAATAAAAGGGGAAGGAGAAGGATAAATTACAACAGCACAAAATTCAAAATTCTCATAGTAGTCAGTTGTTATAATATCTTGAGATTGTTGATGGGTTTTGGAATAGAAAACTGAGAAGAAAATAGAGATTAAAATGTTCTTCTATAGGTAAGTGCGGTTGTAAAATCTCAAGCTAAAGAAACCCCAGGAAATTCAGGAGTCTTAGACCTTTCCTCACAGAATCTAGTTGAAGCTCCCCTTCCAATTACCATTCATTGGACCCGATAGAAAAATGACAATTAGGTGCAACACAACCTTCCTCTCTCCCAATGATTTCCTAATCAACACCCTGGCATGGCCCATTCTCCTTACTTCTATGCTGCAGGACCTCACATAAATAGAACATCCAATCCATCACACATTAGTTGTTTAACTACACAGAATTCTCAAATCTTAGAGAAAACTTTCGGCTCTCTTTTTTCTTCTTTTCCTTCATTTTTCCTTTTCCTTTTTTCTTACTTTTTTTCCTCTCTCTCTCTCTCTCTCTCTCTGCATCTGCCAGCCCCGGGGGAATGGATATTCATGTTAGTCTCAAAGAAAATGGGGTACGAACTAAGTGGAATATACAATATTAACGGCAAGTGTCACCTGTGATAAAAGCATAAGGAAATTTGTAAGTGCTAGAAAAGAATCCCACATCACAAAATACTTTTTCCCATAGTTGACTGAATTTGTTAAAATAAGAAACAGGGAAACTTCATTAAACAAAACAAGAGTGGAAGATAACGTGAAGGCCTTATGGACAAGGGATCCCTAATCCTGAAAAGAGAGGTCAAACAAAAGGCCTCCGATATAGATTAATGAGGAAAGATGGAATATTACACAAAGATGTGTGTAAGGCACTCCATGTGTCAATATCTTTGGGGGGCTAAAACCCAATGGTAATACAACCGAGAGAGCACTTGAACATGAACAAATTTGCAGGCCTACTTGAGTACTGAGCATTAAAGTATAAGAACTGAATTCCTTGCAATAATGTGATTAAGAAAAACAGAATTCGCCTAAATTTTTGCACACCTAGAACTAATCGTCCATATATCCTTGGATTTGGGTAAGAAATCAATTTTTATACGGGCCCATAATAATTCACCTATCCTGATAACCATAAAAAAGGAACGAACAAATAAACTGATCTTGAAGGTGCTTTTCCAAGTAGAAACTCTAGGTTGGCTATATATCTAAGTAGAAACATACAGGGAAAAAGGGAGAAAGTATAGATATACATCATCACTTCGACCAGTTACTCCCCCTCTACTTAAGGATAACAAAAGTTGACTTTCCTCCTTCCATCTAAAAGACGTCCAAATCAGAAAAACCCTTGAGTAAGGTAGAACGACTAAAAATTTACCGGAAATATAAACCACAAATAGTTTTCTTTGATTTTTGGATTCGACAATTGCTTCAGCTACGGATCCCTTGAATGCCAGTGATGATATAGACTGCTCCATCTGCACAAAGAAAGAATAAACAACAATGGCGATGAGGCAAAATCGCAGCCAGTAAGAAATACAAAGAGAGACAGATTTTAAAACTAAACCACTCAAGAAAAACTACATAATCATGAGAAGAATCAAAATATGAACAATTCAATTATGTCCCCCGTGATAAAATCAGGACCCGTCTTCACACAGCCCCTTCAATCTCCATTCGTCTATCCACTTGCCACTGGCCGTCAATTCCAAAAGCAAAATTTGATGACCTATTACAAGAAACTGAAATTCCGATCACCTGAGACAAATTCAGTGGAGATTGGACTAAGAAATTTCAGAAGGATGAGCTGATTCTCTGTTGACAACCCCGACGCGCGGTCACGAGCACAGCAACGGACATTCGACGAAGATTTTTCTTTTTTTCGCGGGTGTAAAATTATAGGTTAATCCTTGTTTCTTAAACTAACAAAATTATATATATTATATATAAAATTAAATGATTTAATAAAGTCGATTTAGATCGTAAATTATTAAAAATTTAAAAAATTAAAAAATTAAAAGTTTAATATTATATATTTTTTAAGATTAAATCTGTCCGAACTAAATTTATAGTTTAATTTATTTTTCATATAATAAATATAAATTTTGTTGGTTTAAATGTTGGGCTTCAATAATTGAAGAACAAGTAGTAATTAGGCTAAATATTGAGTTAGTTGTTCCAAAAATTGAATAGGTTGATTAATTACTCTATCTCAATGTTCGTATCGTCTTTGCCCTAAACGATCAATATTCACTGTCAATAAAAATGTGTCGTTTTACTAAACTGTTCAACAACCAAAAAAAGTGGAGTCATAACCTTTCTTAATACGAGGCAAACTAAAGATAAATTTCATGAGAAGTTATTATAAAATCTAGCATTGAGATAGATCAATGGAATTTACGTGCCTGTATTTTGAAAATGACATTTCGAGATTTGACCGACTAATACACGATAGTAGTACATTTAGGTAATGATAAGGTTGGAGCGTGTGGGAATGTTCTAGTAAAGCAAGAGTTCGTTGCTCTGAGTTTTTACTTCGTTTATTTACTTAGTTATTTTTCATTTTTATTGCATCGCCAAACCCGACTTCTTTTAATGCATCAAAAGTACGAGATTTCACGTGGAATCAACTTGTCAATACAATTTACTTATACTCAAGTTATGAGATCGCATATTGTTTGGAGAGAGGAACAAACCATTATTTATAAGTATGTGAAAATCTATCCGTAGTAGATGTGTTTTAAAATGGGCTGTAAAGGGAAAACTCAAAGAGGACAATATTTGCTACCGTTTAGTTTTGGGCTGTTACAAATCGTATCAAAGATAGACATCGAACGGTATGCCAGCAAGGATGCTGAGCCCCGAAAGGGGGTGGACACCAAGTAGTGTGGTAACGAGGATGCTGATTTCAAAGAGAGTGAATTGTGAGATCTCACATTGATTAGGAGAATTAGTGACAACATTTTTTATTTTATTTTTTTTGTAAAATAAAGGAGGTGGATTCGATGTGATAAAAAAGTTTCTATAATATTCTTAAATTTTAAAAAATATATTTTTCATTAATTTTTGAAAGTAGGTATCATTTCTTGAGATAAATCCATGGCGTTGGCGAAGCCTTGTATAAAATATTTGAAATTTTGGTAGCCTTTGACTACCAATAGGGCCGATCATATCATATGATTTTGCCCCAATCAAGATTTAATTCACAATTCCCAATTCAACCCTTTTCGATCCGTCGGTTACAAATTCTATTTCTACGATATGATCCCAAAAGGATAAAACGTGAAATTCCTTTCTCCAACAACAGCTCCGGAAAATCAGCCCAATTTATAGAATTCAGATGGTTAAATGCGTTCTCTGACGGCTGCAATAACTCACGTTCAAGTTGGGAAATCTTCTCATCCATTGATCTCTACTGCCCATCGCTTGTTTCCGACTTAAATTATTCTCTCTAATCTTGTTTGGAGAAGATAATGAGCAGTTTTAAGGATTTTTGTTCGAAAAAGACCGTAATCGGTCTTGGATTGGGACAATTTTTGTCTCTTCTTATCACTTTCACTGGCTCTGCATCCTCTGAACTCGCGAAAAGAGGTACATTCTTCGTATTTTTCTGCGTCTTTTTCTTGGATTTTCATGTACTATTCTAAGTTGGAAATATGAGGATTCTGTGCAATATAAATAGTTTTGGTTTGAACTTCAACTTGTCTGGGAAGAACAGGGAGTTGTACAAAGCGCAAATGGAAGATTTACTTTCCTCTTCATATGATTTAAGTTTTACTTAATTTTAAGAACTCGTACAAAAGTCTAGCTTAAACAATATCCTCTATGAGGTTAATTCTCACCCCCACTTATTGTTGAACCCAATCACTTTAGCTTAAGCCTTTTGATTTAGTGGTAATTGAATAGTTTACTTTTTTGGAGCTAAATAAGAATTCGTGGCTTGTGATATCTCACATTCGTTGGAGAGGAGTACGAAACACCCTTTATAAGGGTGTGGAAACCTCTCCCTAGTAGACGCGTTTTAAAAACCTCGAGGAGAAGTCCGAAAGAAAAAACTCAAAGAGGACAATATCTGCTAGCGGTGGACTTGGACCGTTACATGGCGACATTCTTATTAACACTTCATACTATTTTGGGCAGGAATTAATGCACCGTCTTCACAGTCCTTTATAAACTATGTCCTCTTGGCCATTGTCTATGGAAGTATAGTGCTCTACCGTAAGAAAGCACTCAAGGTGATTGTGATTCTTTTTGCTTTGATACATTTTGGACTGATTGAATGGCTACCCGTTGAAATTTGATAGTTGATGGAGAAAGAAGCTAAACAATTGAATGTTCCTCATATTGTTGATGAAGTTTTCCAGACTATATTTTCTTGCTGTTTTTGAATTGTTTTGCATGGCAATAGCGAAGTTCAAAATATTTAGAGTGGGCAGGCAGGGTTTCGGTTTCATCTTTTGTTCAGTCTTAGTTTACATAGAGCACATGTTGGGCACCAAACATAGTAATCGTAATGCTGTCATGAAAATCTTTTAAAGTTCACTTCGTGCACAAAAGTTTAACTTAGATATAGCTACCTTCGTTAGATAGATGGCTAAAGGTGGCCGTTGCATCCTATAATAATTTGGCTGTTGAATTAGAGTGAATTGTTGAAAGCTTGATTATACCAACTGCTATTTGTGAGATTCCACATCGGTTGGAGAAGGGAACGAAACATTCTTTATAAGGGCATGGAAACCTCTCCTTAGTAGACACGTTTTAAAATCGTGATGCTGACGGCAATACATAACGGGCCAAAGCGAATAATATCTATTAGCGGTGGGCTGGGGCCATTACAAATGGTATCAGAGTCAAACACTGGGTGGTGTGCCAACGAGGACACTGGGCTCCCAAGGAGAGTGGATTGTGAGATCCCACATCGGTTGGAGAAGGGAATGAAGCATTCCTTATAAGGGTGTGGAAACCTCTCCCTAGTAGACGTGTTTTAAAACCGTGAGGCTAACGGCAATACTAACGGGCCAAATCAGACAATATCTGATAGCAGTGGGCTTAGGCCATTACACTATTTCTTTGTGCAACGCTGGATCGTAAGGTGACATGGGAGCCCCTAATCTATTAGACATTTTCCACATGAAGATGTCAGAACTCCTTGTGTTTAGTTTAGCTATTCATGTTATGCGGTTGATATTCTTTTCTTTTGCTAATTCATATCTCTGATGCGTGAATTTCTTACTTATCTTCTTTTTAAATCTTACAGGCCAAATGGTACTTCTACGTACCACTAGGATTGGTAGATGTAGAAGCCAACTACCTTGGTACGGAGATTTTTTTTTTGTCTTGACGATATTCTTTGATAAAACGCAACGTTATAGGACATACCAATATTAAGAACGTTCTTTCGCGCTGTGTGTTCTTCTTGTAAAAGAGGATTTTCATGAACCTTCTCTAATCATCATTGCCCATGAGTCATGAGCTATAGAAGTCTATATATATATTAGTCTTTACTTCTTCTATCGTAATACTTTGCCTAAATGTTTAATAATTTGATACTGACGTTGTGCTGATGTGAGGTGCAGTTGTGAAGGCCTATCAGTACACATCTCTGACAAGTGTCATGCTGCTGGATTGTTGGACAATCCCTTGTGTTATGCTGCTAACCTGGCTTTTCCTGAAAACAAAATACAGATTCAGGAAGATAGCCGGTGTTGTTGTTTGTGTTGCTGGTCTTGTCATGGTCATTTTTTCTGACGTTCATGCTGGTGACCAAGCTGGTAACGGCACGAACACCATTAAGTCCTCTCTTCCTCTCTCTCACCTTACCCTGTAACAGCCCAAGCCCACTGCTACCAAATATTGTCCTTTTTGGGTTTTTCCTTTTGGAATTCCTCTCAATGTTTTAAAACGCGTCTACTAGAGAGAAGTTTCCACACCCTTACAAAGAATGCTTCGTTCCCCTCTCCAACCAATGCGGGATCTCACAATCCACCCCCCTTGGGGGACCAGCGTCCTCGTTGACACACCGTTCAGTGCCTGAATTTGATACCATTTGTAATAGCTCAAGCCCACTGCTAGCAGATATTGTCTTCTTTGAGCTTTCCCTTGAGGTTTTAAAACGCGCCTACTAGGGAGAGGTTTCCACACCTTTATAAGGAATGCTTCGTTCCTCTCTCCAACTAATGTGGGATCTCACAATTCACCTCTCTTGGGGGACTAGTGTTTTCATTGACACACCGTTCAGTGCCTGGCTATGATACCATTTGTAACAGCTCAAGCTCACTGCTAGCAGATATTTGTCCTCTTTGGGCTTTCCCTTCCGGGCTTCCCCTCAAGGGTTTAAAACGCGTCTACTAGGGAGAGGTTTCCAACCCTTATAAAGAATGCTTCATTCCCCTCTCCGACCAACCCCAATTTGATTTTTACGACATTCTATTACATCTGTAAGCATTTTCATGATGAACCTTGCAAAATGATGTTTCCTTGTACTTACATGCACCAATATGACCTGCAGGAGGAACCAGCCCACTTAAAGGGGATGCTCTTGTTATAGCTGGTGCTACCCTTTATGCTGTTACTAATGTCAGCGAGGTAAGGCCACATGTGTGCAGTAGCAGTTACTTTTTCCGTTACAGATAGACTCAAGCCATTTGTTGATTGGTTTGTGATATACAATTATTGAACACGTTCTAAATGTTAGATTTTAACTTTCTGCTGAAGGAATTTTTGGTGAAGAATGTTGATAGAGTTGAGTTAATGGCGATGTTGGGCACCTTCGGTGCCATCGTTAGTGCAATTCAAATGTATCCTTAATTTTATATACGTCTCAATGTTCTATGGTATTTTTTTATGCATATACATAAATTTTATATATGTCTCGATGTGATATTGTTTTGGTTTTTTGGTCTAAGAAATGTCTCGAAATCGAGCGGGCACTAAAGTGACTGTGGTGCCTGTGGCATCTTTTAAAAGTTTATGTATCCTGTTTCCCTTGATGATTTCCTTAGAAGCATAATTGAGCGCAATGAGTTAATATCCATTCGATGGACAGCCGGAGCAGTAAGGCCTCTTCTCTTTCTCTCTTTAACTCGCACTGTCACATAGCATACCTTCCCTCCTTAGAAATGTAGTACTTCATAAAGAGAATACCTTTCAGTTTGATAAAGATAAGATGTTTTCATTTGCAACATCAAGCCGAAATGAAAATCCTATGCCAAATGCAAAAATGGGGGGCAGCTAGGAATCCATCAACCTGACATGCTTCTGCTGTTGGTTTCGTCTGTCACTGGATCTTTTATGAAGCCAAGCCGTTTAATCCATATGACTTACTTTTACTTGCCAAAACTTTAAGAGATGGGCTGCATAGATGGAGTTTTTAGTGTTAATTTGTGAGATCCCATATCGATTGGAGAGAGGAACGAGTACCAGCAAGGACGCTGGGCCTTGAAGGTGGATGGATTGTGAGATCTCACATTGGTTGGGGAGGAGAACGAATCATAAGGGTGTGGAAACCTCTCTCTAGCAGACGCGTTTTAAAATTTTTTAGGGGAAGTCCATAAAGGAAAGCCCAAAGAAGACAATATCTACCAGCGGTGGGCTTGGGCGGTTATAAATGACATCAGAGCCAGACACCAGATGATGTGCCAGTAAGGAGGTTGAGTTCCGAAGGGGAATGGACACGAGGTGATGTGCCAGCAAGGACGTTAGGCCCCGAGAGGGGGGGCGTGGATTGTGGATTCCACATCGGTTGGAGAGGAGAACAAAACATTCTTTATAAGGGTATGAAAACCTCCCATAGCAGACGCTTTTTTGAAAACCCTGAGGAGAAGTGCGAAAGGAAAAATTCAAAGAGGACAATATCGCTAGCGGCAGGCTTGAAGTATACTCAATCTCTCCTATAATTTGATACCCGATTGTTATTGTTTTCTATCTTATTTCATTCAGGCAATTCCTTTTGCTGGGTTTTCTGTGGCTATGTTCATGTTTTACTCGCTTGTCCCTGTACTGCTTCAGGTATGGATTGGAATATTTATTATCAATATTATGCAAGGTTATGGCTGAACGGTTCAGCATCTCCCAAATAGTCTGCTAGTATTTTAGATCTCTAGCACCTCTTACATTAGAATTTGGTTCTAAAAGTATGCATTTTGGCAGGTTAGCGGATCCACAATGTTGAACCTCTCTTTACTGACCTCGGACATGTGGTCGATCGTAATTCGTGTCATCGCATATAATGAGATGGTTCGTGGTCATTCGTCACCATCACGTCGTTCTTTTCTTTTCTTTCACGAGTCATATGGGACGTTTTGTTTGTCTAAATCTAGTCATTTTTTGCAGGTTGATTGGCTTTACTACTTGGCCTTTGCTGTTGTTGTCATTGGACTTATTATTTATTCAGTGTATGTAATCTCTCTTGATCTACATTTTCCACCCATCTCTTAGAATGTGCTCGTAAAATACATATATATACCGCTCGAAAAGTTCAGTTCGAACGATCTCAAGGTTGCGTTACATTATCATTCCTTCAAATCGTGGAGCGTTTATAGATGATTACCTAAATGATGGTTACTGATGAAGTTTTGAGAATCTGCCATTTTTATAGCCAACTTTAGCCATAGAAGATGTTTTTTCCCCGTCTAATGGCTACACAAAACCATTGTTATTACATTTTGTACTTATCTAATAGTGCTAGACAAACTCTGAACACTTATCTCTAAATGCAGGGGTGAAAAAGAAGAAGATCAACGTCGAGCTGACATCGCTGATGAAGAATCCGAGCACGACAAACTTGCATACAAGGAATGTCCTTCGAGAAACTAGAAACAAGGAACTGCAACCATCAGGTCGGGTAGAAAAAAATGAGTCTAGAGAAAAAATAAGTAGTGTATTTCGTAGGATGAATTAGGAAAGAAGTGTCTAATCTAATCTCGATTTAGAGTTCACTTACTCTTTTGTGGAGTTTTTTATGGGCTTATTTTTTTCTCTGACACGTTTAACATTTTGGTCGAAAATGTATGTCTTTACTGTTTATATATATGTAGGTCGATCAATATGTATTTGTTAATTATGCTTTTATTTATGTCTTATATAATAGAGTTTTTAGACCCGTAACCGTTTATTTAAATAATATTTTAAAATCAAGAAAAGAATGTTGGATATCAAACAACTCGGTTGATTATTAACTTATGAAGATCAAATTATATGAATAAGTTAACAACAAAAAAACATGTTTTTATTGGAATTTGATTATAAAAAGGTTCAATTACAAGAATTGATTCTCAAGGGACGAAAAGTAAAGCGAGGGTTAGATATTTTAATTCCCTCTCTCAAATTCCCGTCCGCTAAAGGCCGCGGATAACGATCCGCGTGCTCAACTCAAAACATGACCTCAACCGTAAAAAACAAACTCCAATCGACGGGTCACATTTACCCTCCATCATCCGAGCAATCACCTATAAATATTCGTGTGTCTCAACCGCTTCTCACATCGAAGTATTCATATTTCGTCTTTCGCTCTCAAAAATTTCATCGGAAGCCTTTTCCCGCTACCGCGTCAATGGCTCGTACTAAGCAAACTGCTCGTAAATCCACCGGCGGCAAGGCTCCGAGGAAGCAGCTAGCGACGAAGGCCGCTCGGAAATCAGCTCCTGCAACGGGAGGAGTGAAGAAGCCGCATAGATTTAGGCCGGGAACGGTGGCGCTGAGGGAAATTAGAAAGTACCAGAAGAGCACCGAGCTTCTAATCCGTAAGCTTCCGTTCCAGCGGCTCGTTAGAGAGATCGCTCAGGACTTCAAGACCGATCTCCGGTTCCAAAGCAGCGCCGTAGCGGCGTTGCAGGAGGCGGCAGAAGCCTATCTCGTCGGATTGTTCGAGGATACCAACCTCTGCGCAATTCATGCTAAGAGAGTTACGATTATGCCTAAGGATATTCAATTGGCGAGGAGAATTAGAGGCGAGAGAGCTTAGAAACCCTAGAGTTGTGATTCGCGTTCAGAATGAAGGTTAGCGGTGTTGATTAGCCATTGAAGAGGTAAGTGTTAGAGAGCTTTAAAGCTGAATCGGTGTTTAGATTAGGGTTTTCTCCATTTGGACTACGATGTTCTTGGAACAGAACTGAAAATTCTACTTGGGGAAGAACGGTGTATTATTTCAATGAAATAGTATCTGTATCAACTTTGCAATTCTATTGATTCTGTTTGGATGAGCAGACAAACGGCTAATTTAGGGATGGCCTTTATAAGTCATAAGAGTTCATACTCTAAACCCTAAAGTGGATAATATTATATTCATATTATATTCAAAGTGGACAATATCTTGTGGAGAGTTGTATTCATGATATTGTAGAGAATTGTATTGTATTTCTATTGTATGGCTTATGAATTTTGAGAGTTTGTATTCAAAATAGATATTCAAAGTGAATAATATCATATTCAAAGTGAATATTTAAAGTGGACAATATCATATAATTGTGGAGAGTTGTATTCATGATATTGTAGAAAGTTGTATCAGTTAGGGGTGCAACTTATATTCAAGACATATTAAAAAAAAAAAAAAAACTAAAATCTCATCTAATAAATTTTAAAGACAAAAACCCAAGTAATTATTGGGTAGGAAAAACTAAGAAAATCTATTTTCCTTGAACCTGAAAATCAACGGTCTTGAATATAACCAATTTAAGTATGCACGCCAGAAGCATACATACCTTTGTGAACATCTGGTGACATCAAAGATGGTCTTTTTTTTCCCTGTTGATTAGCAAAGATGTGACACACAACATGGCACCAGTCATGATGTGGAAGACAGTACAAACTCACATTGAAAAAGAGATAGAGATGATCTATCAGAGATGTATGGTTCATAAGATGTATTGTACATATATATTATATGTTGCTAATAAAAATCGAGGTATATCCTCTCATTTATCGATGTTCAGTTTGTATACAAATTGTGATAAGAATACGATCAGCAAGCAACTCACCTGTAGAACTCTCGGGGTATGTCGCTAGAAATGTTAAAGCATACAAAGAATATCAAACAAATGAACATCGCATCCAGCAGATTTCATAGAAATGAATGAAATGGCAGCATTTTTGCTCTTCACCAAATGTCCAATGTGAAGAACTTCCAATGGCAACACATCAAGTTGGCCATCCCAATCTGGTACTCTCATGTAAAACTGGTGCTACACTTGTGAATCTTCAACTTGGTTTATTATTGGTAGCCACCACCATATGATTGTTGGGGGGCGTACCCACTCATCATTGGATTATAACTACCCGAAGCATTCGATCCCAGCTGAAATCCACCTGGTGGTCGGAATTGCATTCCTTGTCCCATACCCATATTCATTCCCATGCCAGGGTTCATTCCCATTCCCATCCCAGGGTTCATGCCCTGGTTCATTCCCATCCCAGGGTTCATTCCCATCCCAGGGTTCATGCCCATGCCCATGCCCATTCCCGGATTCATACCAGCATTGTTCATACCCATACTCATACCCATTCCCATTCCCATGGGTTGATTGATTCCTCCGTAAGGCCCTCCCATGCCAACATTGTTCATACCCATACCTGAACTCATCATTGGGTTCGATGGAGCTCTGAGGGCACCCGCACCGGCACGACCCATTCCAGAACCAGATCCCATAGCTTTACCCATGGTGATAGTAGAAGTTACTGCAGTTGTAGTAGGTTTCTCCATCCTCTTCTCTTTCCGATTTATGGAATCAAAATCCACTCCAATGTCTGCCAATGGATTTGTTTTAGCTGCACATAGAGCAACATATTTAGTTAACTATCAGAGACAACAGATATGATGCATACGTACACAAGTAAGAATCTGAGGGAGCACGAACTCACGGCCAGATATGTTCAAATCAACTAGCCCTCTGTTAAGAGTGTCAGTCCAGACTGTTGACTTTGTCTCAAACTTGCCCTTAGACGGTTGAGATGCTATTGAAAGTGAATCTGTTAAGGTTGGAAAACCTTGTTGTAACGGAACTTGAGGGGGTGCAGCTTGCGGAAGAATGCCGCCCAGAAAATCATCACTCCTTGGCTGTGCAGCATGTCCATTTTGTACCTGATAAGCTCCATGTGAAGCTAATGGCTGGGATGTAACGCCATGATGCTGCATGTTTCCACTGCCAAGTGGAGCAGCTGGCCCACTTGGATTTTGCTGAGCAATTTGTGTCGTAACAGAAGCAGCAGATCCTACATTCTCTATAAAATAGCCTCCACCACCATTAGCCTGGGGATTTGAACTGCTTGTTGAAGCCATCTGTGGATAGAAAGGAGCTGTAGATCCTCCCTGGGGGGCCCCATAGCCAAGCTGACCAGTGGGTGCTGTAGATCCCCCCTGTGGACCCCCATAGCCATGCTGTCCAGTGGGTGCCATAGATCCCCCCTGTGGACCCCCATAGCCATGCTGTCCAGTGGGTGCCATAGATCCCCCCTGTGGAGCCCCATAGCCATGCTGTCCAGTGGGTGCCGTAGATCCCCCCTGTGGACCCCCATAGCCATGCTGTCCAGTGGGTGCCGTAGACCCCCCCTGTGGACCCCCATAGCCATGCTGTCCAGTGGGTGCTGTAGATCCTCCCTGTGGGGGCCCATAGCCTAACTGACCAGCAGGTGCTGTAGATCCTCCCTGTGGGGCACCATATCCAAGCTGTCCAGTAGGTGCACTTTGAGGCGGGAAAGCCATATTTGAGTACAAAGGTGCCGTAGTTCCTGATTGGGGTTGCAAATTAAGGACGGAGCAATCATTTGGTTTTGAAGGCTGATTGCTTAAAGCTGTAAAATTTTGGTGAGGTTGAGCAGGATCTGAGAAGGGAGTAGGCAACGCAGGCTGGTCGCTGGGGAATGAATAAGTTGGCAGGGATGCTGTGTTAGATAGAGGTCCAGAAGGAGGTAGAATATCTGCCAGTATATCAATCTCGGGTTCTGGAATAGTGGATAGCCCTGGAAGAAACTGTGGGTCTGATGGTGCTTGCAAACTGGATAAGCCAGATGCACCAGTTGAAGCTGAAAATCCATTACTAAATTCAGAAGAAGAGACTTGGTTTGTTTCCGGTGTAGCTCCTTGGGATTGTCCAAGGCCTTGGTGCAGAGAAGACTGGAAAGGATCTGTCATAATAGAAGGATGAGATTGTCCAAGGTTTTGGTGTAGGGAAGACTGGAGAGGATCTGTCATGGAAAAAGGTTGGGGTTGACCAAGGCTTTGATGCAGGGAAGACTGGAGAGAATCTGTCATAGCAGAAGAATGGAATTGAGGGGCACCATCATCAGAAAGCATAGCTTTAAAAGGAGTGTCGCCAAAAGGATCTTCAAAACTCTGCAAGTACATAATTCGAAGGTGCTCAATACGGATTCAGTTCAACTAAAGTTTCTATCTTTTATGTGTTTGATTAGAAAAATATATGAAAAATGTCCGTTTAGTTGTGACAGATAATGGAAAACCAAAGGGAACGATGTATATATGTAATTTTATCAGAGTGGGCGCTTCTACACTGTGAAAGAAAAACTTAAAATGCACCATCATATACCTGATTACTGACACTAGCTACTGACATAGTAGCGTGCGAGGTTTCTGCACCAGAGTTCATGTGGGAATCAGGCTCGAAGGCTCCAGTCACGTTTGCAGATGCCACTGGCATAATGGCCAATGGGTTTGAAGGAAAATCCGTCAGTGAGCCAAGTAAGTCCATCTCAGTATTGTTTGGTGGAACAGTTTGAGCAGCTGAAAAAAGAGGGGAAGTACCTGTGGTTTAGTGCCAAGAACCAACAAAGTAAGAGAACTCATAGTTTGGTTTGAGTCAAAAGAGTGGATTATCCTTAACAGACCCATGTTGGATTATCTTTGATAGGATGGTATGCAAAAAGACTTGTAAATCAACTTTTTCTACCATGCGAACACTTTTATGTCGATATGTAAGTAACCTTTACACTATATCAGTCTGGGATCCAAAACCTCTCTACAGAATTATGCATTTAATTTATACTCAAAAAATTGCAAAGAAACAGGATACAGAGGAGATGTTTATTGCATAACACAATTCATGCATAACTACTATACTACGTTAAAATGGTGACCGTGGGAAGTAGGCTACCTATAACGATAGAATGAAATGCATTATAGATTTATTTCATTAGATCACGTTTTACTACTTTCCCTACATCAACCAAATTGACATATGTCCATACATACACTTCATTGTATACAGCATCCAAGAACCTTCATCATTTAAAATATGCCCTCTGAATCAATATTTTATGAAAAACACGATGTCGCTGTGACAGAGGCAATTGAGTGAACCATACTACCTATCCACGATATGTACAATTCAAGTCATATTCGTGAAGTAGATAACAATATTGTCATCACCGATTCCAGCAATCTTATGAAAACCAAAATACACAATACTGAAGAGGGGAGGGGGAGATTCTTCCCTATCAAAATGAAATCTCTGTCTCCCAGTTTCTTTAAGCCCTTAGTACTATTAATATTCCTCAGTAAATGTCGCTATCACAATCAAACTCTTAAAGGATTATAGCACATGCTGGGTAGAGCTAGATTTAAATGGGGTCAACCTGAGGTTAATAGCATTAAAAACTAACAGAGGTTTTGTGCACCTGTGACTGAACTGCGAGAATCAAATGCATCAAAGGACCCAATTAACTGGTTTCCAGATGTTGGAGTACCAGGAACGGGACTCGACTGGCTAGGTGCACTGGTAACAGGCGCAGATGAAGTAGCAGGAGCAGAGTTTGAGGTTTCTTGGTCCCTTTCCAATAAAAGATGTCCAGTTGACTAAACAGTTATTAAAACTGCTAAAACTAGAAATAGAATTGAGCAGAGGAAAACTAATACCTATCATTATGAGCTGGTGGGCTTTGAGACTCGCTCACTGCCTCTTCATAACTAGGAGGTGCACCAGTGTCTTGCTCTGAAAATTTATGATCATGCCGCCTGCCAAAAGAGATTCAACTCATAATTCAGTTCATAGAACTCAATTGAACACACTATTCCATGAAAGTTTTTAAGAATTACCTCACGTCTGGAGACCTGTCATCACCTCTTCCACTACCATCACTGCAAGATAAAGAAATACAGGCTAAGTACAACCCATGCCAAAATTGTACATCAGAGTGATCTGGGAAGGAATTGGTTCTAAAAATATCAAAATTTTCTTTTGCACAGTAGCTCTCAACAGCATTAGTATCTTAGACAAGGTTCAGAAGAGGCACTCCTACATTCACCTATCCCCCCCCCAGTTTTTGTGTAACAGTAAGGAGGAAACCCTCTCCCACTCTTTCATTGTAAACTTGTATCGAAGGTCTGGAATTTTATTTGTAAGTGTATGGTTTAGTTTAATTAGGTACTGCCCGAATTTCTCAGAAGATTGGTTACCTGAGATTTTGTTTAGTTGGTGTCAAGGACACCAGAGTGATTTGGTCTAGTGCCGTGGAGCTATTTTGTGGTCCATTTGGAAGGAAAGAAATGTAAGAAGATTCTGACAAGTCAAAGTCTCTTGATCACATTTCTGACATTGTCTGGTTCAATCCATCTAATTGGCGTGCTCGTCACTTTTTTTTCCTTACTTACCTTGATTCTCTTACCAACCTCGATTAGAGTTTTTTTGTTTCACCCCTTATTTTTTGGAGAAGGAACTCCTGTCTCTTTATCCTTTAGGTTGTGTTATTTAGCTGTTGACCTTTTTTTTTTCTTTTACCTTTTGATGTTTCTTATCTCAAAAAAGGGGTTCCTTTACATAATAGTGAAAGAATAATTCTATAACACATGATACATACCGTGCATTGTCATCATGATCATTGTCTTGATCCCTTCTTGAACCATATCGGTGATCATCAACACTTCTTCGTCCCCAACTATCACCATCCCTGGGACTATCTTTTCCGTAGCGTTCTTCACCATCTCTCCTATATTGATCTCTATCACGTATATTTGAGTCAGAATTCCTCCCGCGGTCATCACCTCTATAGTCATATTCTCTTTCCCTTCCATAACCATTGCTATTCCTATCTTCGTCCCTGCTTCTATAGCGTCCCTCATTATAATCATCATTATAACGGTCTCCATACCCCCCAGCATTGGAGTTTGGCCTATTGGCTCCACCAGCTAATGATGCACTTCGAAACCTATCCAGTCATACAAATGCATTTATTGTTGAGCACAACCACGTTAAACTAATTATAAGGAGCTATCCTAATTTTAAAAATGTATGAGGAAAGGGGGAAGGAAGAAGAAGAAGACAACCGAAGAAAGAAAGAAAGAAGAACAAATGACAGATTTTTTTTCATGGCAAAACTTCTATTTAATTTCCAAGTTCAGCAGGCTAAAATTCAGGCTCATGCTGTTCTTACAATATTTGACAGAGAGAAGTTTGCTTGAGAAGCTAACAGACAACACAATAAAGATGCAGATTCTAAAGGAAAAAATATTAAACAAAGTTGAAGACCAAGAAAGGAGAAGAAAACATTGAACATGATTCACAAACATACTATCATACAAGATTGATCGCCAAACTTTAAGTAAATAACCTGCAGGCATTAAAATCACAGACACTTCTGCCATATAGACAAAATTGGAAAAATTGAATAGAGAAAGAAGCAGAAAAGAGATGGAGCATTATATATATATATATATATAGATAGATATAGACTACACTCACTTGTCTCTGTTAGTATTAGCCTTCTGCCTAATCTCACTGATTCTTTCAGAATCATTCACTAGCAGCACAAGACTCTGTGACTTCTTTCGTACATTTGATCCTTGATCCCTTCCACTAGAATCAATATATTGAAAGCTGGACAAGCCCTATAGTGGAAAAAAAATAATGATTATGAAATTAGAATAACATCCAAAAAAATGGAGAAAACTAAATAAAACATGTAGTTACAAAGAACTAAGAAACTGTATTACTGATAATTGGTATGCATGATCCTTGATTTCGTCTATTACTCGTTCGGATCCATGAGCCACCAGATACTCCAATACAGTTAAACCCTGAAGCACAACATATTTTCTTTTAAAAGAACTGTACCCTTAAAGAACGCAAGAAACAGAAAATCAAGATTTCTTTTTCCCTGAATAATATAATCAAGCTTTAAGGACTTTCAAAAATCATGACAAAAACTGATGGAAGATAACATTTTTTTCCCCTGTGAAGACAATGAACTGTTGGGGGGAAGAAAGATTATGTTAGCACACATGTGCGCCAATATCAAATGACAGAAATCAAACCTTGTATACATGCCGCCAATTTTTGCCAGAGTCATTAACACGCTTCCAAATTACTGCCATGATCATCTGACACTCATGACTGCATTAAGATTTAGGATGAGCTCTATTCTAATTCAGGGTGGGTAGTAGAAATCATTCATGAAAACCAGGTAACACTTTCAATCAAAAAGAATAAAAAATGTGATCCTTACTAATTTTTGCTTGCTTGAGCAATCTCTGCAAGAAGTGTTCCATGGGGGCCCCAAGGCTCATTGCTAGTAGCATCAAGAACCTGCCAGGCAGGAAATGATCTTATTGTCAGAGTTAGAAGTCTTAAATGACCAGGTATCACATTTCAAACGATTTTCACCTACAAGGAGAATCTATCAGAGAAGAGCAAAAGAAAATCATTAAGGGAGAAAAAAAAAATACCTTCTGCTCCAATCGAGGAACTTTAAGCACCGTCTTATTGACCTCTCTCTTGCTGCAAGAAAATGAAATACAAAGCCATTTAAGTAAACATCATGCAAAAAGGTAATCAAGCATACAAAGAGAGGGAAAACGCCAACATCGAAGCACAGACCCTGAAATTAATTTTTTAAGAAAAGAATCCAGGAAAGTTTTGTTAAGATAATATTTTAAGGTTTTTTGAAGCATGGAACACATTGATTCTATAGAATAGGCATAGAGCATTGAATTTATAATTTGCAGAGAACATTTAATATAGAATTCTTGATTTAAAACTAAAAGCATGTTTGATTTAAAATATCTAATTCACAAGTACTATGGCTAGAAGTTTTGTAGAGTCTCTCCTTGAGGCTTGAGATCATTTAAGAATGGGAAGAGAAGCTTCGGTACTTCGGTAGAATGGTTGTAGGGTCCTTTGCTGGTGTCCTTAGTTAGAGTACTACAAGACTTTTCAAGAAGTATAAAAAAAGCATAAATTTAAAGTAAAGCTAATTGTTAAGCTTTCATCATTCAAATATTCTTTAAACTATATGCTCCGAAAACAGTTTCAGAACACCATTATTTAACATGAATTTGAACTTTTTAAGAACCTATCAGATAGAACTTTGTTTTCTTAGTTTTTAATATTTGCAAAACTAGTTTCTGTATCATAAATCATATAGACCTTCATTCATTTTTTTTTTCTTTTTTTTTTTTTTTTTGGAAATTTAAGATACACTAATTTACCATAACTTCACATTTCACAACTCTTTCCACATCACATTCTTTGTTCTTTCTACAGCAGATTGATTAAATAAAAGTTAAAAAACTAATATAGAAATTTTGAACATAGAAAACCCAACTAAAGTACAACAACCTTTCCAAATAATTGTTGATAATTTAGAATTATAATGTATATTCTATTAACACTACAGTTAATAAATTGTCTTATGTAATCTTTATAATTTACACAGTGATCAAATTACAAGTTACTCTCTTCTATGAACTTAAAACATTTATAAATCATACTAACTAAAAATAAAGTAGAAGCTGGAAAAGCTTTATTGAACAGTATGATAAAATGAAGTCATTAAAGTTGGAAAAAGTTCATATACTGATAAATGTTTATTTTCCAGTTTAAACTCTTAAATATTTTTAAATTACTCTATTTTAAACTTAACTTTCCCTAATTAGAACTTCAAAAATAATTTAGGATGTTGCAAGAAAACGTCCATTTGAAATTCAGAAACATGTCAAATAGAATTTACAACCCTTACAGCTGTGCACTTCAATCATAAACCAGAAACCAAACAGGCTCTACATCATCCAGTGCTAGGACTTTTTATTTCTAATATTCACTTGCAGTGATGAAGTCATATATGAGCATTAAAATGTGAATTATCACTCACATATCCCGAACAGTCTGGCCAAAGACCTTCTTCATCGTTGATGCCTTGATGATACTAAAATTCAAGTGAAGCTCACCTCAAATATTCTGGGCTGTTTCAGAGAAAAACAAGGAAGAGCGTTTAAAAGCTTGGAATATAGATTATAAATCTAAGTAATGAACATGAAAGTACATGTAGAACGACTACAATTCCAAATTATGGTTATCTGACATCAAACACACCATGGAAGGAAACTTAATTTTCATCTACATTGCTAGCCACGTAAGTATACAATGAAATGTACGTTACAAACTTTGATAGATATGCATACACGCATCAGCAGTCCAATGGACGAGAAATACCGAACCACAAATCATGATCCACATCTGGCATTGTGAAAAGTATAAACAAATTCAAGTCGGTGGAAGAGAATTGGAAATTTCCAACTAAAAGCACCGACAAAACCAAACCAAACCAAACCAAAATTCACCTAAATGAACAAGAATCAAGGATCCAGATCATTAGCATCAATGGAAACTTCGATCATCAATCATCAAAAGCAACAAAAGGCCAATTCAAAGAAAGAAAAGAAAAAAGAAAAAAAAAACAGTATTCCGAATTCAAATCAAAACTTCATTCCAACTAAACATTCGCGATCAATAAGCTGAATCAAGAGCAAGGCTGTGGATGATGTAAATGAAAAAGAAAAATAAAGCGCAAGATCTGAAAGGAAAGCAGTAAAATGATAGAAGAGCATACCAATCGCAGAGGGAGGAAGGCGGATGGATCAGAAATGAAAGAAAATGCTTACGCCGGAGAGTGGAATGAGGATGGCGGATCTGAAGCTAGTTGGAGAGGAAAGTAGAAGAGGCGAGATTTTTGAACATGGTCTTGGAAGAACAAATAAATGCTCTGTCGAGGAAATAGCAGCGAAGGAGAATGGACGTACCGCGAGAGAGATAAAAGAGACAACGCAACTTACCCGCAGAAAATTAAGGGAATGTATTTTTATTTTATTTTTTCCCATTTTTTATTTTGTCTCATTTTACTCATCATTGTTTATAAAACCCATTTCGGAATCCCTAAGGTCATTATTTTTAATATTTTAAAATTAGTTTTTTCTTAATAAAATTTACGAATCAAAAGAAAAAAAAAATATATTATTTTTAAGAGTCTTAATTATAATTTATAATTTCTATTTAATTCATAATTTTTAATATCACATTTTTACCCTTTAATTTTGAGTTTTCTCGAGTTACACTTATTTTCGTTAATAATAAAATTATTTAATTAATGAAAATTAAAAGACTAAAGAGGTTAAAAATATAATATTTTGAAATTTATGAAGTAAAATGAAATTGAATTTAAAGTAAGGGGTAAAAATGTAATTACACGAAGAAATGTATAATTCTTTTTAATTGGAAAATATTGGGGAAATATATGAAGAATGGTCGTATCAGAACATTGGCCGACACGTTGAAGATTGAAGTTTGAAATTTAAATATTAAAAAAAAAAAAAAAGTATTTAATAAATTTAAAAAGAGGGAGAATATTGGTTTAAAAGAAAGCCATGATATTGCAACAAGAACCAATCAATGACACCTGGCCCCAGCTGTATTGTTTGCGACAGCCACAACTCATGTATTTAATTTATATTATTATTGTTTTTTTTTTTTTTTTTTTTTTTTTTTTTTTTTTTTTTTTTTTTTTTTTTTTTTTTTTTTTTTTTTTTGAGAATAACTCCACCTCCCTAACCTACAACGGGAGCAAATGATGTGCGACACTTAGCTAACTTTGACTACAAATTGATGTTTGGTTAATAAGACCTTCGTGACATTGTTTGCGACTCTAACCAATACTTGACACTGTGTTTACAACAATGACATGATATCTTTGATGGCAACCTGCCTTCTTGTAAGGGCGATGCAACGTACAAACAAGCACGTTCACCAACAACATCGTTTAGATTTACAAAATCGACTTCTAAACTTAGATATCAACATTTAATTTCGACCCATATCTCAAAACTACCGTAAATTTTTAAATTGGGAGCCTCAATAGTTTAATTGTTGGGTGGCAAGCTCCCTACATCATAATACAAAAAAATCACACAAATTTTTAAAATTTCTAACATTTTTAATTTGCAACTTTTTATTTTTATAGATTCTTAAAAAAAATGGATCTCTTAAATATAAATATTATTTTCTGTAGAATAAAATTTTAACACTTTAATTGTATATTTAGTGTATTTATTAATAACCCCTTTGTTGCACAACATAATTTTTAAAATTACGAATAAAGTGAGGAAAATTAGTTTTTTAAAAAAGCTTTAATGCTTTCAGTGAATAATAAAATAAATAAATTATACAAAAGTTTTATTTTATTTTATCCAAAAAAAAAAAAAACGAAGCGGGAAAAAGATGGGGGGAATTTACAAATGAAGAATCTCAAAATGCTCAAAGAATTTGGCATTTGCAATGTTCATCAATGAAGGAAGGATCTGTGGCTAGATGAAGCCATTTGGATCATATCGAAGACTTACAGAAGTATTCCTCAGAGGTTTGCATCTTCCTCCCATTAGAATCCTTTTCTGCCATAACCGTTGTCCGTTTTCATCGCCTTCATGATATGAGATTGCCGTCGATTTTTTTTCCTTCGTCTGTTTCCGATCTTTGGATAGCTTATGATTTTCTCGGTTTGCAAATAGCATAGCCGATTCATTGTTTCTGAGATTTTTCTCGTAATTGAGATTTCTGTTTCGGTAGCCACTTTTCACCTTGCAGATTCTGCTCTTTATGAAATTGAAATTGAAATTCCTCTTTCTAAATAGGTCTAAGATCGACGTAGGAAGTCTCGATTGGCTTGAATTCTTCTCGTCGCTTCGAATTATATTCTCTGTTTCAGATACGCCATTCGATTCTGCCGCGAAAATTTCCTCTCGATCTTCGCGATAATCTTCTCCCGCTTCCGATTCGCTCAAAAAATCATCATCATCATCATCTCCATCGATTTTACTTCCGATTCCGCAGGCGGATAACTTTCCTCCGCCGAAGATTTTGTAGAACATGGAGGCAACTTCGACGAGCCACTTCTTCTTCTCGATCTCGATGGAGTTTTCTTTTTCCTTGATGTTATCGGTGCAGTAATCGAATCTTTTTCGGAAGGGCTTGAGAAAGAACGATGGGACCTTGAGGTAAGAAACGGAAGGAGTGGGGGATTCCGCGGGGTCTGATCCTGTGGTGTTGGTGATGATAACCACGGAAGCTTCTTGAGTTTCTTCTTGAAATTCTTTTGGTCTGATCTATTGTAAGAAACCGATCTCCATCGCCGGAGCAACTGTTGGATGAAACTGCACTGCAGTATCAGTTCTTCCTTCAGCGCCTCCACGTCTCTCATTTTCTTTCTCCACGGCTATCTCTTTTAATTTAAGTTCAAGTGTCATTAAATTATTATTTTTAATAATAATTTAATTCTCTAAATTTTAAATTTTATAACCATTATATTAAAGAGTTCATTTTGGTTATTGTAACAATTTTTTTTCCTTTTTTTTTTTGTAATTTATGAACACATTTAATTTCTAATTATATTGATATATTCTTAAAAAAAAATTAATCTTAATAATATTTTTTTACAAAATTTATATATAATATATATTAACATGGGTCATCGGTGTTAACACTCTCGAACTTAATTTTCAATCATACTTCAGGGTCATTTTGGACCTTTCCACTCACAGCGGACTCTTAAAAGAGAACATTGTGTGCTCTTGACCGTGATGATGTTGTGATAAATATTTTTTCATCGTATATTCACTCAGTAAATTTTTTTAGCTACAATCGCTATCAATATTCTGATAATTTTGTAAAATTGAAAGTATATAGACCAAATTGTTATTTTCACGAACATTAAAAAAATATTTAGTCGTAAATCGTCTGATTAACGTGATCGTGTTATTTGACTTGTGATATAATTGTTGATTATATATGTCTGTTATCCCCATGTATGAGAAATTGTTTTTAAAATAAATAGTTTTTAAATAATTTCAAATTTTAGAAATGAAATAAAATATAGCATTTTTAAACATTTTCTTTTTTTCTTTGTTAAACTAAACCCTGACTTTTGTTTTCTTCTCTCTTTCTCCGGTTCCATTTTCGATTCCTCGATCCTTCCCTTCGATTTCGCGGGTCTTCTTCAGCAGAGAAGAACTGATCCACAAGGAAGAAAGCTGCGTGAATCTTGTTTGATTCATGCAAAAGACGGAAGAAAATCACTGCTGCTGAGGTAAATTTCCTTTCTATACCCAAAATCTGATTTCTAATTACCTTCATCCTCTCGCTCTCTCCATCCCCAATGAGAAATGAAATTTGTTTTTGTTCTTATGATTCGAATTGCATGGCCTTTTCTGTCGCATAACTCTGACTTCGTTGAAGTTTTGTTTCACTTTATCAAAAAGGAGTATTAAATTTCTGTTGTATTGAACTGAAAAACTCTTTGATAATGCTTTCGACGTTTTGAGGGTTCTTTCCCAATTCTTTGCATTGGGAGGATGACACTTATTGTGTCCTTAGTAAATTTATTTAACTTTTCTACATTGAATCTTATGATATGCCTCGTGGGAAGAAGTTACTGGAACATGATTTGGTGTTCAGGATTTCCTTTTTTTCCATTGGAATGAAATGGTTTTAGTTTTGGGTAGTGTTACCCAATCGTTTTCATCTTGTTCCTTGCTAAAAATCTTAGATTATTACTATAAGTTTTGAGTTCAAGAAATGTTTATGACATTGATTTGGAATCTCTATTTTTTATAGTGCTTTAATTTTCAAAGCGAATTCAAGAACTGGTTGATCTGTTCCACAGCAGGAACATACTATGCAAATAGCTTGTCAACCCCATCCACTAGTTTACTTCTCAATCAGGTCTCTCTCTCTCTCTCTGTACTCTCTCCTGCATGGAACTTTTCATTGTTATTTTGGGCTTTAAAATGGTATTTTAATCTGAAATGCAGAAAAAGCTCTAAAAGACAAAGTGGATGGAAGAATATACAAAACTTGCATTCAAGCAACTTGGTTAAACTTGTATTTGTGGAACCTCAGACTCGTAAATTTGCTATGCCTTTGTGCAAAAACAGATTGAATGCTACCCCAAATGCAGAAGATGGGCACCCTTCTGCCTCAATGTCAGAAGACATCAATTCAAATCCGGTGCTTAATTCTATAGAAGGAGAGTTGTGGAGTAAATGGTCGCCACCAAAGTATCTATGGAGAGGGCTATCAGTTCTTTTTCTGGCTGGGCAGGTCATTATGAGGACTTTAAAGGGTAAAGTCCATTGGAAAAATACTCTTCAACAGCTAGAGAGAGTAGGACCAAGATCTGTAGGGGTTTGCCTTCTAACATCTGCGTTTGTTGGCATGGCCTTTACTATCCAATTTGTTAGAGAATTTACTAGATTAGGATTGAACAGATCTGTTGGTGGTGTATTAGCACTGGCATTCTCAAGGGAGCTGAGTCCTGTGATCACGTCGATTGTGGTTGCAGGACGAATCGGTAGTTCGTATGCTGCAGAATTAGGAACAATGCAAGTCTCTGAGCAAACAGACACGCTAAGAGTCTTGGGATCGAACCCTGTCGATTATCTCGTCACGCCAAGAGTTATAGCATCCTGCATTGCTCTTCCAATTCTAACTCTAATGTGTTTCACAGTTGGGATGGCATCAAGTGCCCTTTTGGCTGACAGCGTTTATGGTGTTAGTATCGACATTATCTTTGATTCAGCTCTGAGAGCTCTAAAGTCGTGGGATATTATCAGCTCGATGATCAAATCGCAGGTTTTCGGAGCTATCATATCGATTGTAAGCTGTGCCTGGGGTATTACGACTTCTGGGGGCGCTAAGGGAGTCGGGGAGTCCACAACTTCGGCCGTAGTCATCTCTCTTGTAGGCATATTTATTGCTGATTTCACCCTTTCTTGTTTCTTCTTCCAGGGAGCTGGAGATTCCCTGAAGAACTGTATGTAAACTCATTGAGCACTCTCATACTTCAGAATTTGAAGTTAATTTGTAGCTTGGTATTTGCTTTAAACTTCTAGATTTCCCTTAAGCAATTGTTTAAACACACTTTAAATTATTAATTTTCAACAAATTATTCCAAAACACACCAAAATAAAAATAAAAACACTCAACACAGACCGGTAATCTCTCATTAACTTCGACTGTTCCTTTGTACAACAAACAAATCCAATGTATCATGTGACATTAAGTATGCCACACCAAAATTGTGAGAAAATCCCTTCAATGAAATAGAAGCCTATGCCACTATACATTCAACTGTTGTATCAGCAATAATCTAACAATGCAAACTTTACATTCAAACCAATCTTACCACCCTCAGTTACCAACTTAGCAGCCGTCACCAGCCAATGTCCTGGAGTATCATGTGGCCCCTTTACCACCTCAGACGTATCGACATATTTAAGAAGCTTTTTAGATCGAACTGGGACTGGTGGCGCCTCTCCATAGACACCAGAGTTCAAAGCACCTGGGACCTGCTTCTTTTTATCAGCAGCAGCTCTCTGTGTGAACGTAAATGTTGTGCTTAAATTTGTGAGGAAAGTCGACTTGCGAGAACCTTCAGGGGCAGCAGCCCATTCGGTTCTTCGAATGGTACAATTGGGCAAGTGAGTGAACTGCAGGCGTAGGTGAAGTATTGTCTTAGGCCACTTCCCCTTGCTGATAAGCTGAGCTCCTGTTACAATGTAGACACCATTTACATCCTGCTTCAACCAGTTGGGATCGTGCCTGACAACTGAAGTGCACACATTTGAATATCTTTTCCATTTGACAGGTTCGAGGAATCGACCATTGGAGTCGCTGTCGTCAGTGCCTATCCACTGGCTTCGTCTTGATTCATCAGATGTGCCGATCAATCTAGCCATGACTTTTGGAAGGCTGGTTAGATGTTGTACATGTAGAGCCAGCCAGTTGGACTTTTTCCCTTCTAAATAGAGGCGAAGACCAACTAATGGTTTCCTACTACTTGTGACCTGAAGGGATAGTTCAAATACCAAAACAGGGTCAATAGTGACTGAGAATCAGCTAGCATCAATGGACTGCTCAAAACCAGAGAAACACGAGAAACATACTTCAATTTTACATTACTATGCAGCGTTGTTCTTTTGGTAAAGATGGTTTCATAACATTTGTAGAATACCAATAGGAAAAATTGAGTACCTGGGTGGAGGTGATGTACGTCCTAGGGCTCATAAAAGTGAACTGCAGGGTAGGGCAGGTGGCCTTTCTCCTCTGATGCCCAAGAGGCAACTCACAGAAGTTTGGTGCCCATTGTGTCGGAATTTGGAACTCCAAGAAGTATTGCAAGTCATTCAAAGAAGGTTTATCTAAAATTGCAGAATCAAGTCAGTCAGATCTATATTGATAGTGTGGGGAATAGTAATACTATTTTAAGAGAAAAGAATAGGAGGATCAACTAATGAACCAACACCATTAAAGACGTCAATAAGTGCAGTTAGGAGTGAAAAACTTCTAAGGATTATTCACTTACATCCCGTTTAAAGGATAAAAATGCTCAATTTACATCAAAATGTCCGTAAATTCTATCAACAGTTTCATGCATGAAACGAATTAAGATCTATATATTTTTAAAAGGCTATTTCTCCAGAAGTAATACAATATTGCAAGTAGTTTGACTGGAAATTAAACAGGCAAGAAGGTAAAGTTGAACAAGAATGAAAACTAGAACAAGCATGGAGTAGCTTACAGCGCAAGTACAAGTTTATCGCATGGCTGAGATAACCACTGCCTGCTACCCCAGTAAGAAGAGAAGTAATAGGTACAAATTTGAATAAAATAACTTCTGGTTTAAAGCTAACAGTCTGAAGCCAGCTGGTATGACTGTGAAGGAAAGGATCCCCTCCTCGTTTAGAACAAATTAAGGTGATTCCCTGTTATGTTGAAAGTAAAGAAGAGAGTATTACGGGCTGAAACAATTTTCCAAAACAAATTCAGGTTTTTCTTTCTCGACTTACATCCTTGCTTGATGTTTCTGAAATATTGGCCAACTGTATCGAACTTGACTGCAAAATTTTTGTAAATATTTCTGGAACCTACAAGAGAAGAGTAGACAGTTTAGAACTCAAGGACGCAGTTGTACAACTTATAGAACATATCTTATTCTAGTCACGTCGTGAGAAGGCTATATTCATAAATATTTTTTATAAGGGTGTGAAAGTTTCTCCCTAACAGATGTGTTTTAAAAACCTTGAGAGGAAGCCCGAAAAGGAAAGCCCAAAGAAGACAATATCTGCTAGTAGTGGGCTTGAGTTGTTACATGTACCCAACAAAAAAAGGTAAGAGGTTAAAAAAACATGTTTTTGTTTCTTAGAGAAAGTAATTCAACAATTTTTTTGCATATAGATATACCTTTACGTCTCTTTTTCTGTGCAGAGAAGAGGGACTTCTTTTATCTGAGAATAGAATATCTCCAAGATCCTCCAAGTGTCTCCGAAGTTCAGCAGGAGGTATAGACGAAGAAGGTCTCTGCCGTACCGAAATTAAGTCTTGACCTCCAATGGCGGTTCCTACTATTATATGCGTTCCATATGTCTGTATGAACCTGCCTACTAAAATTCATTAGTGTTAAAATAGAATGAAACTCAAGAAACAAAATATCGAGCTTGATATTATAGGTGTACTAAAAACACCGGGTTCAACTAATCCTTGAATAAAAGCCTTCTGCAATATCCTTCGTTTTTTATTGGTTCCATTTAGACAGCTTCTTATAATCTTTCTAGCTTCTCAGGTCTAGCACTGGACTACTCAGACTCCCTTCCCCTCATTGTATTTCTTTTCTTTCAATACAAATCTGTCTTATCCACCCACAAAAATTAAAACTTGGTATCACTGTCAACCAACTTGGTGACATAATATAGGAAGAAAAAGACTCCTTTAGTGGGGAAAAAAGGGTGTATAGAGCTATGTGAAGGTTGTATGTTTCATCATTATCACACAACTAATTCTATTGCAACCGCTATGAATTACTGAAGTATCAGTCATCACATCAAACAGTTACATGTATTAATAACCGCCCAAGTCCACAGCTAGTAGATATTGTTTGCTTTGGCTCATTACAAATTGCTACCAGCCTCACGGTTTTAAAATGCGTCTGTTAGAGAGAGGTTTTCACACCCTTATAAGAAATGTTTTGTTCCCCTCTCCAACTAATGTGGGATCCCACAATCCACCCCTTTGGAGGTCTAGCGTCCTCGCTAGCACAACGTTCAATGTCTGGCTCTGATATCATTTGTAACAGCCCAGTCCTACCGCAAGTAGATATTGTCCGCTTTGGCCGTTACGTATCGCCGTTAGCCTCATAGTTTCAAAACGCGTCTATTAGGGAGAGGATTCCACACCCTTATAAGAAATGCTTCATTTCCCTCTCCAACCGATATGTAATCTCACAATCCACCCCCCTTGGGAGTCCAGCGTCCTTGCTAGCACATCGTCCGGTATTTGGCTCTGATACCATTTATAACAACCCAAGCATACCGCTAGCAAATATTGTCCACTTTGGCCCGTTACGTATCGCCGTCAGCCTCACAGTTCTAAAACACTGCGTCTAGTAGAGAGAGGTTTCCACACACTTATAAAGAATATTTCATTCCCCTCTCCAACCGATTAGGGATCCCAATAATTAAACAGACACTTGATATGAAAAGAGAACGCAAGCAACAATATCTAGAAAGTACCTGGACAACGATGCTGGATCCCAATTGGATGGAACAGCTTTCTTCACTTCGTCTTGTAGTACAAGTGGAGATGCCGTTAAATGCAAATAGCATAGTGCGATAAAATAACCATCAAAAGCAAGATAATTGGCATCAGCAGCATCATGAAACCAGTCTCCACTCAAATTAAACATAGAATTAAAATAGCCCGAAGGAACTTTTCCTTGTATGGAGGATCTCTGATTCAGTAACTCAGACATCTGCACAGAAATACATGGAATCAAGCCTATGAATCTTAATTTTTCAGAATTGTACAGTGACAGTGTTGTCAAAAAAATATGTTCGTTGAACGCCAGGAACACTCCTGGATGTGTTGAGTGCTTGGGTACTTCCAACAACCCGAGTATAGTTCTAGCAGATATCCTCGATGAATAGGTTAGATGTTCGAATTCCCACCACAATAATAAATAAACAGGGAAAAAGCTTCATGCTAGATATGCCTACTGACAGAGTTTTGGGGAAATTTTATTGTTACTCATGAATCCAATTCAAACTTGAATCCATGAGATGAAATCAAAAAACTAGGTGAAAATTTTCAAACTATCCATTAAGCCAATCACGTAGAAAAGGTCGAATAAATTCCACAAAGTGCACTAGAAGATCAAAGACATGGAAAAAGTGGAGAACCTGATTGAACTGAAGAACATCGGATTTGAAGCGAATTCGATCTCCTTTATCGCAACGAATGTCCTGAGAAACTCCCTGAACAACACCTCCATCAGGAAAAACAATATCTCTTTTATTTACATCGTCGATCACCACCAACCTCCGCCCTCCGGCGCCACTCCCCTTCACAAATTTTAACCTAAAATCATTCGTCAGATCAAACCCTCGCCCTAAACACTCCAAAGCGCGAGCCTCAACCGGCTTCTCCGTCGAAATCATCGTGGAACCTCCTGATGATCAGCGAATAATTGGAGGAACCACACGAATGAGATAAGATTCAAGAAGATCAGAGGAGGAGGAGGAGGAAGAAGAAGAAGAAGTAGAAGTAGGTAGAGATCTGAAAATTTGACCTGCCCCCAAATTTGACCAGATAAAATACGAACCATCATAGACTGACAACGGACCAAATATGAATTGAAAAATAATGAAAAACATTTTGGGATTCAGAAACACGAGGGAAGATTGATTGCGACTTCGATGGGGAAGAAAATTCAAAGAGAAGGAAGGGTAAAATATTGGCGGACACGACGGAGCGACCCCACGATGTTTGACTATGCGCCGGAATGTTCACCGGAAAGTCAAATGCCGGTTTGATTACGAAAACCAATACCAACTCCTCCCACTTCTCCGTCCATCTGAATTTTCAACGCTATATTCTTTTCAAATGCAAATTGCATAACCACGACAAACCAAAGCTCCAACATTTTGGTGGCTGAATTTCACCAACTTCCCATCAACCAAGTTTTATAGAATTGTATGAGTTAACTACTGGCATGTTTTCATGCTTCCACTCCAAAACTTTAACGACCCACATCCACCGCTATCCGATATTGTCCTTTTTGGACTTTTCCTTTCGGACTTTCCCTCGAAGCTTTAAAACGCGTCTTCTAGGAGAAGGTTTTCCACGCCTTATAGGGTGATTTGTTCTCCTCCCCAATCAATGTGGGACATTACAAAAGGATCTGGGTCGTTACAAATGGTATAAGAGTTAGGCACCAGATAATGTGCTAACCTTTTCGTTGTTCTCGAAAGGAGCTAGACACGAGGCAGTGTGCAGTAAGGACGCTGGGCCCAAAAGGGGTGGATTTGAGAGCAGTCCCACATCGATTGAAGGAAGGAAAGAGTGCCAGCGAGGACGCTGAGCCCTGACGAGGTGGATTGTGATGTCCCACATTGGTTGGGGAGGAGAACAAATCACCCTTTATAAGAATGTGAAAACTTTCCCCTAAACGTGTTTTAAAGCCTTGAGGGAAAACTCGAAAGGGAAAGCCCAAAGAGGACAATATCTGTAGCGGTGACAAAAACTGATATCAACGTGCACGCAGTAACAAGCTCGATCGATCTAGAGTTTTAGAACGTCATATCATGTTTTCAAAGTCTTTGGATTGATTTAATTCGCCATTCAAAGTTTAAAGACTTTAGATATGATTTTTTTCAATTAAATCACTACAAATATATGATTATGAAGTTGACACATGAAATATAAAATATAAAATTTAAATTTAAAGAATTGGGATTTCATGTTGGAATAAAAACACTTTAAAAAAATTGAAATATATTGACTAACAAAAATAAATATTTTTTTATTAAAGCATACACATTGATTTTAAATATGATTATAAATTTTATAGGATGATTTAGTAGAGTGGATCGCTAGTTGTCTTAACATAACTAAGAAACGACGATGAATATGTTTCAAGCGACGTGTCGACAATTTACGTTGTAAATGAAAAAAAATATATATAAGAGGAAATTAGACAAAAGCCCATAAATTGTAGTCCACCAATAAATCACACAGGCCAATTAGTTATGGTCGGTCGGCTGAGTTCGAGGGATGTGGGTATAACTAGTATGTCAGTGGTGGAATTAGTCTAACGAAATCAAATAAATTAAATTTTCGTGGGTTAAGTTCCTCCGGTGTCATTTTCGACTTACAACGAATTGTTTTCATCTCTCATTTGGTTGCGATCCTTCGAATTTCACTGTCATTATAAGCTAAAGAAGTTGAAAGATGGCCCTCCTTACGGAGTAGGGGTTGAGGCATCCATCATGTCGAAGCCTCTTGCCAAGTAAAGTTACTTGGTTTTGAGTCGACGGGAGATCTAAAATAGGTTGTTGAATGCACACACGAACCAAATGAGCTGTGAAATTTACAGATAAAGAGATCGAATAGACGGTTCAATTGTAGACAAATTGGCTGAGATGATAGTGAGTGATATACAATTTAAAGCATATAAATTAGAGATTAAATTCAAAATTTGAATATTAGTTTTTAAAATGTTTAAATAAATAAAAAAGAAAATTAAATTAAAAATTTAGGAGAAAAAATGTATTTTGTTACCGGAAGAAATTAATAAATATAAAATATAAAATTATGAAAAATAAAATATTTGAGCTCTCAAGATTTATCCATTGTTCGTAAAACCGAATTACCAAAAATACCCATTGGGGGACGTCTCTTTCTGCGAGGGATTCTACTTGGAGACTGATATATAAGCTGAGGGAACTCCCTTCCTAACCCTAGGATTCTCGTTGCCTTTGCTACCTCAAAATTTTCTGTCGAGAAAAATTTCCAAATACCAGACCGATATTCGGTGGATCATACAACAAATTTGGACATGACGGATTACGACGGAAGGTACGAAGGTAATGGGGAAGATGTAGACAACTATGGCGATGGGTTTTCTCCTCAAGCTCGTGGGGGCAGCCATGGTGGCCATGATACTCACAGTGATTCCAAATCTCAGGTCTTTTACTCTCGAACGATACATGCGCAATTCATTTGTTATTTTACGGTTTAGCTGAGATTTTGGGAATCGATGGTAGTGCTGCTTCTAACCTGAAAATATTTGCAATTGGAGTTCAAATCGAGTTTACTTGTCACATTCTTTAGTCTCAGTTATCAGTGGGACAGTTGAAGTTCGATATTCTGTCGTAGATTGAGTTTTGAGTAGTCTGAAAGACTGAAATATCACCTTCAAACTTAATCTTGAGCCAAGAAAATTCATGAAATGGTTTCAGTTCCATGATTTCCAATACTAATTCGCTATATCTTGTTTGAAACGAGAAAGAATTTATTATTTTTGTTCGTTTCTTTTGAAGTATAAGAGAATAACAGTTTAAGTAATACATCATTTCAATCACGATTTAAGGTTAAATCAACAAAAAAAATTCTATGAGATTCGAAGAAATCTACTGATTTTTTTCTTGAGGACTTTCCAAGTAAAAACTGAATTAATGCATTTAGGATCCTAACCCTTATATTTCAAGGGATAACGAACGATGGAATTCATTTGAAATCCATTAGTATTTGGAGTTGCTCATGGTTTTGGAGAAACCTATTGACCTTAAGTTAATTCTCGGTATTCTTTTTCATTGGGAGACATTGTTTTAGTTGACGTTAGGCAATTGGGTGGATTTCGGGAATTGGATCTGTTTCTGCTTGTGTTTTCTCTCCCCCGCATTAAAAGGTCTCTGTCGTATTCTCTTCCTTAGCTTGGATTGAGGCTTTTCCTCCCCTTCCTCTTATATATAATTTTATGATTGAAATAGTTTCTTATAAATTAAAATATTTTGAAGAAATCAAATTTTACTGACAAATCATTTTTTTACAGCATGCTTCTCGAGACTATGAAAGAGAGAGTTCAAAAAGTCGAGAAAAAGAAAGAGACAAGGGGCGTGATCGGGAGAGGGACAGGGAGAGGGATCGGGACCGAGGTAGAGAAAGGGACAGAGAGAAAAGCAAGGATGGAGCAAGAGATCGAGAAAAGGATAGGGATCGTGACAAAGACCGTGATAGGGATCATGACCGTCATCATAGAGACCGCCATAGGGATCGAGGTGATAGGAGGGAAAGGGGAAGAAGTAGAGATGATGATGATTACTTCAGGAGTAGAGACTATGACAGGTAATGGAAGTTTGATATCATTATTTTCTGCTTACATTTTATAGTTCTACTGATAGTTGTTTCTGAGTAATTTGCCTAGCTTTTGTTTTTCATAATGCATTCTTGGCCCTTATCTCTTGCACTTTAGGGATTTAAAATTAGAACAAGGTCACCTGCATTGTCACGTAGTGTATAAAGGAACTTTAAGTGCTCCGACCTTTTTTGGGTTAATATTTCTTATTCTAATCAGAGGCATTGGCAATTAAATTGGTTTGATTCATTTATGTAGGAGGAGAGACTATGATAAAGACCGAGAAGACAGACATAGACGTAGGTCTCGTTCACGCTCAAAGGGAATATCTGAGCATCGGTCAAGGACACCTTCTCCTTCACGATCAAGATCACGCTCCAAAAGGTTGGTAATAGAAGTTAGGAGTTATGGTTTTCTTTTATACGGTATTAATGTACATCTACCTGAAGTTTATGGGTTGTAACTTTGTAGATTTTTAATATTTCGACTATTTGATTGTAATTGGTGTTTCATTTGACAGCAATTAAATGTGAGCAGTAATATAATATGTTTAAAAGCCATAGATTGATATGTTGTTATTTAAGTCAACTGTATGGGTTTTGTTGAGATTTTGAATAACTATCTGCAGTTATAATTTAAAATGTGAAAGATTGAGTTTTTGTTCCCTTATGGTTCTCTGGCATTTCTCCAACTGCATTCTTCTTTTGCAAGTTCCTCACATTACACAATTACCAATACTACTTTCACCAGATTTATCAACAGTGAGAGTGAGTACTATTTTTGTCTCAGTCGTCTATAAAGAAAGAGGTGGAGTTGATTTGAGAGAATTTTAATTTTGGTTCTTCCTCTTCAAGTGCGTCTTTCGTCAGGAGTTTTGTAATTTTGGTCTTTTTTTTATTTTCACCAATTGGAGAGGCCTTTGTCTTTTGTATATTTCATTGTTTTCAATGATTTTTTTTTTTTTTTTTTTTTTTTTTTTTTTTTTTTTTTTTTTTTTTTTTTTTTTTTTTTTTTTTTTTTTTTTTTGCATCATTCTTTTGAAAGATTTGAACATTAGAAAATTAGTCAGTATGTGGAATGTTATGAAACATCTGTTTGGCGTTTCATTTTTTGTTTAGTATGGATAGAGTTCTATTTTCCTATGGACCATAGACAATTGTTAATATGTTCTTCTAAGTTCTAAGTTGCCATGGAATATAAGGGACGTCCACATCTTGTTTTTGAGCTGTGTATCTGGGTAGTGTTTCCCAGAAAGAAGTTATATGGTTTGGAATCATGTATCCACTCAATATTTTAATGCGAGCGACAAGTTATCTTTATTTGGTTTCCCAAGTGCTCTGTTCGTCACATAGATACCTGTTAATTTTCTAGTTTAGGTTGAATTTCTTCTGCATTATACAGTTGTCTCTCTCACGGTGATGAGATTTCAAGGTTTAGCGTCTTTCTGCTTCTTTTGTCTCTGAACTTGTTATGCTAACATCTCTTTATCTGCAGCAAAAGAATTAGTGGTTTTGACATGGCTCCTCCGACTACTGCAATATTGCCTGGTGCAACTGCTGCTTCAGGTACCTAATTCCTTGCACACAGGAATATCCTTTTGTATTATTTAACTGCTTTTCTTTGTTGGATATAGTGTGGAAAGTTGACAACAAATTGCATGGTGTCATTTGGTAAGCTATATTTTGTTCCTTCATCTGCATATGTAGCAATTTAAAAATGTGGTCTTTGAGCAGGCTATGCTATTATTTATTATTAAATTGGTACACTCATTCTGAAACTGAGAGGTATTTTGGTTTTTTGTTGCTTGTGTTTGGTGTTTGTTTGTTGTTTTGTTTCTATGTCTCGTCCAATGTTTGAGAAGGCAATGTTGGGCTACTTGCCCCTATGTGCTGACAATGGGCGTGAGCTGACTTCTGTAGCTTTTATGTGCAAGAAGGACCAATGCACCGGTTAGATGGATCTTGTTCGTCTTCATCTGGAAACTTATTCCTTTTTGGGTAGTCTTACAAATATTTTTCAGAATATGTACATGTATAAAATTTGTATGCTTAAAGAATTTATCAAAGAGGCTAAGTTGCATCATATTGTGTTTCGTGAAGCATGAAGTAGGTTCAAGTGATACTTGAAATCCTATGTGTGCCAAATGTTGTTGGGTTGATTATGATTATTTTCTGAGATATAGCGTCATTTCTTTAGCAGGCCAGATTCCTGGGACAACTCCAGCTATTCCTGGAATGTTTCCTGCCATGTTTCCACTGGCAACGGGCCAGGTAATTCTGCCTCTTCCATATCTTTTTTAAAAATTGGAACAATACATGATCTTTTGAAAAATGGCATTTATTATCTGACAGAATTTATATATTTGAACTTTACCTTGTTTTGACTTTTATTTGTTTTCATGCAGCCCTTTGGAGCACTTCCTGTTATGCCGGTTCAGGCAATGACCCAGCAGGTAATGATTTGCCTTGTACATCTCTCTCTCTCTCTCTCTCTCTCTCTCTCTCTCTCTCTTGGTTTTACGCATTCTAAGTTGAACTTTGAAACTTTGGTGTTATTTTTTAGGCTACAAGACATGCTCGGCGCGTTTATGTTGGAGGGCTACCGCCAACGGCCAATGAACAGGTTTATTTTGCACCTCTTGTCACTCTTCTTTTATTCATATTTTACTATATTATTTAATATTTGAAGTCCGTATCTTCATATGTATTCTTATCTGGAGTTCTATACCTTTTGCATCCAATTGCAGATCTTTAGCTAATTTGTTCTGGGAAGGTCTTAGTTTCCATTCATTATTGATTTTTTTAATTCTATATTGCCAAACATGAATTATTATCCTACCTGTTGACTCAAAGAAAACTTTGAATAACTTATCTTGGCTATGTCTGTTCATCTCTTTTTTTCTCGAGTGTAGTGGCAATAACCTTGTTCATCTCCTTTACTCACAAAGTTTATTTGTTGTTTGCAGTCTGTTGCCACATTTTTCAGTCAGGTCATGGCAGCAATAGGAGGAAATACCGCTGGCCCTGGTATGGGGTTCTTTTTCTTTCCATCTAAAATTAATTAATTTTTTATTTCTATTTTTATGCCAAGTTAACCAATTCTTGTGTTGGCCATCTATCGTTTATAGGAGATGCGGTGGTCAATGTGTACATAAATCATGAGAAAAAGTTTGCTTTTGTGGAAATGAGATCTGTTGAGGAAGCTAGTAATGCAATGGCCTTGGATGGTATCATCTTTGAGGTGCTTTGTTTTCATTAGTGTGTATCTTATATACATATTTTATGTTCAGATAAAATTTATTGTGAAATACATTTTTCTTATTTCTTATTATTTTTCAAATTAGGGAGCACCTGTTAAGGTGCGAAGGCCTAGTGATTACAATCCTTCACTTGCTGCAACGCTTGGTCCCAGCCAGCCGAATCCCAATCTGAACCTAGCAGCTGTTGGTCTAACACCAGGTTCTGCTGGTGGTCTTGAGGGTCCAGACCGCATTTTTGTGGGTGGACTACCCTATTACTTCACAGAAGCTCAGGTCAGGGAGTTGCTGGAGTCTTTTGGGCCCCTGCGAGGTTTTGATCTGGTGAAAGATAGGGAAACTGGAAATTCAAAAGGCTATGCATTTTGTGTTTACCAAGATCTTTCAGTCACAGACATAGCCTGTGCAGCCCTCAATGGTATTAAAATGGGTGATAAGACGCTCACTGTTCGACGTGCTAATCAAGGTACCAACCAGCCCAAACCAGAGCAAGAAAGTGTTTTGTTACACGCACAGCAGCAAATTGCATTGCAGGTGAGTAAAGTTGGTAGGCCTTCCCTCTATTTATGTTGAATTTTTAATGAACAGCACATGCAATGCCCTTCTCCTACATAGGAGTTTTAAAGGCATACATCATTGAAATTATCGTTATGTATGTCTTTGTATTTCAACTGATTAACTTGGAGAAGTTAAGTATCCTTTATTAACTAGATAGTTCCATTGAATTTTTTATTCAGCCAGCACGTTGTTGAGTTCCTTGGAATGATCTGAAGGACTGAAAATTCCCAAAAATAGTCTAAACTTGTAAATTTTTGTAAAATGCATGGACTATCCTAAATAGCGATAAATGACTTTTAGTGGCAATTAGTATGCTTTAGTTTCCTTGTCTGGTATGCATTTCAAGTGCACCTATTAACGAAAGCATGAATAAATCGAAATAAGTCATGAATCTGTACTGCTCTTTAGTTTGCTAATCAGGACGAACAGAATTAGCTCTTGGTTAAATTTTTGTTGATCATCTATCTATTAATATGGTAATTTATCGCTGTGAAGTATTTTCTTTGATTTATTACTGTCTTACCGAATTCTTTTTGCAGAAGCTGATGCTACAGCCAGGGGCTGTATCCACCAAGGTCCTTTGTCTTACACAAGTTGTTTCCCCCGAAGAGCTTATTAACGATGAAGACTACGAAGATATCATGGAGGACATGCGAGGCGAAGGCGAAAAGTTTGGTAAGCTAATACATTGTTTGAATGTTTACATAACGCCATAGATTCTATATTGTAGATATAATCCTCAATGCTTCATGCATACTTATTGTTTCCTTGTTTGTTTTTTCTGTGTGATATCTCTGTTTTACAGCCTTTTCTTGTCCTCACATTCTGGTAGAAAGAATCAGACAAATAACTTACAGACAGAAGCCTCCATAACCTTCTATCTTTATACGCCGACCCAATATAAATTTCTTACTTGATTCTGCAAATTTGTGGTTCCAAGTGTTTCTATTATGTCTTTGCAGGTACATTAGTGAATGTCGTTATCCCGCGTCCAAGACCCAATGATGCAGCACCTGGAGTTGGAAAGGCATGACTTACTGAATTTCAACCATGCTTTACATTTTTTTCCATTTTGAAAATTATCTGCCAGTTTGTTTATTCGTCCTGCAAACCCAATTTTTTTTTTTTTCGTACCTTTGAGTGTTCAAAGGTTGCAAAAGCATTCATCTTATGATATTAAGATGGTTAAATTACGAATTTGGTGCTTTTGGTTTTGAGAAATTACGAATTTAGTCTTTTTTACTTTAAATGTTAAAATTAGCTCCCATGGTTTGACAAACATTCATAAATATTTGAGGGTTTTATCAAACCATAAGAACGGAATTCTAACTTCTTGAACTGTTGGGACTAAAAACCCTAACCTTTCCCAAATCATATGGAACAAATTTGTAATTTAACCTATTAGGAATAATCTGAGTGGTAGAGATTTGAAAAAAACTTAAGTGTAGTTGAGTTAAAGATTTTTGTCATGTTATTCTAGAAAGTCTAATCGTTTCCAGACATGTTCTATACACCAGGTGTTTTTGGAGTATGCAGACATTGACAGCGCAACCAAGGCTCGAGCTGGTTTGAATGGAAGAAAATTTGGAGGGAACCAAGTAGTGGCTGTATTCTATCCAGAGAACAAGTTTGCCCAAGGGGAGTATGATGACTAAACCTCCTCTCACTTTTACACAGTTGGACAAATCTGTCATTAGAAAGAGAAAAAAAAAAAAAAAAGTTACCTTTATTCTAAATGTGGTGGTAAGTTTGTGTGTTTATCTTGAATCTGAATTGAGTAGCCAAGTAATGCAAGTGATCTAGATTTAGATTGTTAGATTCTTGAATCTCTCTTAACCTATTTAAATTAACTGATGTTGGAAAATTTGGTTCCATTTGATTTGATCAAATCTTTGTAAAGCCTTAAGATCTACTTGCCATTCCTCTTCTATGCTAAGGCGGCCACTCTAAACTAATCTAAAATTTTTGGGGAAGGATGCTCTGTTCTGATTATGTTTTGATCAAATCTTTGTAAGTTGCTTGGTTAAGTAGCATGTCTGGGGCATCGCTGACATGACGAATCTCCTTGGCATGGTACTCTTGAACTGAGGCTTGAACCATCTTGCGATAGAGCTCGAGTTTTCTCAGATCATATTAGAGTTTCTTCATTTCTGTTCTGCCTACTTTTTGTTTTAGTTTCGAGGGCATTGGGGTGGGAATTCTCTGTGGGGATCGGTTCGAGGATTGAGATCTAATAGCCGACCATAGAAACACGAGAGGAAAAGCTAATAGCCTAAAAAAGCATCAAACAACCTCCATTTATAGGTCTAAATTCGATGGCGTAGGGGCTGATATACAACATATTCCCCTTGGCATTATTTAAAGGAGGAGCTACAAGCATATGAACAATGATATCAGTTTACAGGTCGGATCTCAATTCCTTCGACAATCAAGCCTTGATAAGGGCTACGAGCGAGCTGCTGTAGATTGAAAATAATGGAGCCATCGTCTCCCAAGTCGTTATAGAACTCACCCATATGAACTTCAATCCACCCGTCTTGTCTTTCTCGAATTTGAGTGGGAGCTCCTTCAGGAGGTTCCAACAGCACTTGCTTTGCTTCTTGGGTGTCGTCCCCTTCAGAATAAACCCGCAACTTGACCGGCTTCCTCTCGAACACCTGTGCCTCCTCCGTAAGCTTGAACACAAAATGTGCTGCGTAGTTTGTTTTCAGACTCAACTTTCTTGCTTCAATCCTGCCTTCTATTTCAAGCCACCACACATGGTCCAACCTGGCCACTACACCAAACCTGATACAAAATTTTTGTTAATAAGATGAAATATACGACAAAAGATCCTTGGCTCGATCAAACTTAGAGTTCGGGATATAGAATTCATGACACCCCAAGTCCACTGCTAACAAAAATTGTCTTTTCAGGTTTTTATAATGTGTTTGCTAGGGAGAGGTTTCCACACTAAAGAATGTTTTGTTGTTTTCCTTCTCAACCGATGTGGGGTTCGGGACTGTGTCCTTGCTGTCACTCGTTCCAATCAATGTGAGACTCTCCTAATCCACTCCTCTTCAGGTCCTAGGGTCCCCTTGCTGTCACTCGTTCCAATCAATGTGAGACTCTCCTAATCCACTCCTCTTCAGGTCCTAGGGTCCTTGTGGCACACCTTCTTGTCCACCCCTCTTCAGAGCTCAGCCTTCTCGCTGACACATCACTTGGTGTTTGGCTCCGATACCATTTGTAACCATCCAAGCCCACCACTGAGCAGATATTGTCCTCTATGGGTTTTCCATTTTGAGCTTCCGTTCAAGATTTTTAAAATGGTAGGGAAAAGTTTCAACATCCTTATAGAAAATGTTTCGTTCTCCTCCCCTACCAATGTGAGATCTCATAATTCACTGTTTCCACACCCTTATAGAAAATGCTTCGTTCTCCTTCCTAACTAATGTGAGATCTCACAATCCACCTATCGTTACGTTACCAAGAAAATCTAGTTTTTCATGGATGAAGAAAACATATTAGAACCAAGTATCGTTTCAACATAGTTAGCGATAGAGAATTAAAAGTAAAGCATTACAGGGGATCTCACTTAATTGTTAGTTTCATAGAAAAACACTAAGTTATTCTAAGTGTAGATGAAAGAAAATTGATCAGAAAGCAAGTAAAAGAGTTATTGGAATGAGTACAAGAAAGTCGAGGTGAATACCTAGATTGAGGGTCATGTTCCCATCGCCAATATTGGGGAGTGTCAGACCACACGATCTTCAAGTCCTTTGCTCCTCTCATGTACCGCACCTTCCCACTCTCTTTCTCCAAACCGAAGCTCTGAAATTTGTACGATTGAAGAACATCTCATGAAATTAAGCTTTTTTTTGAAATTATCACTAATTTTTGTTACCGTGTTTCCGGTGCCGATCAGAAGTGGATGATCGGAGAGATGAAAGTACAGATCCTTCCTTGACAATGAATTCAGAAACTCCGGCAACGACGGCGATGACGACTGCGAAATGACGTCTTTGATGTCGGAGGGCAGCCGAGCTTCCCAAACAGCGTCGGAAGTAGCGATGGATCTGAAGGTCCGGGAGACTGCGGCGGCTCGACAACCGTCCTTCACCGGCGTTAGGGCGAGGATGCGAGAGATGCACTCCTCCGGGAGCTGGGTTAGCCAGTCCATGTCCTCCATTCCGTTGCCCTTTCCTTTCCCTTTCGCCAATAATGGAAGAGTTGCAGAGAAAGCACGTGAATAAAGCTATGCCACTGCTTCACTAACTTTTTTGTTCTTTTATTGGGAATAACTTTACTCTTTAAACCCACAAATTGTCTATCATATTCATTGCGTATATAATTGAAATAATTGTGGATTTTACTTTTTTTTTTTTTTTTGTTCAAATAATTTGGAGTTTTCATCTTTTTAGTGCCTTAATTTCAATTTGAATTATGCTTGGGTTGAATTGAATTTTGATGTTTTTAATGTTATCTTTTATTTATTTTCTTAAATGTTTCTCCTTTCTTTCTTGAAATAATTTCTTTTGGTAGAATTTGTAAAAAAGAATTTAACGATGTTGCCACGAGTACAATGGTCGAAGTGTGGCATCATACTGGTGCCTTGGGTACAATGGCCAAGTTGTGACATCATATTGGTGCCTCAAATACAATGGTCAAGGTGTGGCATCATACTGGTGCCCTTGAGTACCATGGTCGAGGTGTGGCATCATATTGGTGCCTCGGGTACAATGGTCAAGGTGTGGCATCTCATACTGGTGCCTCGAGTATAATGGTCAAGGTGTGGCATCATACTGGTGCCTCGAGTACAATGGTCTAGGTGTGACATCATACTGGTGCCTCGGGTAAAATGGTCAAGGTGTGGCATCATATTAGTGCCTCGAGTACTATGGTCGAGGTGTGACATCATACTGGTGCCTCAAGTACAATGGTTGAGGTGTGGCATCATATTGGTGTCTCGAGTACAATGGTCAAGGTGTAGCAATCATATTGGTGCCTCGAGTACAGTGGTCGAGGTGTGGCATTATATTGGTGCCTCCAATACAATGGTCAAAGTGTGACATTTTATACTGGTGCCTCGAGTACAATGGTCAAGGTGTGGCATCATATTGGTGCCTCGAGTACAATGGTCGAGGTGTGACATTAGACTGATGCCTCGAGTACAATGATCGAAGCGTGACATCTCATACTGATACCCCGAGTACAATAGTCGAGGTGTGGCATCATACTGATGCCTTGAGTACAATTGTCAAAGTGCAACATCATACTGGTGCCTCGAGAACAATGGTCAAGGTGTGGCATCATATTGGTGCCTCGAGTACAATGGTCGAGGTGTGACATCATACTGATGCCTCGAGTACAATGATCGAAGCGTGACATCTCATACTGATACCCGAGTACAATAGTCGAGGTGTGGCATCATACTGATGCCTCGAGTACAATTGTCAAAGTGCAACATCATACTGGTGCCTCGAGTAGAATGGTCGAGGCGTGGGGATGTCACCGGAGGAGCATCAAGACCATGGTAACTACGGGGAAGGGTGGATGTGATGAGTGTTGAAACAAGCATTGAAACTTGGGTAGGTGTGGACAAGGGAGCCGTGGTATCTACGGGCAAAGGTAGGAAGAAGAAAAGGGATGGGGGAATGAAGAGTAGCACATGCATGCAGGTTGAGACGTGGCGAGCAGGGCAGGCGTTTCGTGTGTGCGTTGGCGGCGTGTGTTCAGAGAGACAACAGCATACTCTCAGCGCCATCTCGCTGACGCCCTCCTCCCTATCTTATACCCCCAACGCCCATCATATATTCAACCCTTTCTCACCCCCATCCTACAAAATTCAATATAAAATTAAAAGATGTAGAGACTAAATAAATATAAATTTTTAAAATAATTTTTTTATACACGATCCAATATATATGACACGGTAACTCTTCTTGAACCAGTCTTGCTTAGTTTTGAGAACTCCGATAAATTTTAGTACATATGTGAGATCCTGCATAGACCAAGAGAAGAACTAAATATTCTTTATAAGGTGTTGAAACCTCTTTCTAACTCCGATGTATTTTAAAAAACATAACAAGCCAAGACAGGACTCTTCATGAAGAGCGAATAATATATATACATGTATATATTTTGGAGGCTTTAATAAAAAAGTAAAAAAATATATTTATTTATTTATTATGTAATTAAAAAAAGTTGGGATTTATGTGGTGATTTCCAAGAAACACTTGTCGTCGGCCTCATTAGCCAAGAAAAGACGTGGCACGCCGCTATTCTGCTACCTCCTTCCCTATTTTCGTGTCCAAACAGCGCCACATCTCCTTCCCCATAAAACCCCTTTCCTCCCCCAATTTCTCTTCGTTCCCATCCTCAAAACGATAACGCCGATGACGAAAGCAAGACTCTCTCTGATCGCCGTCGTGGTGGTGGCGCTGCTGGAGGTGGCGCTTCTGGCGGAAGGATACAGCGGAAGAATAGGCGGACGAAGAAGAATCAAAGACGTGAGGAGCAACAAGGAGGTGCAGGGATTAGGGAGGTTCAGCGTGGAGGAGTACAATCGGAGATCGCGGCAGAGTGGAGGCGGAAAGGTGGAGTTCTTGGCGGTGGTGGCGGCGGAGAGGCAGGTGGTGGCCGGAACGAAGTATTACTTGAGGATCGTGGGGATTGAGAATGGTCGGAAGAGGATTTTTGAATCGGTTGTGGTTGTGAAGCCGTGGCTAGGCTCTAAGCAGCTTATCGATTTTTCGGCGTCGAGATTGTTTCCGAGTAGGATTTCTAATTTCTGAGGGTTTATGGGCGTCGAGAGCGTTTCCGAGTCCGTCGGGAACAGAGTTGCACCAAATGCGGAGGTTAGGGGAGTGAAGTTTTTGCATGTTATACTAAATAAAAAATTATATATTTTTCTTCATTTTTTATTTTCTAAATATTTTATTAAATCGATTGGCATAAATTTATAATCAAATAATACTCTCCCTATTGGTATGAGAGCCTTATTGAGTAAGACACAAAGTTCCCGTTTAACAATCCTATTCAATCATACCTTAATTTAAGGAATTAAGGTGCTAACTATAAACTATAATTTTTAACAATTTTACTTAAATTTAAAGTTTCAAAAGTTATATTTTCTCTTTAGAAAAACATTTCTGAAGTGCAAAATAGATAACATAGTAACTCCTATCTTTTACTATTCTTGAACAACATCGTAAAATTGGGTCTTCCTTATTCTTGAACATCGTGGAATTGGGTCTTCCTTTTTTCTCAACAGGATTGACTACGGATTCGAGCCATTCAAATGAAAAAAAAGAAGAATCTTGAAGTATAAACAAATTCATAAAACAGCAGCATATGATACAAACATCATGTTGTCCTTAACCAACCAAAACCAAGATGGGTTAAGGAGGGAAATTAAGGATCCTTAAAATCATCGAAGCTACATTCATAATGAAAAGGGTTGAAGAGGGAAAGAGAGAAAGAAAGAAAGAATGATCATGAAGGTAGAAGAAGAGGAGGAGGAGGAGGAGGAGGAGGGTGTGCTTGAGCAGCCATTGACAGCTCAAAATGCCTTAGAGAAATGGAAGGAAAAGAGAGAAAGGGATTGAGATTATTATCCCAACCCTTAACAATGGGGTTTGTAGTGGTTGAGCCATCCAATCCAATGTGCGTCACGTGCTTCACATCTGTTGGATATCCGATCTCCATCTCCACCTCCTCTACGTCTTCTTCCTCCTCCTTCCTCAAAACTAGGGTTTTCCACACACACACACACACAATACAGATAGATTAGTACTGTTGTTATTAATGGTAGGTAGGCAAAATTAGTTGGTGGGTATGCCCTCCTTTTGTTTAATGACTTGGGATTTATATAATAATCTTGGAGTTATTCAACTAATACTCTATTGGGGGTGGGTGTTTTCATTAGCTTCAATTGGTTGAGTTCTCAAGTTAGGTTGGATAAGGTAAAAAGTTTCAACATAATAGAGAGTTTAATTTTTAAAATTTCATGTCTCCATTCTTCAATTTTCAATATTTGTTAAAAAAATTAGTAAATTCTTTGGAAGTAATAATACTTAACTCACAATCTAAAAAATTCAAGTAAATAAATAATTACAAGAGATGCAGAGAGTTTTTGCTTACCAAATAATTGGGAGAAAGTTTTGAAGCTTCTGACCAACTTATGAACTCCATTTGAAATGTTAAGTAAAACGAAGAAACCAGAAGGGTTCTTCATTTTCACTTCAGAAATTTTGTGTTCACTTTCTTCTCTCCCTAACAATAACATATAACACACTTTAAAACAGACCCATGTTCGGTTGAAAGAACAAACAAAGGAATTTGGAAACAAGAGAAGAGATGAGGAAACCATTGATCTTACTTGTTACACTCAGGTTAACATCTGAACCGTTAAGCTCTCGACCTTGAGTAGTTGTAGAAACGGGCGTACCCGTTGCGATGCTAGAGCGAGAAGCACAACCCGAGAAGAAGGGAAGAGCCACAAATTTTGCAAAGGCTCTCATATTTTCAAGAAGGGAAAAGTAGAAGTGATTAAAAGCAAAGTAAAGAAGAAGAAACTTGAGAAGAAAATGATAAGGTTTTGTGATGTAGTTAAGGGTATGAAAAGTATGAAAATGAGAAGGAAAGGGAGTTGGTTGTGTTACCAAAAGCTGGCTTTAGAAGCAAGATAGAATGATTTAAATGTGGAACAATAGAAGACCTACTCCAAAACAATCTTCAATTATAGGGGTGGGTATTAGTTAGATAGTTAGTTCAACAGTGCAATTCAAAACTAATATCCTCTCTCTCTCTCTCTCTCTCTAGTAGGTTTAGGGTTGGGCCTATGGGCCAAGACATGTTAACATCAAATAGGGGGCCAACCCCTTTGGGCCACTCTTGAAGACCAAGGTAAGTGGACATTCATGTTAATGGGGAAAGATATGGGTTTTTCCCTTCATCTAGACTCAATCCTGTACTAACAAACATTGAATCAATTTCAGAGTGAAGAGGAAGGAATTTCTGTTTTAGCTCCTAGTTTCACACCTTAAGTGATGTTTAAGTTTTCAATTGTTTTGTTCTTTCTAAAGATGCATTGCTTTTTGTAACCATAAATAATCATTCCCAATCCAATATAGGAATAGCCATCAGAAGGTATAATCAATCAAATGGAGTTCCAAATTATTCCTATGTTCTTGCTCACTTCATGTCGTAAATATGGAAAATGGTTTGGAAAAGTGATAACATGAAGATTTAGAACAATTATTTTCAATTACTTTCAGAATATTCTGTACAGAAGATCAATGGTTAATGAACTCAAAGGAAAAAAAATCAATGGTTAACAATGGAAGCATTTGATACCCAACTAATGGCAAATCTACAAAACCAAGGGCATTGGACCCATATGTCAACCAGACTAAGAATAAGCTTTCCTATGATGCTCTGCTAATATTGTAAATTTGGACTGCTAATCTCGACATCTGTCAGACGTTGTGTTCGTACAATTAGGAAATATGGGATTAAGGAAAAAAAGAATTGCCTGATTAGACATTGCTGAGTTGAGAAGCCAGAACTCGTCGCAAAAATGCTACATGTCATGCTGAAGGTGAGCTGCCATTAACTTTACATGATAGTTCTGCCCAAGAGAATACAGAAAAATCAGCAACCACGGTGACAATGAAACAAGTAAAAGAGCCAGGGCACATTCAACAGAAGAATAGAGTCTAAAAGAGTTGCGAGTAGCCAAACAAAATATATTGAAAGGATCACCGGCAGATGTGTTGAGAATATATGAGTGAATGTGATAGCTCATGCATTTTACACAAAGTCGGAAAACAAATGGAATTTTACCTCTAAATGGACTCGATCAAGCAAATTTTCACAATCAAAAGTAGGAATATAAAAAATAAAAGATCATTCCTGTTTTGCTGACCTGCCTCATTCCCCTCTCCAATCTACTAAATCTGTCCGCGATACATGTAGCTTTGAAACTCGTTCTTCCTCTTCCGTATCATTGACTACACCCCGACATCTTGGAAAGCCGCAGTAACATGCTAGTTGTTCATCAATAGAAAAAAACCTGAATGCAGGTTGAATCGTGAGCATCCATAGAATACCAGAAAATAGGATATAATCACCAAATATAAGCAGAACCTATAATCATATGTAAGTTCTTCCCATCGCTTGATGTCCCTCTTTGCAAAGATTATTATGTGTTCATCTCCATTGACACTTATAACTCTTGAGTAGCAATTTGGCTGCATGAAGGAAACATTAATGTAAATAATCAATGAGAATTTCTTGTTTTGAAGAGGAAAATGATGGAAATAGAGCAACGAAAAAACAAACGGAAACCAATTTCCATAAGCAAACTCTGGCTGAAGCGTTATATTTATTGGGGATATGAAAACTTCCACAAATGAAATTTTCCCCTATGAAAATGCAAGTTCCCAATATGTCATTAGGTTGTATTCGAGAATCAAACCTCCTTTACTTGAGGACAAGAATTCTCTCGATCCGGACATCAAGCTTTAGCTTTCTGTTATCATATGAAATAAATTCTTTTTCATTTTTTTTGTAGTCGTCAAAGAATTCTATTTGCCAGTCAGAATTGATGGCAATTTTAATGTCTGAATGGAAAGTTCATCACGGAAGACAACTGCAGTGTAATATAATCTTAAACTACTTTCATTTAATTCTAAGAATGGGATTATGGTTATAACTTCCTTGAAATCCATAAATGAGCTTATTTGCAGTTCAATGGCTACGTCAATTATGGGTCAGTGTGTTCGTTGTTCTGTAATGTACGTGACATTTGATTAAACAGAGAAAGATTTATAGTAAAGTATTTATGGATCAAGCATGAACCTAAGCATTTCACAGAGCACTGATATCCCATTCTTTACCAACAAGCTTAGTATGTCAATCTTCTCCTTATTCGAAATTTTATTTTTCCTTGAACAATTCTATGAAGAGCTACAGTTATTGTGATAGCCTAATTCATAAAAGAAAAACAGGAGTTCCAAGTTTCTCTTACCAAGCATCCAAGGGAAAATGTTAGCTTACATGCATTCATCTCCATAAGGCACTAAGGGTATAAGATTATTCTACCGACACCTAACTTCATACACTATCTCACAAGGATAGAATGCAAAAAAGTTTAAAGAGAAGAAGGAAAAATAAATGTATAACTAGAGAAAGTAATACATACTTCACAAGAGTGGTTGATCAGATGAGCAATGCTTCCAGCCCTTGTAGCGTCAATTACTCGTTCATCATCGATTCTAAACATGTAAGTGCCAGCACCCTGAAATAAATGGAACTCATTAACTTATCTTAGTCTGTTTTCATGAAGGTGGAAGAATGGGAAACTCCAACATCTGCTTGAGGATACAATAGAGGAATGCCCACAAATTTACCAAATTCAAGAAACCCACAATTCACTTCCGTCCAGAAAACCAAATTAAAAAGATGATTTTCCCAGGTTCCAGATCAAGTGACAATTTGAAATCTTAATTAATTAAATTAAGAATCTATCTTACCTTTAACTTTACACTACTAAATCACCTCATAAGTGGATCNCAAGAATCACTACGTCCTTACAAAAAAAAAAAAAAAAAAAAAAAAAAAAAAAAAAAAAAAAAAAAAAAAAAAAAAAACTTGCCTTATCAGACGATGTTACAACGCAAGCACACCTTTATACAGTCAGATTACAAGAGAGCGGAAACAAATTAACGCTAGAAAGTACTTCATCTCAAAGAATGGTCGGTTTGTGAAAAAATAATTTTATTCTACTTCAACTATATCAAAGAACAAGCACTCTACATGAGTTAAATGGCAGCCAACCAGACAAAACATAGGAATAAATGGAGCCAGGTTGTTTTAACATTACATAAGGGCACAATCAACCCCCCCCCCCCAAAAAAAAAAACAAATCACACACACACACACGCCCACCAAGGCACTCAAATTAAAAATAAATAATAAAACAAGACCAAGATATTGATATTGGAATCGTAGTTAATGATGAGCAGGCAGGTTAATGGTTACTAATGAACTTACCACCAATAAATTATATATGAACCGCTCCCTCCTGTCAGCAATGGGAGGTCTTACAATTTCTCCCGTGTATTCGATTACCTGAAGAAATCAAGTTTCATTTACTTACTGAAAACAGGAGAAATCAAAGAAAACAACATTTTTTTACCATATCTCCCGCTCTGTGTGGATACTTAGCAAAGATTCCAAATCCATGAATCCCAGACTTCCCTAGAGCCAAAAGAGATTCCAATTGAAAGAAAGGCAGTTAGATGGATGGGAACGAAAACTTGTTAAATGCTCAAGGAAACCCATGTTGGACAATCATAAAAGTGATTCATCCTTGACTGTATTTTAAAAATTAAAAAAAAAAAAAAAAAAGCTTGCTAATGCATTCACAAATAGAAGTTCAAGAATTGAATTGACAACATTTTTATTTGTGATGATTTTTACTCATTTTTCATTAAGAAAAAACACATAGAAGTAGTAAAATAACAATAAGACAAATATAAAATAAAAACAAGCAACTGAATAAGTTAAAATTATACTCAATGTTTCAAAAATACCATTACAAAATGGGGATTTAAAAAAAACAAAGGTTACTGAATTTAATTCTTACCGAAAGCAAGTCTTTTCCTGAAGGTCTCCCTCATAAATTTGTATTTTTCAGCCATAGAAAGTATGTTTTGAGGATCAAGCTGACAGGTTTTCAAATGTTGAAGAGAAAACTTCAAGCCTAGGACTCCACTGGAAGGCAATAAGTTTCCTGATGACAAGTGTTGGGAATAACCACTAGCTATATGAGGTTGATTTTCAACAAACAAGCGTTTTAAGGATGCTGCAGCAACGGCTTCAGGTGCTTTGCGCCCTCTTCTTCCAAAGTAATTATAAGGCTCTGCCAAGGAGAGGACAATATATCAAGGATTAAACACTTCAATGTGAACTAACAAAACCTATTCAATACTAGTACTTTCAAAGTAGCCTCTATCAGTAGTTAACTTTAACAATTTAGTCCCTGTAATTTAAATTAGCTCCTATCGTGGAAGATATTATATTTAATAGAATTTCTTGTATATGTAGATCAATAAACTAACAAGTGGCATACACTAAATCATTACACAAGAAAAGTCTACACTTGTAAGATTTTTCATAATAGGGACTAAATTATTACAACTTTTAAACTGCATAGACTAAAAAGTTACACACTTGTTCAAGGACTCAATTGTTACTATTTTAAAGTTCAGGACTAGATCTCGAAAACTAGGGTTTATAGAGTAAATCTTTATACAATGAAAAAACAAGGATCAAAATGTTTTTTACCCAAAGAATAGTTGAATTCGTCCAAAGAACAGCACACAAAAGAAAGAAACAAAACCAGTCACCTTAATTTTAAATTTTGTAACAGTTATACAACCAATCACACATTTACTTCAACAAGAGAAGTATCAAACCTGTACGAGCACAACCAGATGGATTGCATGGTGGAGTATAATTAGAGCACTGCTGTCCAGCTTGCCCTATACGATCCTCAGCCATTAAACGCTCATTAGATGGCGGCCTGTGTTTTTTGCAAAAGGAAAGTAATCGAATACACTGATCTTCTTCATCATCATCCGCAGCAAGTAAATGGAGCCTGTCATCTTCCTCAAGCTTTCACATTACAGAAAAGAAAACATTATGAAAATGAATAAGATAGATACTACAGAAAAAAAAATGTATGTACAAATATTAAAAATAAACAAGCAAACAAACTTCAACAAATGCATGCATAATGGATGGAAAATATACCTCAACACAAAGACCAGCAGCTCGTGCACAAAGAGGGTGATATGCTACATAACAAGTATTATTTGAACACTGTTACAGAGTAAGAAACAGTTAAAAGTAAGAATATAAATAAATGTAAAGCAGGGATGGGGAAACATGTCATAAGCACATAATTCTATCAAAATTTCCTTTTTAACTTTTATTTGGAGTAACTCTAGTTGTCTTAGTCAACTTGCACTTGAGTCAATTATTCTAACCAAACTCTGTCTGATACAAGATTATTTGATGTAAATAACCTACCGAGTCCTGAGATATAATGAGTTGCCTATCTGTCCCATGGACCAACCAATATGATTTATTCATGTTAAAAGTTGATGAATGCAAATTGCATCAAAAGAAGCCAAGCTTCTTTGAATAGAAAAACCATATCAAGTTAAAGATTAACATGAATAGAACAGGAGTAACAGAAAGCCCTTCTACGAAAGGGTACATCGTCTTAAAGTCCAAAGTACGAATTTATCAAGTCTCTCTTACAATAGAAGTCTACATGTATATGTCTAATCCTATCCATCTATATCACCCAAAACCCCCCACAGCAGAAGTCTCAAAATCTTCTCCACTTATCAAAAAATCCCATATCAACCAGAGGAATATTAACCATACTAATGTTTATTGTAACTATATTGTGCATATATCTGCCAACTGGGTTTCCTTTTTCTGTAACCATTGGCTACGTGGGGATAGCTCAAATTATAACACAGTAATTAAATCAGAAAGACAGCTGTTACACACACCCATGCTTAAATTAATAACAAACTTACTTGAATGCAAGCACCGTAAGAGACCCCACAGATGCTGCATAACAGCTTCCAACGATCCTGTTTTAAGTTTATAGTAAACGAAAATGAACATTTTTTGGATCGTAAAATTAAAACAAAATGAGCATTGATTATGCTGTGCAAACAATGAGCATTGAATATGCTACGCAACTTAAATTCAAATATTTAAGGCAAAATAAGCCAAAATTACAAAAACAAGAACAGGTATTTACGCAACTTAGTTCTTGCTTCTAGGCTTCTTACCAATATATGAAGACGATTAGTATGACTTGATTTCATATCAAAATAAATAAAATCCACCATTGAGGTTTTTTCCATCAGTCATAAACAAAGTACGTCGAACTTTTTAACTAGGAAGATTTTAGGTAAATATTCTAAATGGAAAAAGGTGTATGAATTTGAAAACCAAGTTATTTAACCATTAGAAACAGAGACAGTACCTTATTGATTCTATTAAGACCATCAATAGGCTCCATTTTCTTAACATCAGATAAACACGTTTCTGCAGAATGTGGAAAGTGAAAATACATATTATAATTTTAAATTATCTAAAACACCTAAAAGAATAAACTCACAAACCAGGTATCCATATAGCACAAGCAAGATGAGCCCAGCGTCCATCAGTTGTAGGCTTCATTGCACCTCCTGGAAAATATAAATTTACAATTCAATATAACACAAAGACTATACAAAGACTATATACAGAAATGAAACGTTAATGATATGAATTTAAATACCAATGACAGGACAGAGGCAGCACGGTGGAAGACAGTCAGGAGACCCAGGCCGGCACAAGTTGCATAACCATAATACTCCATCAACTGGTTCTAGTTCTCCGTAGCACCTAGCATGGACCTACATATAACAAATTAACAATTTCCAGGTGAAGTTCAATATTATAATCTAAAAGAAAATACAAAATAGCTTTTTGAAATCAGGATAGAGAAATTAAAATGGTAAAGAGCAGAGGAAACTAATTAGTTCATACATCTAATTGACATAAATATATAAAACATGCCAGAAATTTCATTTCACGAATACTCAAGTCATCCATATTTTTTTTAACTAGAACTGAGACTTTTCTATTGATATCAAAAAAAGAAACTAATGCTCAAAAGATACAAAGCTCCACACATGAATGAAAAGAAACACAAAGACGGATTACAAATGACATAAATAGCAAGCCAAATAAAACTAAATCATCTTCATCAAAAAAGAAAAAACAATAATCCAACTAAGACATCAGAATATGGGCCAAGAATGCTGATCTCCAAACATAAGATACGAAAGAAGGGAGAAGCCAAGGGAAACTAAAGAACTTGAGCTTGGAAGCTGAAAAAGAAAGCCCAAAACAACTGGAATATATTAGCTAAAAGCAAGAACCCATAAATTCATAATCAAATTGCGAAAAGGAGAACCAACTCAAAAACGTCCAATCGCACAAAAATCCAAGCCACCAAAATAAAATCCCAAGAAATCTTCCAAAAAATGCTTCACTAAACCAACCAACAACCTTCAAACTTCAAAATAAATTAAAAAAAAAAAATTTGAAACGGAAAAAGATATCAAGGCAACACAAAAAGAACAACCTCCAAAGCCTGTGGTATACCAAGAAGTATTTCTAGTTGCTGGACAATTATAACAAACGAGTAAAGCACAATTAGATCCTAATTGGTGGTGACTGAGCCATGATTTTTTTCATCACTCTAGTCCACAAACCTCAATTTAGAAATGGGGTTCGGAAGGAATCTAAGGATATGTTGCTATTGGTGTTGCTGATTGCAAAAAATTGAATTCCTCCAATCATCGAAAAGAGGCTTTCAAATGCTTCAACAAAAGAGCCTTCAACAAAAAATTATCAACTAGTATACCAGCTAAACGTGTTTCAGGATTCCTCATGACTCATACTAACATCACATGTTTCATCAATTCAATATCATAAACAATTGAAGAGGAGATGGACTTCTTAAGAATGGAAGAGCTAGATAATCTAAATTCCTTAGATGCTAAGTAACTAAATCTAAATAAATCTCTAGTTAATAAGTCGCAATAAATCTAAATAATAACCCCTAGTTACTAGGTAACTAAGTCTAAATAATAATCCCTAGATACTAAGTAATTAAATCAAAATAATAATCCCTAGAAATGCAAAAACATTGGTATAATGAGAAAGTCAACATAATTGTTAGAAACAAAAAACTAAAAGGCAAATCATTATCAAACTGTGCTTAAATTTAGGCCAATATTATTTCTAATATTTAGAGGGGAGTTTGTTTAGTTCTGTAGTTTTTTATTCTCTTTCAAGGTTCTTGGGTTCGTTGTGTATTTTTCTAGTTTTGGTTTTTTTGTAAAGTTGTCAGACATTGAAACTCATACTCAAGAAAATAATGAAAAATACTATTTCAAATTTTTAAGATAGTTTCTATGACATTTTGAATTAAAATTATGAAAAGAAGACAGATACATACCATCATTCTGCATTTGTCGCACTGCAAGAAGAGGTTATTTTCATACTCCTATTGAAAAGAATGATAAGCTCGATTAGCGGAACACAAAAGCATTAACTGTGACAATCATAATAATAAGACAGTTGAAATCATTGATAGAATTGAAAAATAAATGTAAAGGGTATAAAAAAGAGCCCATTTAAGCCCCTTACTCAAAAAGAAGCCAAGGGGAGAAACAAAGATGCATATACAGACTTCTTAAGAATGGAAGAGGCCATGGAGGCCATGGAGACGAGGAGTCAAGGCCAAGAAGGTAGAATCGCACAAAAGACTCCAGTCTAAATTGATTTTAAAGGGAGTATTACAAAGGGAATTGTGAAGAGGACTCCAATTTGAGGCTTATACCATCCGTAAGCATAAAAATTTACAAAAGAATCAAACTTATTTCAGAACATGCTTAAGTTTCTTTCTTATTGTCTGGAAATAAGCATTTTTTTTCTTGGCTACAGAACCTAAACCTATCAAAATCTCTCGAGAAATATTAAGAAAACAACAGTCTACAATTTCCTTCATTTTTGTAGGAAACAAAATTACTAATCTTTATTTTTAAAATTTTACTACAACAACAACTAAAAGTAAGACACCCGTATACCCCAAAAGTCTATTGGGGGGGGGGGAAAGAACCCTTCCAATCGCACAGCACTCTCAAATTTCATACTTCATTTACTATTATAAATTACAAGCAATTACTTTCCGCAAGCACCATATTTAAAAGGAAAAGAGAAGGAAAGGGAAACCCGGGTATCAGCAACAAATGAAGGCTATTTTAGAAGGACAGTAGTTAATTGTGGATAATAAAATATAAAATTTCTAGAATGAGAGTGATTATAAAGGCAAAGTAAATGAATATAGGCCTGAAACCATCTCTCACCTCATCCATATGACAGACACTGCACTTGTCAAGGTCTTTCCAATCAACACGAACAGGTCTATAACCAATGGGAAAATTTTTGTATTTTTTGGAGGCTACTTTGCCCAATGATCTTGAAGAAGAAAGTCCAGATTTAGATATCCCCTGTCAAAAGAAAAAAGGAATTTTACTTTGAAACATCGCAGTTTATTAGTCAAAAATACTAAAGCTAGATTTTTCTAAGAGGACACTTAGGATACAGCCGCCACCTCACTGAATATATGTATATCCATTTCTATTGTTTCTTAGAAAGGAAAAAAAGTTTTAAGCAGAAATTAAGCATGTGCACTAAATTGATAAAAATGCAACACCCAAAAAAGGGAAAAGAATAGATGTATACCTGGATGAGTTTCTTCACATCTGGATTGGAGAAACCAAACATGTCAGAACCAGACTTGTAGACAATTTCCCCTTTAACTTCGGCAGAAGTATCAGAAATATGTTGTATTTTCCTCATCCTTTTGTATATTTTATTCCAGCAAGCAGATGGAGAGGATCCTTTAAACTATAGCAATACACATGAGTTGCCAAACAATGGAAAAGGATTGCATTAATAACCTTACATTTTTAATGGGAAAAGAAGGCAACTAAAAAACCTCTACGATGAAAATCCAGGTTAGAGACACAAATTACTTGCATGACAAGATTAAAATAAGACAAACAAAAAAACTTAAAGAAATGCAATCAAGAGTCTTATATGAATTCATGGAAAGTGAATCCCAAGCGGAAGGCCTTTTTTCCATAACGATCTTACATTAGAAGGCCTTTTTTAATCTAAGTTTGCTAGTTCTTCCAGTATCTGGCTTCCATCCAAGTATAGTAATAGTTATAAAATAATAAATTTGTTTTTTCTAATGGAAAAACAAAAAAAACAAAAAAAACAAAAAAAAAAAAATTATAGCATACTGACAATATTAAGCCTTATCTTCAAATGAAAGAATATCCATCCTATTTAATGAACTAACCTGCTCTCCATTATCCAACGTTACTCTAAATAAAGGTCGAAATTTTGATTCAAAATCTCTCAAAACTTCCATTTTATATGAAGTACGGACATTGGGATCTGGAAACAAGCAAAGGAGATGACAAGAATGTTGTTAGAAATCATCACAATCAGAAGATAAACCAGATATATCTGCAAAACAAAGATAATTACAAAAGTTCAAATATCCACCAGTTAAAGAAGAAAATTTCCTCACAGCTGTATACCCTTCAGGCCATACAGACCCATCATTCTGGAAATATTTAGAGTTTTTCACGACCTTTCCTGAGGGGAAAAAAGTGCACGGGAACATTATTACTAAACAGGTTATCAAAGATTAAAATACAATTACCCCTTATGATGCAACATATTTTCACAACTAGTCATAAAGCTGTCACATTCATAAACATGGAAATGCAAAAATGAAAGGTAACCATTTATCTTAATTGATGATTTGGCAAACAAAAGTCCCAAAGAAAGTCAATTGTGTTTTGTTCAATTGTGTCTGTGTGGGTGTGTGCTACTCACAGAAAGATTACTATATCTGCCTCAAAGGTATATTATGTGTCACAAGTAAATTGTAAAATGAAGATCTTGATCCTTTTTACCACGCCATTTCTTGCTTTTCTTGCTTCTTGAAGACAGACATGTCAATTTAACCAAAATAACTTAAGGAGCAATAGAAATTCAAATTTTATCATGGCCTACAATTTCCAAATCCGTGCATGAAAATCAACATTTCATTCAAATCTTACCAAGGCTTAGTATTTCCAGATCCCCAACCATAAATGGAGAAGATCCATATCCATTGGGTGGACAAGGCATCCCTGCTTCATTCAGGCATTCTTCCCCTGAATCTGTTGTCCCTTCTTCCTCTCCACTTGCACTTGCAAAATCATCCACTTCAATTCCATTTTGCAACTGTAGCATACTTGGCGGAAGTTTCTGCTCACTAAGATACCTGCTTTAACGGATCAGTCAGTAATTTCAACCAGTCACCTTTGTAGAGAAAGAACACAGCTTAGCAAAAAGTAACAAGCAAACTCCAAGTCCCCGTTACATCATCATACACAGTTTAATTTTACATAATTAGACTCTCCATGAGGCTAATGGCCGTATTATATTGAGATGGAAACCAATATGCACAGAACCATGCTCTCCAAGTGTCAAAATGAAAATTACTCGATCGAATTTCCCAGTCCTTTTTTGGTCTGATCCTAGTCATAGTAACTAAAATTTGACAGAGCTGATACCGCAAACAACAACAAGAGTAATTACAGCATTACATTTTTGCCTCTTCTAGGCTCCGAATGAAGTGTGGTTTTTTGCATTTCTGGTGGAAAAAAGAAAGAAGACCTTTGAGAAATGAGATCGCCTGTTTTACTTTAATCCTGTACATTAAAGAAACTGGTGAGTATCTGCATTCCAAACAAAAAGTTCCTGAATATTTGGGGTTCAAGGTTTTGAAGTCATTATTCCAGACAAATATAGTTCATTTTAAATCAGAAAGGTTACAAACCTTGCGAAGTCATGTGTACCAAAAAATTGAACAGGGACCGTTCTACCTCCTGAAATATTTCTTAAGCCCTTACGATCACCAATGAGTGATTCATCCACTATAATTGCTGGCCACATAGCATGACCTGCATTTAACTAACAAAAGAAGTAATAAGAATATGTTCAAGTGAATGAATCATCCCATTGCAAAAATTACAATTTATATAAGAAACAACCTTTATTAAGAGAAACAAGGAATTTTTCATTTTTGCATTTCTATCACCATAGCATTCTTTAATGGTATCAAAAGCACTGGTCCGCATGAAGGTATGTGTTTTCTGCCTAACAATTTCTTTCATCTTCCTCATTCAATCCTTGATTTTGCTTCCATCTTCAATTTTAACCCACAAAATTTATTCTTTCTTCAATTTTTACTTCTTTCCTTATCAATTTCAACTTTCAATTTTAGTTTTGCAATTTACCTGGCTCTCTTTTTGACTTTAACTTTCAGTTTAGGGAAGATGGTGCTGGCAAACGCAGCAAGTTCTCAGACTTTTGAACAAAACCCATACACAACAACCCCCTGTCCGTCGATTTACTACTCTCTGTTGCAAGACTTTAACCCTGTCCGTCGATTGACTTTCAGCCTGTCACAGTATGTTGCTTCTGCAGTCTTTTTTTTTTCTTTTTCTTTTTTTTTTTTTACTCTAAGCTGTTCCTTATTTTAATACATTTTTCATTTCCATCATTTCTTCTTTTGCAGTGATAACCAGCACACACTCACTTTCTTTTATTAAGTTTCTTAAGATGCTCGTTCTTCATTTCATAAAACATTACTTTTTTAAGTTTTTAAAAAAAAGTCACTAGACATTTAATGTATTAAATCCTGTCTTAAGGATAATTATGGCTATATTTTTTGTATAAATTTATCCTACATATTTTTTATAAAAATATTATTAAAGCATGCCTCTCTCATGGATGCATTTTTGCCACCTCTCATGTAGCAATCAAGAAGCTATTCAGTAAAGAGCCTATGAGAATGTTAGGGTTCTTATATCAATATAATTGTAATTCTGTAAATGTATTAGTTGTGTTGTCTTTTATTGTCTTTTAACTTCTCTTTACCTTGTAACATGGATATATATTTCTTTAGTGAATGGATTGGAGATTATGATTCTCCCAAACCTTTACATTAATAGAGAATTTTCACAATGGTTCTCAACCATTATTATCAATGGGATATTTGATGTGACCCATCAATTGTATCAAACTATTTTCTCTCGCACAAACCCAAGAATTCCTTTACTATATCACCAAGTTCATCTACCAAAGTGGGCAAATAATTGTCTTGCACTCTACCACAAGCCTCCAAGTTCTCTACCTTATTGGCTTACTAAAAGTTTGAAAGAGAATCCAGTAAGGCCTCCAACATGTAACCCGAAGAAGACCAAAAGGAAGGAACCAAAGGTGAAAATTCTAGAAGAAAACAGAAGACATACAACGGCAATCTCTGCTCAAGAATAAACTAAAAAGCAACTAATTCACAAGACTTCCCATCATTGAGGGCACGGAAAAACTGAAAGCTGAAGAGAAAAGGCAAGATGGAGGCACTAGTTCCTCATGAAAAACAATAAAGACAAGGCAGTGGGGTTGTTGTCAATCCAACAATCTTCTCAAGACAAGACAAACACAAATTTCATTCCCAACTGAGAAAATAAAAAACCAAGTTGAAATACTTTTTCAACTATTTGGAGATAACTAGGAGAGAGAAACTTATCAGATTGTTGGCTAGACTTCTTAATTTTCAGGAAACTAAAAGGAAAATGACAATATGTTCTATAAGACAGATACAAGAAAGCATTAGAATCTATAACTAGATATTTTTCCAGTCCTTTCCTGGGAGTCTATGACTCTTGGATTGTGGTCTACAGACTACATCACTTTACCTTATTGTAAGAATAGAAGAGCATGAGTGTAAGTTCTCATGTTTGGATGAATGGATTTTATCTCTTCACCACAAGAATCATGTAGTGTCAATTTTGCATGTTCTGATGTCTAAACCACTTCTTTCATGCATACATCTACTAAACATTGAATGAAATATATCACTATTTCATATCACCAAGGGTTACCAGAAATGGATTAATTCTGGAGAAAAAAACAAGTAAACCGTACTGTTTGGAACATGCATACATACGTGTATACACACGCAATAAACAAATCTTTCTTTTTTGGTAAGAAACTCAGCCTCAGACTCTAGGGGTTTTAATTCATCTAAATACAACAACAGTTGCATTGAATATTTCAATTCCAAATGATCATTGTGTAAAAGAACGAGAATTTTGAACCTGTGTCAAATCAAATTCAACCAATAAATTAAACATAGAAGCAGAATAACTTATCTATCTTTCCTTATTTGAAAAACCACACATGTCATTTCATTTTTCTTGCATGGACATTTCTTCCTAGTCACACAAAAGAGTGGGAAAAGGATGGGAAAAGAGGGAAAAGGGAAGCGGTAAAGCACAGACCAGTAAGTTTAGCCCAAACAATATCCCCAGGTTCAGGTTCCAGGTAGTCATCCAAGGTTGCTGCTAATACGAGCATCTCATTGTATTCATAAGCATCGCTATCTATGCCATCGACACCAAAACTCAAGTTCAAAGACTGCATCTCTTCACCAGAAATATAGAATTTGACTTTCTCATTTGAAAGTACCAAATCTTCTTTGTCGTCATCTTCATATTCAATCTACATGGAATTTTGTACGTAAGAATAAATGGGAACACCAACAATCAAAGCCAACTGGTGAGATCAATACAAGAGAAGACACATAGTTTACAGTTAACAGCAAGTACGCTTATCAAACAACTACTGTGAGGTCTAAAAATTATATATGTGAGAACATACATTATGACGACCAGTCTCTGAATCATAACCCACAACACGACCATGGTACCAATCAGCATCCAATGGCCAATAAACCTGTAATGACCCAAAGAACCACATTACTTCAACCCAAATCCCATAAAGGCTATTTGAAAATCAAACGCTGGGTACAACCAGAAGAACTTGCCTTGCATTGTAATCCAATATACACTTTCGGGTCTACATCCTCAAAACTTAACCTGTGAATTGATAATCAATGATATTCCAGTAAATAGAATTGACAAAGTGAGAAACGACTGGGAAAAAATCAAGATGGAGAAAATATATAGCAAATACTTCAAACAGCACATTTCCAGCTCCGAAGAAGCCGTTGCTCCCTCCGGTGCCTTAAATTACAACTCGAAAATCAGAAACCAGTACCTGACCCATCTCTTAGCAGTAGGAGATTTGAACATAGTCTTCTCAGAAATTTGTGAAGAATTGCGCTTCTTTCTCCGTCCAGAATTTTTATTGTTATTGCTATGAGTACGGCAGTCTCTCAACCTAGGACCATTCATTGCACGAATAACACTGGAATTAACCTCCAATTTAACAAGCTCGTTGCACCCAAAGTTATCCTTCTTCTTCTTCTTCGGAGTTCTATCAACTTCGAATTCGCCTACAAGATCGTCCACACCATTGACCATCTCATCAATCTCACAAGCTTCAGATTTCATAACAGTTTTGGAGCCCAATTCGACCTCCTCAACCAAAGAGTCGTACACAGACGAACTGACAGACGAATGGCGGGGTTTCTTCCGGCGGCGAGAATAGACATGAAGCAAACGAGGCGGCTTGAAATTAAGATCGTCGAAGTGATTCACCAGAAGCCTCCGGGCTTTCACCTTCTTGGACATTACATTCGAAGACCCACTTGTACTAACAAACGGAGACGTAGTGGAGTAGACATGATCAAGAGAAAGGTACCGAATCGGAGTCCCAGCATTATAAACATCGATATTGATATCATCTCCATCTTCCCCGTCTAAAATCGGTGGCTTTGGCCGCTGCTCGAGAGGAAATGCCATTGACAAGAAAAGCAAAAGAGAAACGCAGAGAGAGAGAGAGAGAGAGAGAGAGAGAGAGAGCAAAAGCTCCGACCACTTCTGCTCCCTCCGGCAACAAAACACCCCCAAAAATAGCGGCAATCAAGGGAAGTAGCTGAGAGCAAAAGGGGGTATTACACAGAAGTTCGCAAGAGAAATGGAAAATGGGGTTGTGAAAATTAGGGTTTTGGAGGGAATCGGATGGCGATGGAGATGTTCGCTTTTGATTTTGGAGGGAGGTTTTGGGGCAAAAGGAAAAGTTGTCTTTTCCCGCCGTGCGCAGAGCCCCAAAGAGAGAGAGAGATAGACTAAGCAGAGTGCGTGGGCGTAAATCTATAACGAAATTATACCTTTGAATTGCCTCCAAACTGGAATTTGGGCTTTGGATTCGCAAAGCGCGTTGTCGTGGGCCTTCTTCTTGCCAGGGTTTATAAGAAAATTGGTATCAATCATGCTTGCGTGTCTACTCGGAAGAAGCTCTTATAGCATATATATTTTGTTCTCATCTCCAACCCACGTATAATTTCACAATCCACCTCCTTGGAGGATAGTCCAACGTCTTTGCTGGCACACTACCCGGTGTCTAGCTCTAATACCATTTTGTAACATTTCAAGTCCACCGCTAATAGATATTGTCTGTTTCGAGCTAATACATGTCGTTGTCAGACTCGTGGTTTAAAAATGTGTCTACTATAAAGAGGTTTTTCCACCTTTATAAAGGATGCTTCATTTTCTTCTCCCATCGATGTGGGATCTCTGTGTTGTTACAGTTTCGATCCTTCAATTCGTAATTTCTTCATTTGTACTTAATCGACGTAATTGAATCTATTCCGCCTATACCAGATATACATCCTCCTTACATTTATGTCAAAAGGCATTATTAGTATTGTGGATTTTGGCTTATGTATATCCAAATGATGGAACGAGATCAACGGGCATTCCTCTCACCACCAATATAGAACACATGCGCATATAAATAACGAAATGTGCTTCGTTATGTTGGGTGCGTTAAATCTTGTCTAAGAAACAAACTTTTTATCCTCAAATTCAAACATACGAGCATACAAAATGAGCTAACTATTTTTATATTTTTCATGAAAACGAGCATCAATTTTATAATTGTAAATTGTATGTCAAGACTGTTAGATAAACACGACTCTTTACCATAGTATGATATTGTCCAGTTTTAGCACAAACCCTTGTGACTTTACTCTGGGCTTACCAAAATGCCTCCTACCAATGAAGATAGTATTAACCTATGATCATTCCCTAAATTAGCCGATGTGAGACTTTCATCCAACAAAGACAAAATTGCATTTTAACAAAAAATTATACCATTCGTGTTATTTATCGTCGTATGTCGTGAAATTGAATATGATGAAAATGAATATTAATATCGTGTTAGCTTAGAGAGATTTATCTCTATTTGTTTGTCTTGATTGTTACCAAAATTGAAGTATAGGTAGTTCGCCTATGTAATTGCAACTTACGGAATAAAAAATCAAACAACAGAAGTTTCATTCCACGATAATTTTATTTTTTTAAATATATGATAATTCCCATATTTATTAAATAGACATTCGAACCCATTTTGACCTACTTTTTATGATGAATAAGAATTGTTTGATTTTTTAAAATAATTATATTTTATCTCGATCATACACAAAATAGAGTCTCTATGGTGTCATTAATGTTATAAAATCACGTTGAAACTCAACAATGATATATCGTCTCGTTATTGGACCTGTATGCCTCTCATTTTTAGTTCCTATAATTGAATTTAGGAGTCCGTTTGGATAGGTAAGAATCCTCAACCGACTTGACACGTCTAAAAGTTTGTTTGGATAGCATAAAATCATACATTGCTGTGACGTTAATGTAAATTAATAATATAGATCACATGTTGAAAAAGTGTACCGTTTTCAACGGGCTATAAAGTGAAAGTATTCCAAAATTGCCTCCTTACAAATTTGGAAACTTTAACAAGTTTAAGATCGACCCGACACAACTAACCATAATAATGTTGTGAATGTCTTGTTGTTAACGGTAACGAATTACGAAAAATCAGTGCACAACACAAACGTGAAATAACATGTAAAAAAACATGCATAGATTTCAAAACTAAAATAAATTTTATAATTTTAATATTAATTAATGAAAATTAAATAATTAAACATTTTAAAATTAAGTTAGGAATATACATAATACAATGAATATATATATTTTTTTTTTATCTCTTTACAAATATTGAAAGTTTATCCTAAAAAAATCAAGAAAATATTTAAAATATTTAGTCTAAATGATTAAAATATAATTTTTAAAATGTAATTATTTAATTTACTGTGGGTGTGAGTTGGAAAGGAGACTATATGTACGTAAAACAGAGAGCAGCGTTAGTAGTGGTTAAGAGAGCCGTAAACCCTAGTACTTTAAATAAGTCATACACACTCTCTTCTTCCAGACCCCTTCTTCTTGTTGTTCATCACCCTCTCCTGTTGCATTATTTTCGCTGGTGGCTGCCGCCAATTCCATTTGGGAGGGACGGTTTCTGGGCGAGGATTGCTGTTCTCGAATTGGAGTCAATCATTGGTTGCTTCCAATTCAGTTGCGAGGACTTGTTTTGATTTGGGTTTTGGTTTTCCTTCGTCGAATCTTTTGTTCTTGGGAGTGATATGGATCTTCCCAGTTTGGTCGTGATTCTTCAAGCTGCTCTCAGCCCCAATCCCGATGAAAGGAAGGCTGCTGAGCAGAGTTTGAATCAGGTGCATGATCATTGCTTTACTGACCATTGGGATGGCTTTCGATTAATTGGGATTGGATTATGGAAATTTTGATTGTTTTTTTTTGCTGGGTTTGGCTTTTGTTTATTTCTTGAAATTGGGTTGTCATTGGAAGGTGTGAAATTGTCTGAAGTTTAGTTGAAGCTGGTGGTTTGATTGGTTATTTTTGTTATTTAATGGATTGTTTTGATGGTGTTGGCTTATCCGTGTTTGCAGATTCAGCATACCCCGCAACATCTGGTGAGGATGCTATTGATCATTGTGGATAATAATTGTGACTTGGCCGTTCGTCAAGTTGCTAGCATTCATTTCAAGAATTACATTGCCAAGAACTGGTCGCCCGACTCAGGTACGAGATGGGTTTGTTGCATTGTTCTTTGAATTATTGGCTAGTTTTAGTGGCTTAATTCTTCTTGTTGGGCTGATTCAGATGAGTATCATGAGATTTCTGAGAGTGATAAAGATGCGGTCCGGAAGAACATTCTCCCATTCTTGTCACAGGTTCCATCGTTATTGAGGTAAACGTCCGTTTATGTATGTTGCGAGACTGTATATTGAAGATTGCCTTTCTGAATATTTTGATGTTGTGGAAGTTTTTAAAAGCCATTGTTCTACGAACCAACTTTGTTTTAGATTCAGTAACTTGCAAAAATCATTGATTATGGTTTGTGTGGATCTTAAAGCTTCCTGTTACTTCGACATTGTATGTGTGCAGGGTGCAGCTTGGGGAGTGCTTAAAGACTATCGTTCATGCTGATTTTCCGGAGCAATGGCCGTGTCTTCTTGAATGGGTGAAGGAAAATTTACAAGCTTCAAACGTTTATGGGGCTTTATTTGTGTTGCGGATTCTTGCTAGAAAATATGAGTGAGTATATTATGTTCTTTGTAGATTTTTTTTGCCAGTCTGATTGCGTTGCATACTGGATTGCAACCTTGAAGTGTCAACATTTTATGCCGTACTTAGTGTTACGACACATTCCTGTTGTACGGTCAACCAGAAGATCCCTTTTGATTTTAACTTTTACAAATTTAACCTATTTTGATACAGTTTCTACTCCATACCATTCGCCCCCCACCACCACTAAAACAGAAAGAAGGGAATGAAAAAACTATTTTTGTAGATATTTATTGTATGTCATCGTTATTATTATTTTCTTTTAATAATTCCTCGTGATACTCTTAATTTGCTCAGTCGCCTTGTCATGTATAAGGAGACTCCCCTTGGAGTCAAGTTCTATATTTCTCTTATATATATATATATATATATATATATTTTTTTTTTTTTCCCCCCTTCATTTTTCTACATTTTGAATGAAGTAGATTTTACATACTATTTACTAAAGGTTTATCTTCTTATTTACCGTTGATAGGTTTAAATCAGATGAGGAGAGGACTCCTGTTTATCGAATTGTTGATGAGACATTCCCTCTTCTACTCAATATATTTAGCGGACTTGTCCAGATTGGTAACCCTTCTTTGGAAGTAGCGGAATTGATCAAGTTCATTTGTAAAATATTTTGGTCATCAATATATGTAAGTTTTTATATGAAGATGTTACGCTCCCTTTAATTATTCCTGTGTATTTTATTTGGCTAGGTTATTACCTTAAAAGCAGCAAAAGAAATGGATTTTTTTTTGTTTAATTTCACAAGCTAGGAGGCTCCCTTCATTTGCATTTTGTATACTTCAAGCTGTTTTGAAGGAGTTCTTCTACATCAGATGATTATTGGAGAAATTAATGAACTATAATGATTAATAGAAAAAATATCTTCATATGCATGTGTACTTCTGTAGGATAATGTGCATATGAATCTTTCCACCGAGAATACATTGATATTATATATTCCTTTAATTTTACATGCTTTTTAAACAGTATTTTGCATATGTTTTAGATGGAGATTCCAAGACTTCTTTTCGATACACATGTGTTCAATGCTTGGATGATGCTATTCTTAAATATACTGGAGAGGCCAGTTCCCTTGGAAGGCCAGCCTGCAGATCCTGAACTTAGGAAAGCCTGGGGGTGGTGGAAAGTGAAGAAGTGGACTGTTCATATCTTAAATAGGCTTTACACTCGGTGAGAGTTAATGTTAAAACATTCATAGCAATTTGTTTCTAAAGGTGTTTTGTATTATGGACCCCCCCCCCCCCCCCC